>NW_020450529.1:3047224-3463221 GCF_003343035.1 Apteryx rowi | reverse complement strand
CCTGGCGCCAGCGCTCCCTCCGTACGACGGCAGGCCGTCGAGATCCCAGGCAGCCTCCGGCGCGGCTGCCTTATYGATGCTTCTAGTGCTAATCCCTGCTAGCGCGCTTCCTGAATGCTGATTTCGGGGTGTCAGCTGAGAAGCGCCTGCTCTAGAGGCAAAGGCGGCAGCGCCGCGAGGCCGGGAGGGAGCGAGCGCCACCGCGGCCCRCGTGCCGCTCCCGCGCTCCGGTCTGCTCCCGTGGAGCAGTGCTGCTCGCTGCCAGTCAGCTCTCATTCTCAGCCCTTACCGTTGAGTGGGGTTAACATTTCCTTGGTTTAAAATACAGGTATGTGTTACTTTATCAGTGACACCTGGGAAACTTGTGTAGTTGTTAATCTCCTTTACAATTCCCACCACAGATGTGAAACTTCACAATAATTTTGTAGCGGTTCTGCTCCCAGGTAACTCATTTCACTTGATTTTAGGGATTGGCTTTGACGGATCTGCGTAGTTTGCTTGATTAAAAAAAAAAGATCAGGAGTAAAGACAAGGCGGAGCTGGAAGGAGGGTAGTAACCACAAGATAGCTAGATCATTGCTGTGTTTTGGGTTTTTTTTCCTCTTGGTCTTTCTGAATTTTGCGTGCGTTAAGCGTTAGGGAAGGAGAACCTGCCGGTGGCTTGCCTCCCTCCGCACTGCACGCTGGCGCAGCTACGGCCGCGCGCAGCCCAGCCCAGCCCGGCCCGGCCCGGCCTGGCCGGCGCCCCGCGAAGGCACGGCCCCGCCGCCGGCGCTGCCGTCCTCGGGCTGCTGCGAACCTTGCAAAGACTCCGTTGCTTAAAAATACTCTGCTGTGTTTGAAAGTTCATAAATCATCCCAGGCTATTTTTAGTGATGTTAGATTAGAGCAAGTCCGGGTTTTCTTCCCAAACCTGCATCTCTGGCCTGAATTGACCTGATAATGTCCCTGTAAAAGCTGTTTACGTACTCGCTCTGATTTTGCTTGTGATCTGTTATTCAGACCTGTTCTTATACAGAACATGGGGCTAATTTTGAACAGCATTTGCTGCAACAGTTGGGAATTTTCCTTCAARGACCGAAATTGTAGTCTGCTTATTGCGGCATGAGTGATATCCAGACCCTGACAGGAAGGTAATCACAAACACCGCAAAGTAACATGAATCACATGAAATCCACAAATGTCAACTCCGAAGCTCTAATCTAGGCGTGCTGCCAAGATGCAAACTTGCACACATCTTTGCTGTTATCTGCTACAATGGTTACTCAAATATAAATATGAATATCATGACAGTGGTGATTCATTCTTTTTATTATTAGCAAAGCAAATACATAACGATGACATCCACCCAACCTAACGTTTCGTGGAAGCACATAACTATTCCCTGTCCCCTCCAACCCTGCACCAAAACTGCCAATATTAAAACAAAAGATTCCTGTGTCAAATCTACTTACAGTCTTAGTATAAACAAGGTTCACAATTCATTATGAACTAAAACAACGATATTTTCCACACCAGCAGTGTTTCCCGTACTGTGTGTGTTGTATTTTGGGAAATAACTTCATTCTTTGCTTTTCCCTAGATACAAGCAGTCACTTTTTATCTTAATCTCCAGGATAAAAATCTGTTTCAGCATGGCACCAAGAAAAAGAAAGATTGTTTTTGAATTGCTGGCTTAAATCACTGACAGTCAGACCTTCAGGACCAGCAGGGTCAAAGCATTTAAAAAACAACTAATCTAGTGATCTCGTAATCCAAACACATAATTCATATGTAGGAAGCTAAAGCATAAATGAGCAAGTTTTGACTCTGCAATGTAGACTGGGATTTTTGTTCAGGAATCTAACTGCAGTGTAGATATATCGGCTTGTGGACTTAAGTAAGGTAAGTGATAAACTTACTATATCATTCCACTTTAAGAAAAATCATGTCTTGGCACTCAAGAATAATCTACAATTATTAAATTTTTTAAAACACCTTTTCTAGGGTTTTTTTTAGAAATTGTATTAAACAGCTCAAGGATGCAAAATGTCGTTCTACAACATTTATTTCTTCTATTAATTCTTCCATAAGCTCCCAGCTGATCAGCAGCTGATGCTGTATGACTTGAAAGTTTGYTGGAGATGTCTCAGATATGGCTAGGCATCTTTATTAATGAATAAATGAATAAATGTTTTTATATTTCCAGTACCAAGCTCTCCTAAGATGCATTATACTAAAGTTTTAAAGAAAGCAAGGCACACTTTCTATTAGGATCCACTCATATGTTAATTTTACAATTTTTTTGTTGTTGTTGCAATGAGACTTTTGGAAAGTAAGTATTCCTGAGGAATGACTTCATACTTTCTTGGGAGAAAAGTCAGCTGACAAGATTCAGGTCTCCGTCAAGGCTGCTAGAGTGATACAGTGGGAATTCGGTGAAAACAGACGTGCAGGGAGAAGGTCAAATAAATCTTGCCGTGATGGTCCTTTACCATCTTTTCTCCTTTTTGCTTTTCCAGACTCTTTGAACAGGCCTCAGTGAGACTCAGTGGAGAGAGTCCTTGTCAACCATCGTGCGCGTGTCCCCTCCCGTCTTGTGTGCAGAACAAGATGTGGGTGAAAGAGCCACRCTCGGCCCCGGCCGTTCCTGGTGGCGTTAACCTGGGGGGGCCACACCACTGCGCTCCCTTTAGCGGTGACTCTTCTCCCTTCACCCCCTTCGCCGTGCTTGCTCATGGGTTGCATGGTCCAAAGTTTGGTCCCTTCGCCTGCTCCGATAGGGTCCTGCACCTTCCCAGAGCCTTCCCAGGGAGTTGTTTAACYTCCGATCTGGTCACCACCTGCATCTCCTGAGCTTCCCTGAATTAACATGCTTCTGAGATGACCGGTGCGCTGGAGACAGTATGTAAGGGGCTGGGGTCTGTACCCGGCAAAGTGGAAGTTGCCAGACCTGCTGGGGCTTGATGCCACCACGGGCCAAGTACAGGAGACAGGTGGGATCTTGGGCCAAAGACGTTCGTGTTGGAACTGTTGCCAACTCTTAAGTGCAACTTCACAGCTGTTAGAAGACAACCTAGTCTTGAGCTTCTTGTAACTCTGGATTGATATATTCATCTCTAAACTGTACCAGGGTAAGGTCTTTGTAGACCTTAGACAAAATCTGTATTTATATCTTATTTACATAAAATATTTAGCCAATGAAGAGATTCCATGTTTAAGCCCAATTTACAAAAGGTTTAACAGATCATTTTAGTCAATCAGAAGACCAAGAAAAGGAACAAAGCACATACTTTGTGTTTGTAATGGAGAAAAACCTGTATTGTGAATGTAATTTAATCTTCCAGTACAGAAGAGCAATAACCTACAAGTATTTCTTTTTTAATCAAATTTTTAAGTGCATGGTTTATTAAACTCTTCTTATGCAGATAACAGGGTATTATTTGGGAAGACTTACAAATAACACAATACTCAAACAATTAAACATATTTCCATTTCTATGCTTCCAATGACAGGAGTGTGAAAACCCAACTAGCCATCTGTGAAAGTCTACAGAATTGCCTAGAATATGCAGCRAATATTGTTCCCCCCACACACACACTCAGTGGTGATATATTTATGATTCTGATCTTCCATTTTTATTTCTTTTTAGTTACAGCTGAAGAAGCTTGTGCAGAGATCTTTCCCCTGTTTGTTCCATAGCCACGGTTTGGGCTGTTTTCCCCTTCCTGGGCTCTGTTAATGAGTAATCTGCACAAAAATGCAGTCGTGCTCAAGCCCTTTCCTTGGGTTTAATCCATCCTTCCTCCGTGCCCTTCTTTTGCTGAGCCATCATCTCTTCTCCTGCTCCTTTCGACAGTCACACCCTACCCTTGCTCACAACGTATGGGCTAAGGCCAACGTTTTGTGTTTGAGAAAACCCATAAACTGTAGAGGTTGCTGTCAGACCTGTTTCTGTTCCTTGGATTAATATTGTTAGGCTCATATCTGAGCCAGATGCTGTTAACTTCACCTAGTTAACTGTTAACTGCTGTTAACCTAGTACAAACCTACAGTTAAGTCAATACTGTTTTATAGACCAGTGTTGTATATTAGTGARGAACATGTACCCGTGAGTCAATGGCAAAATAAACCTCCCTGCTAACTGCCACAATGCTGAGCTTCTGTCAGAGGGTGTCTTAGTCCACCTGCTAAAACCGTGGTTTCTGAGACCATCAAGAATGCGCATTATGTATTTATTTATTTAGTTGATGCACTGGATCTTTTCCCTGGGACCTTAGGTGGAACCACCACATTTTACATCGTATAGGCATGAGGAACCTGTAGCTGATGACCTACCTACAAATGMGGCATGAATTAATTTCACGTGATTTTTTTTTTCCATGATATTATTTGATAACACTGAACTTCGTGTTAATGGAGTGACCCACAAAATGTGTTTGAAAGGTTTATTCAGCACTAAGCAGAGGAAGAGTTCTTCACCTCCCGTACAGAATACTGAATAGCTTTCATCAAATAATAATTTTTTTTATCACAACTACCATGTTCTTGTGAAATGGAGGCAAGAGCTCCGTATCCTCTTGTCATGAATGAATGAATGAATCTCCTGGTCTTTGTCTCCTGGTCTTTTGAAAAAAGCTTCTGAACAGCACTYGACTCCATGCTTTAAAAAGAGTTACTTAGCGTAAGAGCAGAACATTTGCCTAAGAGGGTTTTCGTCCAAGAGTGACTTTTCATATTTAATTGATCTGTATTGTTCAATTAGGGAGATGTATAATGCCCTCTCTTGTGCATGTATAGCTCGAAGTAGAAATGAATGAAGTATGAAGTACAGTAGAAAAGTAATTTCAATTAGAAGTGGATCTTAGCAACATACAAAACAGGATTTCAGCCCAGACCTTGATGTATGCAAGTAAATATGAATTGTGTAAAGGCATCAGATTGGTAATTTCAACATGCAGATTATTTTGCATTACAGTATTTGTTCTTATTTTGGCCACATTTGAATAACCTGCTTTTTTTTCCCAAGCCATATATATAAATGTGCTGTTACTCCAGAATATTTTTTCACATATTTTGTATGTACRTATTTCAGTGTGTTATACTTATCTGGAAACAGCTCGTTTGGGCTTTTCTCAAAAAAACGCACGATTTTCCAAACACTGGTGTCCTACTGAGCATGCGGGAGCTGAGCAGAGCGTGCAGAAACGGGATCTGCGCACACGTGGGTGACGCCTGTCCCACAGGGTGGCAGCATTCAATGCGCGTTGCACGCAAGGGACCCGGCGGGTCTGCTSTTCGGCAGCTGCATCGCCTGGCGTCTGCAGCGGGGTCGGTCTGCGGGTCCTGCGGTTTTCTTTGGGGCGCGTGTTAAAGAGGCACAGGCCTGTCTGGAAACCGCTTGGACGTCCAGCACAACGCGTGCAATATCAGAGGAGGTAACAAACGGGTTTTAGTGCGTCTCTGCCTCTGTTGCTCCCTATTTCGAAGAGGAAACGTCGCGCGGTTGACGTAGCGCCCGCGGACACTGAGCTCTGCCGACGYGGCGGTTCTGCTCCCGCAGGTCCCTGGAGCCTCGGGCACACGCTCCCCTGCAGGGGGTCCTGTGAGAAGCTCGTGGCAATCTGCAGGAATTTAAGTGCTTTTTGAAGTGTATGCCTGCACCCCCAATCGCACAATTTCCCCAGTATAATTTTCCAGGGTTTCTAGTTCTGAGGAATCATTACAAAAAGGCATCATTTTTCCCCTTTCTCACATTCTGATAATTCTTCCAGCCGTGCCTTGATGACCCACAAAGCCATTCTTTTTCTCAGTTTAACTCATTTTTTCACACTGTTTTCATACGCAGTGTTATCCATCTTTACTTGTACAGCCTGATGCAGCAGGTCTTCTTGCCTTTTGGCTGATCAGTACGATTTTTCGCAGCCTGCTCAGCATCAGCCTCTCTCTGCTCCTCCCCAGCTCCTTTGGCTTCCACACAAGGTGATCCAGAGAATAGCAGAATTCCCCTGTTGGATCCAGCGTAGTTGGACTCGCTTAGAAAGCGCCGCTTATTGATGAAGAGCGATTTAAACTTCTGCACCCATCGGCGAGCGCAAGCGCAAGCGTGCGGTTGGCGCAGAGAAGCGGTACCGAGCGGTACGCGGCGCAAGGGTGTTTTGTCCGGAAGAGTGCCCGCTTTTCCCGTTTGACTCCTCGCAGGAACGTTTCCCGGGGAATTCACAAATGCCCTTTGGGGATGGCACGGGGTTAGTCTGGTCCTTCCGAAACGCGCCTGGCAAGAGAGGTCGGCGGGCGCTTTGCCAGCAGCGGTTCCTGCGGGCGCCGGGGCCGGGGGCCGGGTCAGCGCGGGCGGCGCTGGGGCATCCTTCCTCCTCTGGCCTCTGCTGCCGGCGGCTGCCTCTTACCCCTCCCCAATGCGTCCTGTTGTGCTCTTCCCATGCAAAAAGTGGCTTTCTGCTCTCAGCTCCTCTACCGGGAGAAGTGGAAAGTGATGTAAGAAGATGCTCCTCTTCTCACAGGGCGCTCTGCGGCGCTGAACCAAACACTCGTGTCACCAAGTGCTTCTTGCAGCTACAGACGCGCCGAGAAGGGCTGCAGCAGATACGGCCGACTCATTCACACCGTTACTTTACATTTCTGTTTCAAGCCATCACAGCTCTGTGGTTACGATTTTCACAGTGTTTGCCAGCGCTCTCTACAATGAATATTAAATGAACATATCACACATTTTCTTCATTTTACCAGGGAGGCAGAGATGGAGAAAGCAGCTTTGGTGCAAGGYGGTGTGTGAGGCTGGGCGTATTTCCTCTGGCACGCTAGTAACACGGGCTGTTTGGAATGAAAGAATTGCTCGGGTGAATTCAATGTTTGATGTGTTTCTCGTAATTGCGGATGCAGGGAAAAAAACACTAGTCAAATACATCTGAGAATGAAGAGCACAGAACATAGATTGACTCAATATTTTCTCAAGTCAAGTGGAAAAAGGGAAGCCGAGTATGAGAAAGCTGAAAAGGTCAAACTAATTTGTGCTTGTGTGATAATGGGCAATACTTCCACTGTTTATGAAGCTTGCAAAGTCTTTCCAGTTTTAACCACTATGATATATCTGATGGTAATTTTGAGAAATTAAAAATGAAGTAGCAGCTGTTCCACCCTCTTCATTCCTTAATCTGTTTTGGTTTGAGATTCCTTTGAAAAGTTACATATTCTTTACAAATCAGTCGAGGTTAAATTTATTCAGTTCTGTTGACTTCAGCATGCTATGGGTGAAGGAAGGAGATTTAAAAACAAAAAAAGATTAAAAGGTTAGGTTGATTAGAGCGAATCTGAAAACCTGCCCGTATCTTGCTGTTTAAGCATTCTGAACGTGTTCTCCTCCTTGTTTATTTTACTGCAGTCTTTTTTGTTTATTTACTAGTGTAAATGGAAGTTTTATATGCATGTATCAGCTATTGCTGTTAAAATAGGAATAAGTATCCAGCTCTTAATGCCCCAAACTGCCTTCAGCTGCCTCAGTTATTCATGCAGATTTGCAGCCTCTTCTAGTAGCCACTAGAAATTAATTGTCTGAATTTTTCTTAGGAATCTGATTCCTGTAAGTGGCAATGCAACCAAATTGCATAATTTTCCATGAAACAATATGGAACTATATCATGAGTCCCTCCTGCCTCGTGTATAGCAAGAAGTGTAGGTTCCAGAGGAATTCATTTGCTAGGCTTGTTGCTGAGACATTTAATACCTAGAATGATTTAGTATATCAAATTCTAGAGTTTTTGGCTGCATGTAGCTGCATTYGTCATTGTTGCAGAACCTTGACAGTGAACAAAAGGTGCTGCAGGGAACCATAACTCACATAACAAATTAATGGATTCGCAGCTTCGCTTGTTCAGCTAGATGGAGGCTGGAAACCTTGTGGTCTCGGTGGCCGAAGGTATTTTGCAACAAGYGTGCAGGTTACAGGTTTGCATTTCCTTCATCCCTGAAATGGGTGTTGAAAGTGTCGCCCTCCTGCCAGCTGGCTGTGACTAGTATTTTTTTGCTTTTTAAAGGTACTTCACTATAAATGACTTCAAAAGCAAAAAAAAAAAAAGTTTTTTTTAGCAGTTATTGGAGCACAATGCAATTGTTTTAATATAAACTACTTTTTAATCAGTATCCATAGGAAAAGAAGGATTCAAATTGGTAAAGTTTCATCTATTTAAGTTCTATCATATGACACTGTGCCACGGAGAACTGAAGATCATGAGTTCAATGTGTCCAATAACCGTCACAATCCGCGCAACATAACTGTTAAACTTGCCATTGGAAGGGCATGTGCGTTGCAAGGAGATACCTGATCGTCTTCAAATAAYGGGTTCTCAAAGTATGGTCTAGGCTGATGGTTGGGCTTGTCCTTACGCTGCGCAAAGTCCCATACAAGCTGTTTTAAACAATAAATCTCGGTGATCCTCAGCGATAGTCCTGCTGTCTCCGAGCGTTTAGAGCTTGCCTGGCCATGTGCGCTTCGAGGCTAGCGAGTCTGCCTAATTAACAGCCCCGCGTCGTCCTGCCCCTGATTTTGCTCTTACACCTCTTCTCGGATTTTGCCACCCTTCACAAGAGATCTCCTGAGAAGATTCTTATTAGCTTTCAGTTGCCAGACTACTGGGCATGCTGTAAGGCAGGACGTAGCTAAGAAAAACGGGATAGGGAGGGATGGCACGCAAAACTGGCTCTAAATATCAGTATGGGTTTACCCGATGATGGTGTTTGTAGGCAGGACTTGCTGATCAGCACCTCTTGAAGCTTCAGGGTAACCTGAAGTTATTTAGCACTTCGCTGTAGAGAGCTGACTCTACTGTCTGCGCATTTGGTAATTGGCTCAATCACCCTCAAGGGCTTGGAAGTTAAACATGCAGCTATGCCTGAAGAAAACAAATAGACGGAGGGGGCGGATGGCAGCGGAGAGCATCTCGAAACTGCGGCTGAGTTGCAAAAGGGGACTTAAGAAAATGGGCAGAATTGGGCAGCTCCCAAGTACTGCCATTACTCATGTTGGCCACGTCAACCAGTTTTGGTAGCTCTGAACTTGTGCTCCTGAAGCTTAGGAAGACCCTGCATCATTTTGAAGATCAGTCAGTAGTCCAGAGCACCATTGCAGCATACGGAAAAGTTAGGAAATACACCCACCTTTGCTTCCTGGGAGGAAAAAAACACTAGAAACCACGTCAGCTGCACTGGCAGCAGGTTTACGCAKGAGCAGGAGCTGCAGATCTCCAGAATACAAGACATCAGAACCAATACGGTCTCCTAAAAAGCATAGTGCATTCCAGAAGATGCACATTTGAAGCGCTCTGACTGAAGACGCTGAAGTGGTCGTGTCGGAACAGGCACTCAGCRTGTTGCAGTCTCATCGCCGTGCAGAGCTGTGCTAGCATCACAGGTTARCTTGGGTTGGTCTCTGTCTCTTCCTCTGTTATTTGGGGTTTAGGGTAGGGTTTTGTTTTACGGTTTGGTTTCAAGCTTCATTCTTTCCTTTGAAGAACAAGTTTCAAGGTCAGTCTGTGTTTTTACAGTGTGTAAGTATACAGTCTGACTGTACCACACGATTGTAATGCCTCATCTGCTTTTCTCCTTTAATCTTCTGGACCACTGAAGTTAGAAACTTGACAGCATGTGGCAAAACATGCTGATAATAGCTCAGGAATACATATTTCTGGTTTGTTCAGTGCAATGTAAGTGAGAGATTAGAGTGCAGCTGAATAGCACACCTTTGACCAATCTAGGCTTGTATAAATAGAGCCCTTACAGTAGATTAAGTGATACATCACAGCTCCTGTGCAAACATAAGAAGCAGCCCACTGCGCAAGAGCTAGCATAAATGGACAGAAGTGCAGTATTTGTATTGCTGTTTATTTAATTACTTTAGATTTGCTTCTCTGTAAACATTTGCCTGAACAGACAAGTCTCTGAGGTCCTCTGTTTCCTTCTAAGCTGTCTGCAAAGAATAAGAGCAAAGGAGTTGGGAAGCTACTTAAAGAAACTGAGACAGCTGCAGGCTCTGACTTTTCTCTGCTTTAGGAGAAGGAAAGGCATGAGCGCTGCAGGGTAGTGAGGGGATGGGAAAAGGATGAAAAACATGCATCACAAGAAAGCATCAAAAGAAGAAGGCAAGAAAACAGTCGCAAGAAAATATGCAAATGTCCACGGAGTCAGGAAAGATCTCCTCCTCCTGATTCTTTTCTCTGCCCTGACTCTTCTGTCACTTCCTGCTTTGATAGGTCCGTTCATGCAACATAGCTCATGCAGTTCGCAACAGGGGTGAAGGCTGAAGTAAACTGTGTCCTGTGGAAGACTGAATTACAGATGCTTCTCCTCTGTCACCACAATTCAAGGAACACTTGCAAAAAAAATTGTTGTGGAGCTCTGCTGCTAACGAGACTTTCTCTTGCTTCAGAAGGTGAGGGCCTGGCAGTGGTTAGTTCAGTGGTTGATTAGTGGTTAGTGGCTAGTTCAGGTCTTCTGCTGTTCTCCAAGGAGGCTCCTCCTTGCTGATAGGGTTCTGYGGAAGGAGGAGGCTGCTTCTGCTGCCCAAAGAAGACAGCACGTGCTTCACATATATTCTGTGATTCTGCAAAGTGCATATGTTTCCCCGTAGCATTTGATCAGTTCCTTAAGTGTAAGCATATGCATAGTCTTGGAGAGGTTGTGCAAAAGTTTTGCTGGACTGCAAACAGCAAGCCCCTAACCGCCTGAGATGTGCAGCACCACCGAGCGAAACTCCCGCTAGCTCTGAATGGCTGCAGAGGGCAACGTTCCCTTAGCCTCAAGTCCCACCTGGACTGACTTCCCCTGCTGCCCTCGTGCTGCCCAGGCAGACCTTTGGTCTATGTGGGCCTGATGTTACGTGCTTTTGTTTCCAGCTGTGAAAAATGTGACTGAAATACATGTGCACCTTGAAAAAAGACAAGAAGATCCTTCAAATCCTCTTATTTAAAAGCATTTAACCAGGCACCTGAGTGTTTTCAGAATGGAAAACAAACTAAGGGCCAAACCCTCTGCTCTTACGCTGCCATCTTCCCCTCTCTTTCTTATGTCAGGAAGTTCTAAGATTTTTGGTGTAAGTGTTTTTAGCTTTATGGCTGGTTTTGTGGACCACCTAATGCTCCCAATCATTTTCAGTGTATTCAGAGACAGCAAGGCTAGCTCTGATAGCCTGTTTGCTATCAGCAGACACTGTATCTCAGAACCATTTTATTATTATGATTATTATTGTATTTTAGAACCATTACCTAAAATATGGAATCACTGCCCCTAGAAAAGTAGATTATCCTTTCCTGGATAGCTAATTTTATTTTACTCAACAGAATTTGATTCATATTTCTGAAACATTGCCACTAAACAGCTTTCTAAGCAGAGTTGCAGTGCAAGACCAAATTAGATTCGTGTAGGGAGAAGGGAAATATTGTTGTTGCAAGTGTCCAAAGGGGTTGCAATGAAAATAATCTTATAGATCAAACTTAAATTGAGTTCAGATATTACAGAGATAACACAGTTCTATACCTGGAAAATCCATCTGTCAAAAATAAACTTCAGGGTCACATTTTAAAATGGTACTTGCAGTTCTGGATCATCTAGCTACATCTCTGGCAGACCTAAAATGTCAGTTCCATACATTACAGTGGCACAAATCTTGCAAAGCAGTTAAGGCTGCATGAGTSTACTCAACAACAACAAAAAGCTGGGGGAATGATCTTTGAGGATTTATAAAATCCTTCACAAATTGCCCCAGTCTGAAATCACAGAAACTATCTGTCGGAGTGACTTTTGAATAAGACACCCAAAACTTAGGCTAGGCCATAGCTAAGCTAAACACCTCCAGGAGAAAATACTTTTTGAAGTTCTGAATTGTGAAAGAAATGGTTCGTATATAACTTGGTCAATTTATTTGACCCTTATTACTTATTAAGTTGCTGAACGGACTTAAAATTTCAGGTCTTTGATTATCCTTGTGGAAGTCCTGTGAGCTAGCAGTATGCTATTAGAGACGAAGAACTGAGACACATGTGGAGAGGTGGTCAGAGACACAGATACTTAGGCAGTTAAGCTTCTAGTAAGCTCTACCCAAATTCTTTGAATTTTGGGCTAGTGAGCTATTCAAAAAATTAAAAAAATTATGACAGTGGAGAAATTTTAATGCTGACTTCTTTCCTTACCCCCATGGATTGCATAATAGCTCTGTCTCATGCTTAAAACAGGCACAGTTATTTTTGCACCTGTGTTGCTGTTTTGGACCAGTCCTTCCCTAGGAACATAGATTCCTGGATATTGAAATGGTCAGGATGAGTAATCTCTCTTAAAACTTACTTTAAAACTACAAATAATTGGGATTAAAAATGTATTTTTGAAAATGCAATCAAATATGATTTAGCTGTCTAAAACATAATGGGTAGGGATAAGCAAGCTCATAGAAAACCCTGATAATATCTATACTAATGTAATGTAGTCCATCGGTATTGCGTAAAATTTAAAATATTGTATAATATCTAAATCCAGTTGCAGAGAAGCCTTTATAATTATTCTGACAATATCTAATTTTAGTAACTGATTAAATTCCATGGAATAGAAGACTGTTTCTCTATTGCAGTCCACTTCTAATAAGGACAGAGATCATGAATATTATCAATATTTCTACTCATATAGATATATTTATTATATATCTATATTTTCTGCATTTCTACCTCTGTATTTTAGCAGCTCTGCTGAAAAGGACTGGAGGGTCCTGGTGGACAGGAGGCCAGACGTGGGTCGGCAGTGCACCCTGTCAGTGCTGAAGGCTTAACAGCCCTCTGGACAGGATTGTAGCCAGTAGATCAAGGGGATGTTCCAGCTGGATATAAGGGAAAACAAGTCACTAAGAGGATGATTAAGCAGTGGAACCGGTCRCCCAAGAGTTTTGCAGTCTCCATCATTGGAGGTTTTTCAAGACCTAACGGGACAAGCCTTAAGCAACCGGTGTGAATTCAGTGTTGRCACCGCCCTGAGCACAAGTTGGACCAGAAAACCTCCAGTGAGGTCCCTTCCATCAGATGGTCTCCTTTTCCAATGCTGAAATGACACTTTTCTTTCAGCTGAAAAGGTCGCTTCATGAATTTTCTTTTCTGGCCGCTTAACTGACTTAGGCTCTGGCTCTAAGGCTTTGGCTCCAAGACTGCGATGAAATTGAGCGTGTACATAAGCACTTACAGGATCAGGGCCAAACAATTTAAATAATTGATAGAATACTTTATTTCTTTAGCCCTCTTAAAGCAAACTGAGTTTCAAATGAACATGAGCTGACTTAGGTGTTTGGTTGGGGAAAAAAACATCTCAATTGCACTGATTTCCCAYAGGATTAACGTGGGACCAGGAAAAATAACTTCAACTTCATCCTCCTTCTTTCCCTCTCTATACCCAACCTCTTTTTTCCTTTTTTTTTCTTTTTGCTTTTTTTTCCAGGTTATTTGTAGGAAAAAAACACTTTTAAATTAAACACGCATAATCTGAAAAGAAGGGGAGGAAGTTGCCATAAGCCTTTGTGAATCAAACTGGCCAACCATCCTAAGGGTATTTTGTTTTTCAAAAGTATATTTCTGTATAATTTTTGTAAATGCTTATAAACTAGTAATACCACTAGGATGGGCATGTTTCCCCTTACACCTGCCAGGCTATGAGACAATACAAAAGTAGAAGTATTAAAAGTTACTGACCCAAAGATTGTGCAGGCAGAGAAGAAAAGGAAAATGAAGGCTAAAAAAGTAAATAGGAGAAGGAGAAGTGGATAAGTGATCGTCTGTGTTTTGATTGCTAAATGGTACTGCGGGCTTGCAGACTAGTTTGTAGGAAGGATGTCATTTGTGTAAGCAGGATGTGGAAGAAAGTAGAATTAGTATGTTGAAAAACAAACAGGAAATGTGAGTCCATTTTGGATGGCTCCTCGTATTCCACTTGCTGTGCAAATGATTAAATATATTAGCTAAAGATAGAAGCATGGGAGAAATAGCAGAATTATGCTTGGTTTCAGGGAGAGGAAGTTGATGCATTAATACAAAAAGATGTGTAGTAGTCCATAAAGTGTTGCTTTTTCGAAACCTTCCTTTGAGAACTTCTTTTTCCAATGGAAAACATCAGTGAAATATGACAGTCCTGAGAATTAATTCACAAGCCATTGGCTGTTTGTTTATTTTTACTACTGATAAAGCAGACGGAATGATTACAAATTCTAAAATCTGACACTGGACAAAGTGGTTCATAGCAGGAAATATGCTTTGACCCAAAATACTTTTTCTTCTCTCTTTTTATCCTTCTACTCTTTGAGTCATATTATATGTCTAAACACCTTTGTGTCCTTTTCTGAATCTGAACACGCTTAGAAATCGCAAAGCTGCCTTTGAGCTGACCTTGATAGGTTTAAGAAGGGAGTAAAGTGATAGTGTGCCTTCGTATGAGAGGTTGGGTTCCTGATCCAGGAGAGCATTTCCAGCCCGGTGTTTTAAGCAAATGGGATAGTATGTTGACTCAAATGCCTGTTATCATTGGTTACAGTAAGTTTCATAAAGTCTCAAATATGTTCCACGTGTTAATAACAGAGCTAACGAGTAGAAAAATCTGTAGAAGTTCTGTTAAGACTGATATTTACTGCTGAAAATGCATTCCTGTTGTTGTCAGTCCAATCATTATCCCCTTAATGAAGAAAAAGGAGATGCAGGCATCTGCTGCTGAGACTCCTCTGTCGTTAGTCTCCTTAGCCACTGTCACTCATTCCCTTCTTTTCTGAACCTTATCATTTTGTATTCCAGATACTGGATTTGATCCATCCATCAGCTGTCACTCACTTGTCAGAGGCACTGGACGCTGCCAGATGTATTGCCTGGGCAGCTTCGAGAGATCTCGAACCGTGAAGTTGGTCCATTTTTGTTATTTCAGATCGTCTTCAGATTAGCCTTTCTTTCACTGCTCTCCCCAAAGTGGAACCTGTTACAAACTGCAGAGTTTGAAATGGGTAATTTCTAACTTGTGAGGAATTTGTGGRTTTATTTGTATGCATACTCCTATTTTAAACTGTTTTGATAAAACATACAGGGAAAATTCTGCCCTTTGTTACACAAGCAGAAAGGAGGGTAAAACTTTTCCTGTAATGTTTCTTCATCTGAACTCGGTTATGCTTAGATAGAGGTTTCCACGGTGAACTTAAAAAAAAATCAAATTTGTAAACTGTCTTCTTTTGTGTATTTGCTACTGTTGTCTTTAATGGTCACTGTTTTGTAGGTTTAACAGCCATTATCCACACCTAGCTTGTGAATACATTTACATATTTTAAATTAACATTAGCAGGAAAAAATCCATGATTTGCCCAAGGCTGCTTATGTTGGTTTTTTTTTTAATGCTGGAATACTCAAGATATATTCCAGTGGGATCTGTCAGAAAGGTCTCTCTTAGAATGCTGTTTTGTGTGTTTGTTAACTTTGTTTATTGATTCATTACATCGCCTGCTTCTTAGTTACTTAGCCTATATTTTATTTCTGGTCCTTCTTGTATTTTAAAGAACAAAATGAAAAGCTTGTAGCAGTTACTTGCTTTATTCATTTTTTTCCCTGTTGGAGCCTCATGCAATATATTCCTTGTATACTTACCAAGCACTTTCTTACTCTTTTATTCCATGTTTTTTGTTGAAAAGAAAGAGCCTGGCGTGGAAGCAGTAAAGGCGCTGATACTTTTAATACAAATTATTAAGAGCCATACTGTAGCCTAACCTACATATATAGAACGCAGATAGATTTCGATAACTGAAGCATCGTCTTTGGTTCAGGAACAGTTCCTGAAAGGGAAGAATGAGAATGGTGAATTAGAAAAAACATACTAAAAAGAAGGAGGAGAATGTTTATTGAAATATGCACTGAAAAAAAACCTAATGGAGAAGAAAGGGATCAGTTCTGACATCGGGAGATGGACTCTSTGCTCGGACTTTTCAGACGATGGTGGCGTTACCGAGGCCCAGGAGATGCCCCAGCTCACCAGCAAATGGGCTCCTTTGGCCTGCTGCGGGTGGCACGGCTGGATCTCTGCTGCCTGCTTCTTGTTCGCTAGAAACTAGCACAGAAAGATCTGTGTCACGGCAGAAATGCCGTGTCCACTTATTCTTGCTGGAATCGGGCCGGTTTTTGCTTTTTGCTTTGTTTCATTTTAGTCATTTGCTGAAATCGCGCTCTTGTTCCATCTCAAGTAATTAATTAGTCCAATTTCCATTTTAAATTTAACTCAAGCTTACTAAAAATTTACAGCTCTTGCCCAAGTGTTGACATGTTTTACCAGATATTTGTTACAAAAGTCTTATGAATTAATTTCCAGATAAAATTCAAGTACAGTGAACAAAATCTTCAAAATAATCTTAAGTGGCCCTGAATATTTAGTTGTGTTAATAAATAATGGAGAATGTTTTGTGGAGAAGAGAGGAGGATGAAAGATTATTATTCGTTCTTCTTAACACCCTTTGCCAAGTCCATGGTTTTGGCCTTACTACAGGAAGGTATTCCACATCTCTCAAAATATTGAAATTTATAGGTAAGAAGATACTGCATAACTTGAATAAATATGTGAATTTTTGAATGATGTCACACACGGTTGAACTTCTGGTGCCTTGGAGGCAATATGTTACTCTTTTTTTGTAGATTCAGTTTACTGAAGATAAATTTGAAGATTTGATCCAATATACTTGGCAACTTCACTTGTATTTTTGGTAGGTCTCCTCAGGATGAGATAAAAAAATACAGAAATTAAATCTTTTTATAACCTATAAATACAATGTAAACATGGTATTATCAGCTGAATTTCTGTATGCTCAAAGAGCAAACATCACATGGCAGCTTAGTAGCCAACCAATGCAGTAGTAGCTGACATTCTCGTTAGGGGCTGTCCTTTTAAATTAATGTCGCTATTGCCTGACAGAATTTAAAGCTTTACCTTGTTAAATATTGACTATTTAATATACATTTCTGTGCGGCTTGACAAATAGGTTTCTTCAGTTTAATGCAGAAGAGAAGCTAAATGAGTCAGTAAATGTTAATGTGTCCATGTTCTTCCTAGATAACTAGTTGCCCTTGGGACAGTATCAATAAGTGGCATATATATGATATTATGAATGTGTTAATTATGTGTAGACAAAATAATGAGTAAGCAAAGGTCAAGGACAAATGCAATTTCCCCAGAAATACACATCAAAGAGCGCTTCTCATATTTAGGTCATTACCATTATTGAATATTCAGTGTCATTTAAATTATGTTCATTTTTTTCATTGCTTATATTTTTGTTCCAGGAGATATTGTGCAACTTCAAGGGCTGTGCAAAGATTTTGTGACACAATTCAATGAAACTTTCCAGCTATTGCTTCAGCAAAGCTGGACTATTTTTTTCAACATATCTTGGTTAACTGCCAGGTTGAATTTGGGATTGATTTTTTGTTTGAGATGTAACCCTGTGATTTTTTTTTTTCTATATTTGAAATGAAGGAAATGAAAATGTGGCCATGCTGACTGTTAAATTGCTGAACCTTGAAACTCAATGTAAATTAAAACAAAGCAAAAAGCTCCTGAGACCTTAAATACCCAGCTTTGCCCTAGTTCATTGGGCTGTTCATTATCAATGCACTTTTTAAAAGTGATGCTGTTAGCATGCTGAAGATTTCAGTCTTCGTTTTTTACTAGCAAGCCGTAAGTATAAATATGTCTTTGGCAGAGACCCTTCTGAAATCTAGTGGTTTTTGTGACATGAGGCAGGAGGAAACCCTAGCTGATCAATACAACCATTAATTAGAAAGAAAGGGTCAGTCATGATTTTTACTTCTAAATTTTTACATATTGACATCTGGCAAAACAGTTAAGAAGTCAATAAGCATCTAAAAGTTACTATGCTGTTAGGCTGCTCACAGAAAAATAGCAATTAAGCATTCTTCGTCTCTCAGGACCACCTCTCAGTGTTGTCTGGAAGCATTTCTCTACCAAACAAGATGCTGTTCATATATGAAATATTCATTTTATGTCATCAAAACATGTTGCATATTATTTCAGTACGGTAGGTTGAAATTAGATTCACATTTTATTTTTCTTATAAATGCCTGTCAGAGTTGCTAAATCAGTTTGTCTTTGCTGTCTTGAAATAGTGTCAGTTTGAATTTCCGTCATGCTGCATATTGTTTTGGGCTTCTATATTCGAGCTGAAGTGCCTCGTGCTCTTTGAGAAAGCCAACTCTCCCTCAGCAAATAAGATTCTTAAAAAAAACTTTTCTGGGAGGCAGCATAGAACCTCTTTAAAAGGATAAACAAACTACCAAATGCTGATGCATTGTGATCTTTGCTTCCTTCCGCGTGCAAATACCATGCAAATGGTGCACAGCAGATTATTTAGTGGTTGCAGTATATATAACAGGGCATTCTGGAGCCTAGAATTGATGAAAGCGTAGATGAGGTTTGAGTACCTGATTTTGTAAGATCTTCAGTATAATTAAGGATTAGATAATTTCAGAAACCACAGCTGTCCTAGAAGTCTTTGTTTAGGTTGTGGGAGCTCGGTCCATGGGGCACTGGCATCAGCAGGTAGAAGCATCTGACAAGGCTGTGACCTGGTCCTTTAAATCAGAAGGCAAGGGAATTAATTCATTGTTAATTTTTTTGGCATGGTGATATTCCATTCATGCATAAATGATCTTATCTTAGTTATACGGTTGCTGTAAAATCAGCTTCTGTCCTCAGTCTACCATACATTTGCATTGGAAACATCCCATCAGAAAGTTATGCATACTTGAAAACTTATTTTACAAATTTACAAAAAAAWTTATTGTTTACATCCCTGATTCTTTCCTGTTTTCTTGTTACCAAAACTGTGCCTGCAGGTGATATGGCTCACTGCTGATGTGTAGATCTTGGTCTGAGATGCAGCTGCAGGTGGCATGCGTCTGTGTACGGCTGCCTGCTTTGGCTGGAGGGTGACCGTGCAGTTTTAGAAGACACAGTTCTTTTCAGAAGCAACTTTCAATACATTGTTTCTTTTTAAATTAAAAAATAGCTCTTTCAAACATTTTCTAGATTGGTTTGGACTTCTTGCCACCGACAAATGAATCAGTACCATGATAGTATAAAGCAGTAATGTAAAATAGTATAGTATAAAAGTATAAATGCATGATAGTATAAAAGACAGTACAGAAGTGCCGAAGTAGGATAACCAGTGTTCAGCTGAGGGACCTTGGACTTCCACAGCTTATTCAGAGAAGGCAGAGACTCAGAGGACTGTTCAGAGAAGGAGGCAAAGTCCTCTGGCAAAAAGAGCCTAGTTCCCAACATGGGCCTTTTGTAATTAATGATGTACCTGCCATTAATGATGTACCTGCCCTTTCACAGACCCCACCAATAACATTTCTGTACTTCTTGTTTCTCTGATTTGGGAATTATGTACCACCTAAGCCGCTGCACCTGCTATTTTGACAAACATCAGCCATTTATCTTTTAATCATATGCAGAGTTTAATTCTAGGAACAGAGCTTATTGTTGCCTTGCTCCGCAGTTTGTTCAGTATTCGGTTTACCTCACCTTGCTTTCGTAGCTAGCTCTGTAACGGACTGTATTTCAGTCAGAAACTTTAACCTTTCTTCCTTTTCTGTTCTACTGCTACCCTTGGCGTACTGCTGAAGTTTGTAATGCAAAAGTGCCAATATCTTGTGATTTCCCTGGAGGACAATCCCTTTGGTCTTCTGACATATTTCTTTTTAATTGCTATTGGTATGGTTTGTAAGTTAAGGGCATGTAGTTTGTTGATGTTGCTGTTTTCATTCAAATGAATCTAATTCAGTCAAGTATAGCAACCAGGATATAAGTTCCTCAACTACTATCAGCAGTACCCCATGGGATCTCCAGCAGGTCTAGAGAGAGAAGTAAAGACTAGAGAGACGTACAGACACATCAGCTAGACAAAGCACAACTCGTACAAAGCATCTGCTCTCATAATAAGGGGATCTCTTGGACTGCCGTAGTGAGTCCTGCATCCCATACTTCTAAAGCGGCTCTCATAATTAGTCTCCTGTTATATACCTTGATATCTTTTCAAGATCCTTGAAGTGCATGTGTGCCTCCTTGGCGTGTTCCCAGTTGTTTTCAAGGACCTGCTTTTAAGATAAAATCACATCTGTAAAGCTCTAACCTTGACAAAAAACTCTGTACYGCTCTTTTAGAAAAGTGTGGCTCTCGTGATGAGCTTCTGCATTTTCCATTACGATAGACTTTCCAAAAGATTTTTTTGAATGATTTCTTGATAGCTGGCAATCTCCTGAATCATTTCTTATACAGAAATTTTCTTAAAGGTGTTTTGTTCCAGTAACAACTGCCTACCAAGCTTGGTTTCTCACAATTATCAATCTCTAACTTGGAAAGCAGTGGAGCCTAAAGGATTGGTCTGAGAGGCTGGGGCTGTATTTCTTACTTTGCCAGTGACCTGCTTTGAAATGGTGGGCAGGTCACCTCATTTTTCTGTGCCTCTGTTGTTTTCCTGCCTGGCTTTATGCCTTTTGTCTGTTCCTTTGGGGTCTGATAGTCTTTGAGCTTGAACAGTGTGGCTGATTGACAATGGGCCCTCTAAGCACTGTTTTAATCCAATGATAAATAGTTAATTTTGGAGGCTCAGGTTGACAGCAAGCCACCTTGGAGTGTCAGACTGTGAGACTTTGGTTTCCTTCTATAATCAGATAAGGAACAGATATTTCCTGTAAATCCTCCTCTAGTGTTCAAGTCATACCATTAGAGCATTAAGTCAGATACATGACACCCAATTTCAGAGTAATTCCTGAGGAAAATGCACATTATATTTTTTTAATGGGCTTCCCAGGACTTATTTTGTTTCTTCCTGATGAATATGAATTCCAGCAAGTTCATCTGATTTCTGACCTTCAAACATTAATGTTTCTTTAAAGCAAGAATATGGTCTTTAAAATTAAAATTATTTACTGTCCATGCAAATGTCTTCCTCTCTTCTCTAAAAATCCTCTTAGAGCGCAAGAACAGAACTGCTATGGATGTTCCTAAAATTCGTCCGTGTATTCATTATGAACAACTTCCACCATATAGAAATACTAACTTTGTCAACCTGACCGGTACTGACCTTTTCTTTCCAAATGGCTTTATTTGGATTGTATGCTGTTTACAGTATAGTTGCTTCTCTTCATCTCCCTTTCTTCTGATTGCCAAGTAATGTCAAGCAGATTGGGGAAACTTCTCATAATGTACAGTGTGACTCACTGTAACAGCCTTTCTCAAGCTCCTTGGTTGAATAAATAGCCATTGAAAGACTGGGAAATACATTCATACCCTTTTTATTTTGATTTATGTTCTATCTTCCTATCTGCGCGTCTTCAAGAGTAATTGCCAGTTTTTCACCTCCCACAGAGAAAATATAATACAGCTGAAAAATAAGTAAAATGTGTTCTTCTGTTGCTCTCTCCCTTTTCTAACAGAAGCTTTAGTTTCTTACCCATGCATACACTAATAATTTCCAAACTGAAAATCATAACCTCATTCTCAGCTGGACTTACTGTAAAAAGCTACCTGTATGCTTCTTGTGTTTCATTTTCTAGTGAAGCTTGCCAACTGGAGACTTGTACATATGGCCCGTTCCCCTTTATGAAATAAGTCAGTCCAACTCTGATGTAGTAAAGGTATCCCAAATGAATAAGAAGGTTGGAGCCAGTATGTTCCCTATTATAGACATCATATTCCCATGCACTGCTGATCTGATAGCAGCCAGAGTATATGTCATGCATTTTAATGATTCTGCCAGTACAGCATCTCTCAGAGGATTACTATGCGGTCTTCCCATGATGGGTGGCAAGTTCCTTTCTGTCATCTGATATAGGATGCTGTTAAGGGTGAATGCAGTGTGAAATATCTCTGCACGTTGGTAAAATATCACATTATAGTTGAAAACACTCTTGAAGCAGTGGCTGTCATTGCTCTGCAGGGCCCTTTTTTTAATCTGAAGAACAATAAGGTCAGTTTGATACAGCATGATTTTTCCATCAATTAGTTCAGTCATACTCCTAACAAGCCATGTATAATCATGCATGTTTAACCTTTGGGTTACATGGCCTTGCTAGTTCTGTGACTTACAAATCATAGAGCTGATAATTTCTTATTTTGTAAGCAAAAAATCTAATAGAGATTTTTAGTTAAATTGTCCTGTCTATTACACATTCAGATTCCTATCTAGCTGCTAACCAAGCTGCAGAAGCAATGCACTTTTAAACTGGGCCACCAAGCCTTGGTCTTCTCCTGTCAGACTCTTGTTCAGACCACTCTGTAAAACGAAACAAGAAGTATGCTTTACTTGGGAGCTCTCTTAGGCCTTTCCTTTCCGTATTAAGGAAGTGCATTTCCAGCACGCTCCAGGCAGCACCATGCTCTGCTCGTAACTGGTCTGTTCTTAACTTTCTCATTTCCTGTGGTCGTGAACATTGGAAAATTTCTCTACATGCTGACTTTATCTCACTTACTGTAGGCCTCTCCAGAGAATGAGACAAGCTCCCCTCTCTCTCTTTCTCCATTTTCTTTAAAAAAAGAAAAGGATTTCTAGTTTTGAGGTGCTAAGAATGCTGCCTCACTGGCTGCTATATCAGTTGTTTTCCTCAGTATTCGGATGTATAGTAGAAAGTATCTCTCAAGTAGCTTCTTGGGAGAAAGCTTCTTTAAGATGGCTCTACCTATAAATTGAACCTACATCTTAAGAGATCTGGAAAGGGGCACCATTCAATAGCAAATACCTTTTCAGATTTTAAGAGACAGAGAAGCTCTGCTGTCCTTGATAATATGACGTTTTAGCCTAATTATTTTTAATGTGTAATGCAAATTAAGCAATCATTAGGGGCAAAAAAGGCTCCAGAAACATATTAATCTGAAAAGTCTCTTATTTAAGACTCCTAGTGCAGACTGAATGTTTCACTTTCTGCTGCTGTATGTACAGTGCTGGTGTGCAAACACTTATTAACGTAAATGAAATTGCATAAGGGAGATCATTAAATGCATCACAGTGGGATAAGAATCTGCAAAGCAACTTGTTTTAGAGACTCCTCTGCATTTCAGCTGAGTTCAGTTCTTACCTGTTGCACCATAATATACCAGACTTTGGCTTGGAAAGGTGTGATATTGTAAGAGCTGTGACACAGGAGAAAAAAAGTTTGCATGCTATAAAGTATTTTCCAAAGTAGTAGAGTGTTTGGTTTCAATTTGCAAATTATTTTAAGGGGAAAAAAGAGTTACATAATTATCCCTTGAAACTAACAACCTTTCTAAAAATGAAATGGCATGTTGTGTGAGCCTGCAATAATTATGCATCTTTGTGACTATTAACAGGGAAAATAGTCAGCAAGTTACTATTCTATGGGAAATCCATCATTTCTGAACACCCTAAAAATCCTGAAGATCACATTTATGGAAGTATTCAGTGCTGGCTTAAGTGAGAGATTCCTTCTGAGTTTGTCCAGTGTTCATGAACTTTCCACTGGATCTGTTTGTTTCAGATTTGTGAAGCCCATGTACATCAATGTGGGATGTAAAATCTGATTGACAGAGAAACTGGGACCTCAGGTTCTAATAATCCTTCTGGCACTTTATTGAGAAAAAAAACCAAACAGCTATTTAGACTATCAAACTGTCCTCTTTTTGGAATGTCCAATTTCAGTTTTAATCAATATATGCCTTAACTATCCTAGGAGGAATTCATTATTTCTGTTGGCACAGCATGGTGTACTTCCCCTTCCACTTGCAATGTTATTTCTCACTCTTTGCAGGATGCAGTTTGAAAACTTTAATTGTATAATGAAAAAGGAAGGCTCATAAACCAGAAGGCAAAAAAATCCCAAGTCTTCTGAATTTATGTTGAAAGTTATTTTGAATGGTTGAGGTTGGCTGTGATGTTGTGAGTGCTTACACTGAAAAACAGATCAATGTTCTTCTCCTATACTATATTACTATGTAACTAACTAAAGTTAATTTGACACTGATTAGCCATTACTTAAAATATCAGAGTTCTAACTTTTAGATCAGATGCATTTAAGAGAAGCTGTATCATTAAATCAACTACATCTCAAAATCCTGGAAGTAGTTATAGCAGAGCTAAAATCAAAATTTGATTGAACAATACTGAGCAAATACAGACTGGTATACCAAACATACTAGCTGCTTCATGTCATCCAGAATCAGCTAAACACAGACACAGAATGAGTAATAAAAACTATGCTCAATGCAGGCACTAATACAAGAAGAAATAAAGATCATTACAAGGTCAGCATAGCCAAACTGTGTACTCAACTGTATTATAAGTAAGTAATGAGAAATACCTTCAGACGCCAACAGAAGTCAATGGAAAATCAACAAACAGCTACCGCAGACATCCTCTCTCTAGCAAGAATCAGGCACAACATGCAGATGTTCTGAAATAACACAAACACACATGCACAGACACACACAACCTTTAAGAAAAGGACAAACAAATTCCAGCAAGCAGCAAAAACACCCACTGCCATTATTTTATGAATAGATCGTAGATTTGCCTTCTGCATGTTGGTAAAATAATGAAAAAATCCCAGCATTCTGAAGGCATAAAATTGCAGACAATTTATGTTTATAGCTGTAGACGGCCACACAAGTGAAACTAAATTGAGTGCCGGATGAAGCTAAGAGGGAAGGGAATCTGAAATGCAAGTGAAAGATAAGGTTGTAGAAATTTCTCTCTCTAAAGCTAATCAGAACTAAGTATCCTATTGCCAGCAGCATGGAGAATGTTTCAGATAACAGATAATGATGGAAATTATGTAGGATAATTATGTTGGAAATAACAGCAAAGGGTATACGTGCTGACTCAAAAAATTGTCACCTACTTCCTCACTTTGTCATCCCAGAGTGGGGTACCCACTGCCATGTGTAATGCGTAATGTTATCATACTGTGGGGGGGAAAAAAAAGCCCTGTGATTAACTGTGTATTATACCTAATATCTAACATATTACTTAAAATGTAATCACTCTWCTTTGCAATTGTAAATCTCCTGTTATCAATTAATTTACATTGTACAAGTAACCATCTGATTATCTTTGTGCATTGCTGTATTTACACTGTAATTTAATTGTAAGTAATTAGCATGTAATTGCACATACTTATTTATACCTTGTAAAGAAAGTGATACATTTATATGTAGCTAAAATAATTGCGGTTAAAAGCATTGTCTACAAATCTTTTGACTTTTCTTTTTCAGTGTGCCAGACAATTTCTACAGCCAAAATTTCAGTTGTCTAGATGGTGACATCTTAAAATTAGGTCTCCTTTGGATGGGTTAGGTTTGGTTTCTGCAAGCCGGGGCATGCAGAATCGCATGTTGCTCTTGGGCTGTATTCATTTTCCGTTTTAAACTATTTTCTCTTTCTCCTAGTACTAACCTTTCCCTCCTCCTTAAAAAGGGAATTTGTAATAGGAGAGACTGTTAGATCTAATAGAAGTCCCAGCGCAGACCATGAGGAAGCAGTGAGACAATGACCTCCGTTCTTGGCATGGATGAATGCTTTCCATGTAGCAGCTATAACAAAAAATATTACTCTATTACGGTAATACCTACTAAGGGTATACTTTATGAATGCCATCAAGGGCAATGGTGGCTTTCACGTCCAGTACTTCTAATGATAATTTTATTCCCCTCCATGCTATCTTCACTCCCTCACTCCTCCATTGCCCCCCTTAAAGTTATTCTGATATAAGACTTTATAGTCCCAGTGCATTTCCTGCCTTCCCATCCTCCAGCCTAGGGTACTTGTCCTTTTAAAAGTAGTACAGTGCTTTCTAAGAATTACCATAACAGAGGATCTCTGAGATCCAGYTAGGGGCTTTCGTTCCCCTTACACTTGTAACAGAAATGATCTTCTGAGTTTATAACAGCTCTGTGAAAAGTTTTTGCTTCATTATGAGTCCTGCAAGGTGCTGGCTGCAAGTGCTGAATGCCCTCTGTTGTGAAAGATTTTGATTGCGATTGGGGGATGTTCGACACTGTGCTGCTCAGATCCCGCTCTGCCAGGCTGCCGCTGGCTTAAGGCCAGTTCATTAAAATTTGCATATCTCTAATCTGAAGACTAAATGCTGAGAGAATATTTGGGATTCACAAAACAACTTTGAGTGGCACGAAGGACAGTATTATCTAGTGAGATAGTCTGTGTCTCCTATTGGGCTGGACCTGTTGGGTGCCTTGATAATGATGGATTTTTCTCTGCTTTGCTGGTTAGACCCCTGAGTTCAGTAAGGATTTTCTTTCTGCTCAAGGGAGAGTGTCTTTTTAGCCTCTCACTGCTGCTTTTGCATTTAACAAAATAGCTCCCAGCCATGCCTCTGTCAGATTTGTATTGTCTGGAAATCTTATGACATAGCAATCATCTCATTATTAGGATTGATGGAAAAGCTCTGAGAGGTACCTTTCTGTACTGCCTAACTGAATTGTAGGTGGCATCCAAGCCACGTTTAAACTTGAATCTTCTTTCTCATTTAGCAATTCCCCAAACCACCATTTCCCTATCCCAACRTTTTCACGCAGATATATTGGTAGGAATAATACCTTTTAGTGATAACACACTATGTATCCATTCAGCAGGGCTCAAATCACTCATCCTTTTAAGTAAAGTAGGTTTCCCCATTTTCCTCCCTTCCCAATGCAGCTCAGCTGGGTCCTGTTAGGAGAACGAAGGCACACCTGTGCCTGCTGAGAGAGATGATGGGAGGAGATTTAGCTCTCCGGGGAGTTTATTAAAAAGGTGGCCTGCAGCCCCAGGCCTTTCCTGGGATTGGGAGGGTGGGGGAAAGAGTATTTTTGTCTCTGTGCAGAAAAGTTCAAGGGCTGTAAGCAGAAAGAGCTATGCTGTGACCTGTCCCACGGTGAGTTGGCAGAGGAGTTTCATGGGGAGTCAACGCTTGCTCCCYTGGTTAGAGAGCTGAGCAAGGCCCTGCAGGTGTGTTTGGGGAAAAACTTCTGCTGGCAAAAGGGCTGAGGAATGGTTTTAGGAATCTTAGAAGATGGCAGAATAAGGCTTTTGTGTGAGGGTAGTCTCTGTCCTTTCTAAGGATTATGCACAGGATAAGGTAAGTTGCTCTGGTCAAAAAGCAGGGTTAAGCTTTATGTTTAAACATGCATCTGTTGAGTCCTGTTTCTCAGAGTGTTTTTTGTATTTACTTTCTTTACTGTGCTTTTGCCTGCACAGCTCTGCTGGTAAAATTATTATGTAGATAATACTTTGACTTATAGAACATACAAGCATTTTGCCTGAAGTTAGTTACTGCCTTGTTGCTCAGTGTCCAGAAAACAAAGTATCTTTATTTATATATAAGAAATGTAAGTCCTAATATCTGTGCTAGAGGGCTGATGAGAAGACAAAAAATTAGTAACTATAAAGTGCTGAGGGGTCTTCAGGTAAAAAGTATATTGATAGGAGTAGTTAATCATTCAGTCAGAGCAGTATTGTAGCTAATGAGACTCCTGTGAAATGTTTTGCATGCTGTTGACCTCTGAAAGGTGGTTTCTAATTTCTACTGTTTTTCTTGTGGACATGAATAAGGATTAATAGTGTTAATTTATAATCAAAGCCATCTAGAAGCTGGGCTTTTGCTGACTCATTTGGGTATACTTTAACAGCTTACTTGATTTTTACTTGCGTGTTATGGTTGCAAGCTGTATGTAGCATATAGTAGTCAATTAAGTCTAAAGCTGGTTAAAACTTTAGAGAAAATTTTAGTTAAATCCTGATCAAACTATAGAAAAGTGTTATGAGATGGGATTTTTTCATAGCTAAGCTCTAGTAGAAATAGATAAAGAGGATTTACTCTATGCAACATAGTTTTAAATGTTCTTCACTGGAGCTTTTGCATTGAATTTTGCTATCTGTTTTTCTCATTCCATTTGCTTGTTCTCTCTTTCTCTTACTGGTATAYGTATATTTCAAAACATTTTGGTAAACAGTGGAAGGAATACTGGAAAGAAGTAGGAACAGCTTATCCAGTAAATGTACTGCTAGTTGTTTTTTTTTTTTTTTTTCCCCAACATCTCTTTTGAAATAGAAGTTGTGTGACTTCCTTCAGGTTCTTGGCCCATTTCCTTGTGGCCTACTCAGAGGCTCAAAGCTCTGGGCATGAATGGCCATGAATGGTTGCTAAAAAAAGTTTCTCCATAGCTCCTGCTTTTGAGATAGCCCAATGTTAATCTTAAGCTGCTTAAATTCTAGGATTAAGTAATATCCTTAACCCTGTACAGATATTCTGAAGTTCATGTTATCAGTATTCATCTATAAATATGTAACTAACACAAGTTATGGATTCTGTAGGAGGTGGTAGGGGAGAATTGTTTTCAGTCATCAAAATATTCACAAAATAGCTAGAAAGCCAGGTGAAACTCAGGCAGGCTTGTGGCATATAATTGTGAGCAGCATGTAGGTGGCTTGGTCCCTGAACTACTTTACCATGTGGAAATACTAGTTAAGGCACAGGTTTCAGTGTATTAGTAAGTTTATGACCTGTATAAAAATGTCAAGTCAAACAGCTGCCTACTAAATTATTCAGCATATTGATAGAATAATGACTTTGAAGATGCAGATAGTGAGCTTAACTCTTTCAAGAGGAGTGGGAGGAGGAAATGAATCAGCTACACTTGGGTCTTGTTACAATATAATAAGATCCCTAATGTTACATGCCATCTTTGAGCAGTAAAATTAAAAGCAAGAGATGTGATTGATTTTGACACTGATCTGAATTTTAAATGACAGTGTATTTTTGTTAGAACTGGTCAGAAATGGGTTTTCCTGCTGAATACTTAAACTTCCTATTTAAAAACAAAAGCATAACAACTGTCTCTTTTAAAAAAAAAAAAAATTCTTGACAAAAGCAGAATTTGTTTTAAAAAAAAAGTTCAGTACTCCTTAAAATATTTATAGAAAAATTTTGAGCAGCCTAATTTTAGTCTCCCTCAAACACTTGCTAGCTAACTTAATTGCAGTAATACAGAGACTTCAGAGAGAAAGCCTGAATCTGATTTTTAAATTAGGTAAAAGTAGCAAAGCTGTTTTGCTACAAGTTATATTTGTTTTACCTCTGAGCTGCACTTAATCCAAGGCTTTAGTTAAATACTTTGTTTAAAAGAGAAGTGTAATGCACAACAGAACAAAATTGAAGTTTTGTAAATATTTTAGTTTCTGAAAATTTCAAATGTGTAAGTGCTTGTCTTGGCACAGGCTAACTTTCTCGGTATTTTATGTGTAATACATAAAGATATGCAAAATATATACCATCTTATAGAACCCTCATTTTTATAAAGTATATTAACTTACCTGCCTATGTAGATAATTTTATATGTTATATTACACTCTATGTATACCTTTGAATTTTAGCATCTGTGACCTTAAATACTATCTCTACTTATTTTCAGATTTTTCCATATTATGGGAGAAGTTGATGCTCTCCCTTTTGCCTTTAGAATAGAAAATATTTTCACATAAYCAATCATGGCACAGCAGGCACAACAAATCTGTCTTAATAAAAATAAATGTTTGGTGAAACAATGTAATTAACCAACTGGCTATTTTGCCAGTCAAGGCTGCCGTTGAGGAAGTAGAGCTGCTGGGAGGATATCAAATATTGCTCCAAACTGTTCAAGCTTCTCAAGCATATGCTTATCGAAGCAGCAGCCAACAGTCTGCCTTTCTAATCTCGCTAGGTGGCAACTCCTACCATGCGCAGCAAGAGCACGTGGGGTTGGTGCTGCTCTCAGCGGTGTCTGCAGCCTTTCCACGTGTCCTACTGTGATCCGCACCACCGTTCCACTGCGGCGTGGTACAAAACCATGACAAAGTTTCTGTCTTTTGAAGGGTTCCAAGATCCATAATGGTGTGATGAAATGGAAGGCAAGCGTGCAGGTTTAAAAGGAACAAGAACCAGTAGTTTCTTCCTTCCTTAGCTCTCTGTGGTGCCTGTTCTTCTCTGCATCTGGGACCAGTGTGTGTGTTGGCACTTTCCTTTCGGCACATACCATGCTTCAGTGTTTCCACTCATCTACAGGAGGTAGCTTCCTTCTGCTTCTTAGTGAGAAAAGTTACAACTGCCCCCCCAACACATGTATTTTAAGTTTGGTTGCTTTTATTTAAAACCATAACATCCTTGGGGCTTTTTTCCTTTTTCTTGAGAACCTGGATGCTTTGCCCTTATCTATAGTTCTGTAGGGGAGTTCTTTTATGGCAATCTCTGATCCCCAGAATACCAGTGGGATCGAAAAAATGATGTAGCAATGTTTTAATGTGCAGAGGATCGGGTTTGCTCTTCTAAATGTTCTGCCCACCCAGTTGAAAATGCTGCTTGGCTTTTATTGTGGTTGCATGGGATTTGCTGCGCTGCCGAGTTCCAGTTCTGACCTTCGCGAATAGGATTTTTGTCTTCTATCGCAAGGGTTATTTGTGATCCTGGCAATCACTGAGGTCTGTTGGAGGCTGTTAGTCTTCTCTTTTCTTTGATCTTGCTCCTATACGCTGTAGTCTGCATCAGCTTAAGGGAGATGGTCGCCCCATCAAAATGAAGCTGCTGGGAGTATTAGTGTTTGAAGAGCATTCTCCTGTTAGTGTTTTTTTATTGTAGTATAGCCTTAGCTTTTGCTCAAGTTTCAGTGTCAGGTGCCAAAAAATCAAGGCAGAAGTACCAGCTACTAGCTAAGAACTGAAAATCCTGTRCTTTATAGCCTGTGTTGCTTAAAATGGTGCTGTGACTGAAATGATGAAAGTAACTTTTCAGCCTCCTTTCTGTATGCACCAGCTTTAGCACGAATGGAAGTGATATTGTGCTTAGCTCATTCTGAATAGACCATTGACTACATAGAGAAGCAAACCCTGGCCCACTTCTTATCATGACACAAATTATGTGCAYGTTAAAAATGTAACTTGAAGGTATGATTAAGCTCCACTACCTCAGCAGTGTATTCTGGGTATAAACGTYGGGGAGGAAGCCACGGTCTGCCCTGTGCTGGACACAGCCGGTTCCAGCTGGTTCTAACGGTCAGAACGATGCACCGCGCGGCGAAACGACAACCAATCAGAGGAGCGTGTAGCGCCCCGGGCGCCAAGCGGCAACCAATCAGAGGAGCGCACGGCGCGCAGCGGCGAGGGGTTTCGGGGCGGGCGGTGGCGCGAGAGGGGGAAGGAGTGCGGCGGGGGCGACGCGGCGGGGGCGCGGGAGGAACCTCTGAGGGGACAGCAGCCCCGGGGGGGACCCACGGCGGGGCAGGGGCTCCCCCGAGCCCCACCGCTGAGCAGCTGAGGCAGCTGGGTGCTGCCCCAACCTCCTGTGCTGCCCCTCGCCTCACTGAGGGGAGCGAGGGTGAAGTGTGCCAGCATCAAGGGCTGCGGGGACTGGGCGGGGGAAGAGGTGTTGGGCCGAAGTTGAACCTGGGGAAAGGAGGAGGAAAGGCATTTCCCAAAGTGCTTAATTGTCGTCTTTGTTTCTCAATACCCATATCAGTAATTACAAGTTTGTTAATTGGCACTAAATTAAGTGGAATTCCCTGAGTCAAGGCTGTTGCTTGCGACACCGTGGTACAACCTAGTGCTGACATATTAATGAATTTAGCCAAACACGTTCCTATTTTTAGATTACCCAGGGTGTAGGAGTACGGACCAAGAGTTGCATGCTTTTTTCCTGCACCCGGTGCATCTATTACCTGTAGTTGAACTAATTGCCTGATGAAGCTGAATGAGACTTAGCAGTGAAGAGGACATTGTGGCAAAATAGGTGAATCTGAAACAGGAGGAAATTGCAGAAGTGGTAAGTTTATAGGAGTAGAATACACTAACAGTGTATGAAAGTGTTTTACACATGTATGCGCATGTGTGTGTATATATATATATATATATATATGAAGGGATTTTGGCAAATCCTGAGGCTATTATAGTTCTCTTTTCCTAATTTTCCCTGAAAATAATACTGTTTATTCATGCTGCTGCTGCAAGAATTGAGCCTCTGGAAGGAGACCGGGGGGGGGAGGGGGAACTATATAAATTGCTACCTGAGACCTGCTCTGTTTTGACAGATGTCAGGGCTGGGTAGCTTAGCTTGTTCTGCTGTTTGTATGAAAAGGGCTTGGTATCACTGGGACACAGACTAATAGCTTTCTGTACTTCCAAATGTAGATAGATTACACTGCAGCAGATTTCCCTGCTCCCCTCCCCCCCCATTCATAACCTAGTGGCTCAACAGGGAATAAAAATAAAATATTCCCCAGCTCTTTTGCATGTAGGAATTGGGGAACAGAAGCATCTTTCCTGCTGGAAGGAGCCATACTCATGGTGCTTTGTGAAGAGCATTAGTGTATCTGTTATTGCTTCTGTTTAGATTTAGGAAATTCAGTTTAAAAATTAGTTGAAGTCTAAAGTAAACAATTTGTTACTGTATGTTAAGCTCCTTTGTGATTTTTACTGTTAGTGTGTATTTAGAACGTGGGTTTCAGGTGTATGTGGCTTTTCACTTGCATCTTGCTTCAGAATATTTTAGTCTTGCCAATTGTCCAGGTCTTGCCTACTGTTTTTATACTTTCTTTTAAATGAAAATATTTTACCTGTTATTTATTAAATGGAAGCTATGAAACTAAGTACATGAATTTTCTGCATCTCTGAACTTTAAATCGTGTGCATCACTTTCAGTTGTCTCGGATGGGGACAGTCTGATCTCTCCCATTTGAATGACTTGCAGTCTTTCAATTTATTTCAGATAGGAAGGTTTTTCTGTTACTTCTATTGTCCTTTCTGATTTTGTTCCTGCTCTTAGGTTTCTAGCTTTTACTTAAATTTATTCGCTGTTTGCTGCTGCTCAACTGTGAGAYTTTTGGACATTTTGATTAGTTTGATCTATAAACTGATCATTTGTGAAGAACTTGCAACAAAAAGCAGTTTTGTTTATCCAAGATCAGTTCTCTATTATTCCTTAGTATTTCATGAATACTTTGGAAGAAACCTCTGACTAAGGTATGATTTCGTAACATAATTTTCTGATTATAGATGGAATTGCATGGAACAACAAATCCTGAATGCTGTCTAATGAAAAGTAAGATTTATTGTATTTTAGTTACTAATGACATTCTTCTGCAATTTGGAAATTTTTGTGATGTCTTTGCTATTGCAGTGTGCATTATCAATTTTATTACCTTTTTATTTCCTTTCTTGCTATGCACTGCTTAGAGCTTACTGAATTCATTTAAAAAAAAGTATTTAGATAGTTCTCTGAATGTTAAGGCTTCAAGCCAGTGATGTTATCAGTTTCCTCTTCTCCAAATACTGTATATAAACACTTGTTAGTTGGGTTTTTAAGGTCAAGGTAGCTTTTGTGGGTATCGTTGATACTTTTTGCTAGTGGGTAGCTTGCACCCAGGACTTGCTAAATTGATTGTTTTAATGATTGATTATGCAACAGATTGTTTACRGTTCAGCATTTTTAGAAAGAACATTTTTCTCAGATGGTAGAAACAGACATCACTGCCTTTCAGCTGAGTGCTCTACCTAAGACAAAGCTAGTTTCTTCTTGGGGTTATACTTGCAGCAGCAGCCCCCCCCCCGCCCCCAGCATGGTGGCAGTGAGTCTCCAAGAAAAGGAGTAGCACACTAATATGACTCCATTACTTCTCAGAACATTAATAAATGAAAGTACAACAGCATATGGGCTATTGAAACCTTAAGTCATCCCACCTCTTCACAGAGAACAACTGATTAAAAAAATAAAGAATCCTTGACTTGTTACATTGAGACAGACAGGTTCACCCTGACTGTTTTTTGCTCTAAACACCACAGACAGTGTGCAATTGTGGTGGCAACTTTCAAAGTGTATGCTTATTGATGTACTTATTTTTCTAGTCCAGATTTCCAGAATTGAACTAGAGATGTGACAGTACTGCTATAAAATTATCTAACCTGCTTCTAACCTTGATCCATGTTAGCTGAATAAAGCAATGTAAAGTCAGGTGTGTTACTCCTACTGTTACTTTATTATAAAAGAATGCGAGCTAAGCACTGGCAGATGCATATTTTGTTTGATATGCCTATGTTTAACTTTGAAATCATATGAAGACTTAATGTATCTGTGCACTGTGACCTAGTTATGTAAGTTAGCAATTTCTGTAAGTACTCAGCTTAGAAAATAAAAGACCTTGTTTTGGAGAACATGGTGTTGAGGGAATATGTGGGCGATCTGAAATGTCACCTGGTTTATAAGGACAGGGAACAAATTAAAGAAAAACAATTTAATGGTGATGGAGTTGTAGCTCCAGCAAGGATAGAATGTAGGCATACATCCACTTTTTCTTTTTGCAGAATATTATTTCTCAGCGCAAAAGGTCACAAAATCTCACATTGCTGAGTATTAGTAAGATAATCTTGCTTAAAGTTGAAAATGTTTACTAGCAGTAAATATTTAAGGCCTTCATTTATAGCAAACAGAACTGTGTGACTACATAGCTTGCAAATATGCACTAAATTGTCATCTCAAGAATCAAATGCTATAACATGCAAAGTAGAAATTAAGCACCAAGGTTCCTAATTGTTACAAGTTGTGCAGATGTTACTTGTTGCCTGTTTTGTGGGGATTTTTTTGATGTCACTCATCTTTCTTGTTTGGTATTTTGTAGTTGGTTGCAAGTGATCAGAGATTTTGCTGATTGGACATACGATTTTGGTTTCTGGCATTTCAATCCCAGTAAGAAAAGATTAATATAACAAAGAGTGATGGAACAAGAATTGGAGGGGAACTAATGGTCCACTCACTTCCCTGCTAGGTATACTGCTAACTTCTGCTTGTTCTTTCATCCAAAGAATCACTCGGATGTGACTTTAAACAATATCCTTTGCTCTGTCCCCTTCAGCTGATGAAGGCTTTTGGCAAAGTGAGGCTGTATAAACTGCCAAATGGAAATTTGAAAAGAAAGCATAGAAATACAGAAGTATTAGATGATCCCCTCTGTTTTTTGTAAAACAGGCTTTGCCCTTGAAGGAAGAAGTTGGTGTTTCAGAAACTGTTAGTTAGGGTTTGGGGACCAAGTTGCTCTTTTAGATGTCTGCAAGTGAAGTGGCTTGTTGCCTGGTGGTGGTAGGGAGAACAATTTCTGTTCTACAGAGCGAAAGATCAGGGTGAGGAGTTAAACTTGGGTCTCATACGGCATTAGAACTACTACGTGGTTCTTGACATATCATTAAAAATTAAGATGATTATAAACTTGCAGTTCAGTGGTGGTGAATAAAATGGTTTTTTTTTTTCAGTGAGGAGTTAGTATGACCCATTCCCTTTTGCTGTTTGGAAGACAAGCTGTAGTCGGCTGCAAAAATGAAGTTAAATATCTTGGTAATGAAAAAACTCACACAGGCAAAACAGAACTGACTGTATCTGCAGTGAATTTTCCATTTGTATCATTGAAGCCTGACATGTTCTGTTAAATAACCTTTTGTGATAAGTGGCTGGGTTGATGTACTGTATGCAAATGAGCAAAGAATCTCTTAATCAGCAGCTCAAAGACTAGAGTATCATTCACAGACAATGCAAAACAATTTAATGCATTTCATTACTTTGCATTTAAAGTAGAAAGGTGATGAACACACTGTCCTCTCCAGAGGCGGTTACCTGTAGTTATTTTGGGCTTTTTACTGATACATTGACTCTTTGTCTGTATTTTTACAATTGAAAAATAGCTTCTGAAGAGCATCTTTTTCAAGTTTGTGCCCCTTCTCTATGTATATTTGGTAAGCAGTATATTTTGAGCCTGTTCTGATGCAGCGGGAAAGCCTATTTTAAGTAATAGAAGACAATTTTAAGGGTTATGTGGCTTAGAGGTTCAATTTACGAACCAGCTGGTGAATCATTTCCAGATTTCTTTCACAATCTCTCCAAAGGATTCTGGTGTCTAAAGATCATTTTGTTATCAATATGCAGTCATACAGGTCAGTGTTCTTTCCATTTGTGAAGCAAATGACATCAAACAAATTGCATTATAAACCCTAAAAATCCAATATAAATGTGTAATGCTCTTTTCCACTTGATGAGACCAAGATACTCTGCTACCTCAAAATAACACTTTGATACATTTAATTTTCACTTTTTGTTAGAATAAACCACATGAGATCTGTATTTTGGCAACAGTTTACTTTGAAGTTAAACCTATCAAACCCTGGGAGAGCTATGATGGTGATTAGGCTTTGTGAGCTTTTTTTTGCATGAGAGAGATTACAGTTAGAAAATGCTTTTGGCTGACTCACTAAACAATGCTTAAATATACAGGAAATGTCTGACAAATATATTCTGGATTTATATTTCAATTTCTGAAAACTATCTCTTCCGTTTAGCTTCCATCATCAATCTATTGTGTTAATAACAATGTTTGAATTAATGAATAGGAGGCAAGCCAAGGATTCAAATGTTACTGAGGAAGGGCTTCACAGTATATCAGCTGCAGCTGGCAGATGAGAGTGAATAAAATGTGGTTTCCCTGTTGTGCAAGTTGTGTGCCTCTCTAAGGAAATGTGGTTAATGCTGTGGTCCATCCTCTTTGCTGGACCACTCACTGGTCACCTATTGACATAAGTAGTAAAATTGRGTGATGCTTCAGAGTTAAGTGTCCTCTTGCTTTCTTTTCAAGAGGACAGCTGAACTGGGACTAGAGAAAAGACAGGTGGGCATGGGGTTTGCTCTGATAAATGTTCTTCTGGAGCAGAAATGTAGAAAGCAATAGGAGCAAATCAGTGAACATCTTTCTTCATGAAGGTTGGTAGGACTGCTGAAAATGTAAATAAGCAAGAGTGGGTTCAGAAGCACTTGATTATTTAATAACTGATATTAATAAGCCTGTAGGCTAGCAGACTTGCTGTTCTTCAGTTTCTTGTTAAGTAAAGAATATTGCATTTATAGAGAGAGTGAAAGGTTTGAAGGGTATCAAGTTCATATTAGAAACCAACACCAAGGAAATGCTTAAACAATTTATAGTGGATTTCAGATAAAGACAAATCTGTACTCTGAGGGCTTCTGGAATGCCTAGTTTGAGATTTAAAGTCTCAAAACTTCCTGATTTAAGCTTCCTTTTAAAAACAGCATTTGGATGACAGCAAATCAGAACATGACTAACCTGTCAGTTCTGCAGGCAGTACAAAACAGTGCCGGAAAAGGCCAGTTAGGTGAACATAGGCCCAGAATAGGGCTGGGAGAAAAATAAAATCAGTGAATGAGTTGATACATGATTGAGGTGATCAAAGGGAAATTTTGTTTGGGGGTTTCAGGGCCTGATGCACCAATGACATTCCTGCTGTCAACCAGTTGGGGTTTTCCCCCTTTTCTAAAGGTTGTCTTGACTTATTTTTAGTGATCTTTCTGTAAGAATAAGGAAGGTGATTGAGGAAGGCAGACACTTCTGTGTAACCACATATTTACCAGAACATCAGAGATGTTTAGATGCATTGACTCAGTGGAAGATTTGAGCCTTGGACAGAAGTGGGCATAGGGAGATAGCATTACCCTTACTGTATAGACAGTAAGTACTCTGAGGATAATGCATTAGGAATATAAGTATTTGTGCATTATACTAATTGAGACTCCATAGATTTCCAGGATATGAAACTCAGCTGAACTTTCTGTGGGATGGCTTCTTTCTGCTCAGTCTGCATTAGTGTGTCAATATAAACTTGGAGAGAAATATAGGGATTTCTGCTGGCAGCAGACTAGATCAAATGTTCTTCAGGCCCTCATCAGTAGTTCTGGTGGCCAAATCCCAAAGAATTGCTTTCACTTGAAAAACGCTTCTTTTTTTTTGTGCCATTAAACAGCATTTCTCTGAAATGGTGTCTTTTTATTTTTGTCCTGAAGTGAATTTTTTACTTGAAATATRTGCTATTTTTTGTGTAAAATGAGGATCACTTAAAACTGAATTATTTTTMGGCTTTTTTGCAAGTTATAGCTGAGAGAACAACTGGAGTGATGACTGACCTGATGACATCGAGTGTGTTGGTGTCTCCACCTTTGGAGATGACTTCATCTGCATTCCCAAGTTCTTGAGAAGGGATGCAGAAAATACTGAAGCTTCTAAATTGAGTTTTTACTGTGATGCATTACATAATGTTACCTAGGAGAGCACTGTTTTGTTTTACTCAGGTATGAGTTTTAGTATGTTCTTTACCTGGATAAGAAAGTGTGTGTTTGAAATGATTGGCAGCTATGACCAATTCCCCCAAGCAATGGGAAGTTTTTTGTTTAGCAAAATTGCTTGGGTGCTGCTGAATGCTTTGCTGGTAATGTAGTTTAAATGCATTAGCTTTTCAAGCCTGCAAATCCAGGTTCAGTGCAGCTTGTGAGGATAAAGGGCAATTACTTTAATCACCATCTCAAACACATGACTACAAAGAGCAATATTCAGCTTTTTGCAATTACTGCTGGGATGAAATCCTGTACTGAAAGTAAAACCTTCTGCATTTGCCTGTTTCCTATTTTTCAAGTCAGTACATCTCTGACAACGCAGAGTGTTTCAAGAAATTGTTCACGAAAGCATTTCTGTTGTTGGAAGCTGTAAGTTCTCAAGGCTTTGAGTAAGTACATGCTGCTGGTTTAATCTGTTAATTAGAAGTTACAATGCAGCTATTTCTTAACCAGTGTCCTTTTCCTTTTGCCCCAGAACTATTCAGTGGCTGTAGCACTCAGTGGGCATAAGGGAGATCAGATTTCCTGCCTGAGTGAATATCTAACTAAAGTGAGCAGTTCCAACAGAAGTAAGCAGTAATAGACTAGTGGTAAGTGCATTTGGTGAGATTGTGGGAGAAGAGAAAAATGAAGACTTAATCCAGAGTCCTGCATGAGCACCTTACCCCCCCCCCCAAAAAAAAAAAACACCAACCAACCCTCAATTATGCATGTGAGTGTTAGAAACCCCACCCCATCCCCCAGTGTTTCTGAAGGTCTTGTTTGGGACAGTTGTTTCTTTGTAAGAAAGCACTTCTTCCTCTGTAGGTCTAATGATAATTTCTTTGATGCATTTTTACCTCTAAATACTACCTACATTAGCAGAAGTCGGGATGGGTCATGGTCTGAAAGACTGCAGGGGGAGGTGTTATTCCTTGTGGCACTTCTTGCCTAGGAGAATATAATTTTAACATCAACCTAATATTTCTGCAGGGAAGTATACATTTCATGCACAGCTAACTCCTTTGTAATGTCTGTAGGATATGCTAAATGTCAAATACTCCATTTTTAATCTTCTGTAATGTACACCTTTTCTTCATGCCAAATGTCTGTGTGTTCTTGGAGGTGTTTTGTTTTGGTAGGATCTTCATTTTATTGGACCTTTTGTTTTTGTTGAATGTTTGTTTATGGCTAGCCAACTGGCTGTTTTTGATCCAACATCTGATAGTGCAACTGCCCTATCAGATTACTTTAAAGAAAAATCTAATCTAATGGAATGAGTGTGTGTGAAAACATGACTCCATGCTTTTATTGGCTATAGTAAGAGGAACTGGAACAAAGGTGGTTGGAGGAAAAATCTGAGTGTATACTTCTAAGGTAAAATGAAAATACCTTTTTATCATCTCTGATTTTAGTATATGTGGATTTTTTAAGAAGTTCTTAGTTAACATGGTAAAATAAAAAGCAAATCAAGAACCCAGATAAATACACAGCACTCTCTCTGATGTTTGAGGATTTCAGGAGACTTTGGTTATCCTGTGTGTGTAGTGTGGGTTTTTTTTCTGTGTGTTTTTTTCGATTAAATTCATCTTTAAGGAAGATTTCTAAAGGCCTAAGGGCATGTTGTGCATTCAGATCCCTTTGAATTTGTGTTGTTTTTGACCTTTTAGTTTAACTGTATACAGCAGTAAGGTTAAAATCATGGACTCATGACTCTTGCAAGAATTTGTTTAAAGTTTCTTTAGCTTATGCACCTCTGCTTTTTACAGACAGGTTCACAGATCCTTGGTAGAATCTGGTCCTGATTTTCTGTGCTCATGTTGGGTTTTCTATGACTGAGAAGTGGTGCTGTTACAATAGGATTCATGTCAATGATTATGGATTGCTATTTAATGCCTAGTGAATTTATCCTGAATTTATCTTTCACCCTAGAAAGGAAGGAAGAGAATATTATTTCAAAGGCATCTTGAGGTCACAAATCTCTTAAGAAACGTCAGTTTATAAAGATACATGTGGATTCACAGAAATGAAGCTAATTCCCAAAGGTATATTTTCTGACTCTAGTGAAGTACTTAACAATGAAGGCAGAACATTGACATTGTTACAGCCTGCAACGAAGAAAAAAAAAATCCTTCAGAGAAGCCTTTAAGTTTTCGTAAGATCAATTTGAGAAACATCTTTTAAAAAAAAGATGGAGATGTAGACTTGGATCACACTATACTGAGTTGACTTATGTTAAATTGAAAATTTAAGGAAAACAATGGAAAAATAAAACTAGAATTTGTGTAAGAGCAGAGAACTTAAAACAAGGAAGAATGTAATATGTGGGAATTAATTTAAAAAGGTAAGAAGATAGATTCACAGAAGGTGGAATATCTCAAGTTTGGTGTTTAAAAAAAAAAAAAAATCCCTCCAATCCAAGTCCACAGCATTTTTCAAGTGCCATTTTGGCATTTTTGAAATGAAAAAATGCTTAACATTGAGTTTTAAACATGCTTGTTCCTTTATTCCTGATTAAACTTGTTTGCTTAATTTCAAATGCTAAAATTTTTTTGGTCTCAAATACTTCTATATTTTGCAGTTTTATTCAAATTTACTCTTGAAATGCACCTTCCTTTTAAAAACCTTGCTGTTGTGAAGGCTTATATTCTGCTTTGGCACTCTACTACATATGTGCATGCATGTTCAGTGGTACTTCAGAGAGAGTCTATTRTAGAGAAGATCTGAATTTTCAAAGTAGAAATTGAAGGCTTTTTCTTTTTTGTTTTCAGTAACAAGAGATGGATTCTTAAGTGTCTAAAAGCATGTAGCAGCACTGATATTAGGACACTTCTTAACTTGTATAAATTGTTCTCTTAAGCTTTCTATGACTGAAGTGATAACTTGAACAGTTACAGTAAATAGAGTAATATTTCTGATTGGTATGAAACCCTCCATTTCTTGATGCCTGCTTACCATAGCTCTGAATGTCAAATAYTTGTCTGTTGTGCTCACTTCAGTGGGACTCCATCTGGTTCTGGCTTCCTTGAAGCCTGTTTTCTCTGTGAATGCTCTTCTCAGAGCTRTATTATTGGATCCCACATGCTCCCCATCAAGTCATTGTGCTTGGACTGGAAGAAAACTTTCATCCAGCAAATTTGGATGAAAACTAGTGCTATGCAAAATCAAAGATAAGCTGCTAAAGCCAGTGCATAGCGCTCTCTTTCAGCTTCAGCATAATTCAAGTGCAGACTGAAAAATGTCACAGCCAGTCCTTACTAAAAGCTTTTAATTGCYTATCAGTGGTACATATTTGTTAAATGTACCCATAATATCTGTAGACTAGCAGTAATGTAATTCCTTAGTACAAAAACTCACTCAGCAAAACTGATAAGTGGATGTAGTTTAGAAGCCTTTTGTATTCTCAGTGGCTTCAACAGCAACTTTTTTTTTAAGACTTCAATAGAAGCAGGAGTGGTACCCTTGTTGGTAGGGAATTCTTCATTACAAGAAATAATACAACCTGTAACTTAACCTGAGTTAGGAAATAGATGACCTATATTTATTTTTAGGCCAAAATGTCAGGCTTTTTTTGTGCCTCTTCTAACTGGGCTGTATTGATAGTTGTGATAGTTGGTGCAAAAAGCATCGTGCATTTTTTTTCAGTACTTCTGCATTACTGTGCTCATCCAATTCTGATTTCATAAACACATTTCAGCATCTGCCACAATGTAGCCAGCTACTGAGTGTGTGAACCTATATGATAAAAATGCATATTGTTTTCTGTTGTATTTCTACTTTCCAGAATTTGCTTAGCAAGTAACTTGGATTATCTAATTGTTGCATTGGAAATTCTTGGGGAATGAGCATGCCTCAGCCATTTGAGTTTAGGGTTGTTGGTTAGTCTGTTTAACAGTTACACTGAGGTAACGATGATGGAGGGAAAAGCCGGGGCTTTGGGTGGCTTTGACAGACCAAGAGCATCTGCGCATTGGGTAAAAAATGGGGATTCACCGAGAGACTTCAGAAGGCTGAAAAAGTTTTTCAGACTGCAGTCAAATCCTCACAGTTGAAAAAATGAGGTTCAAATTGCCACAGATAGCAGTCGTGAACTCTGGGATACCGTGTGCTGTATGCAGCAGGCAATGGGCTGGGAAATGGTGTAGTGCTGCTGAGAGCCTGCTGAGAAGGAGACTTCAGTGAAGTAGAAGAAAGCTGTGAATCACATGGTGGAAAAATCCTATGGAGTGTCTGGCCAGTTTACTGCTTTTTATCTTGTAGTACTTTGAAAATACCAAACTAAAAATAATCAAAGACAGCCTCTCTTTCTTTACAAAGTTAGCATGCATAAGAATGAATTTAGTGACTTAAATATCAGTGTAACTGACTTTCCATATGTATTCTTTCAGGTACTGGAAATTTGACTGAAGGCTACATATGCACTGGGGTATGTAATGATTCCTTAATACTAATTTTGATTTGTCCATTGATACTCATTTTTTTACTACAGTCTTAAATCATTCCACTAACTATCTGGATATTCTTTGCATTAACTGCTTGACTTAGACTAAAGAATCTACCCCTTTAGTTTCTCAATACATTGGCAGTGGGTTTTGTTTACCTTTTTAACTGAAAGTGTGTCAGTCTGCATTTTTAAGTTCTTTAATATATATTGCATTTTAAGTAATTGTGTTTCGGAAGATTAATCAAAAACATGGAACCCACAGCAGCTTGCTTTCAGAAAATTTTTTTTTGTAAATAGACCATTGTTTTAAAACAACATATGTGTGAATGAACCTTTTACAGAATGCTGTAGAAGTATATTGTTAGTGTATTCTGACTTGCCTCTTTTTTTTTTTGTGGTTTTCAAATTCGGTGTTCAGTTAATCATTGAAGGATCGACTCTTACTTTGATAATTCAAGTGTAAACTGTGGTGCTTCTGAAACTTGATCATTTTTATAGCATCTAAGTTTGAAAGTCTGAAGGAGTCAATATTTTTAGTTGACAGGCATGTTTTGTCCTGTATAACCCAAAATTCTGGGTTTTCTGGTACAGCRTCCAGTATTGTACATAAACTTAACTGTAAAAAAGTTTGCTCTTCAGAGTGTGCTGCCCTGGTATAGTCTAGAGTAGAAGGATGTGCTTTTCTTGCTGCAGTTTGCTTTAAATCCCTATTGCATTGTCTTTGACCTGTTCGGTAACTGTAGTTCACCAAGCTTGACTGATGTAGCCAATCTCCACAGATAAAATTGGTACCAAAAAAGAATATACTTCAGAATATGAATTATATTCTGATTTCTTGAAAGGATCTGAAAGAACCTGTACAAAACCTCTTCAGAGCTTACAATGAAATATGTTAAAATAAGTGTGAAAATGAATGAATCTCTTAAAACAGCTTCCCTTGTGTCTGTCGTCTTAGTCTTAGACATCATTGCTGTATCTCTTCTGAGAGGTTGTAGACAGCTTGTCATCAAAATATTTAATTTCTTAATTGTTCTTTTTCCTGGAGTAATTCAAAAGTTCCTCCTCAGTTATGGGTGTTTAAAATGCTAACTGAATTACTGCTCTAGATTAAGGAAACTATTCTTATTCAACTTGGACCTTCTTAAACTTGAAAAGCTATCTCTGAGGTTTTCAAAGACTGTATGATAAATTTTGCGATATATCACTTTCTAGTGGTATGAAGGGAAAAGCTTATTTCTTAATATAAAAGATAACTTTGAATAATGGACTCATCATCCCTTTGGACAGGACTCCCAAGCTAGCCTCTAAGCCCCTTCTCAGGTGACTTGTCAGTTTCCCACTGGTAAAAAGTGATACTGATACCTATTTCATTTGGAAATGTTTTCAATCTGCTGATGAAAAGTACTTCTGAAGAGTTAGGCAGCCTCAGTTAATTGTGCCTGAATAAGAACTTCAGGATTAGAATCTAGGGATATTATTTCTAGGTTGCAGACTTTGTGGTGCTTGTGTTCTGCATTCAAAATCCTTATGTGTCAGTTTGATAGTAGATGTGAGAGACTGTAGACAGGTATATGCATAGTATTACTGGCTTGTGAACACTGATAGAACAATAGACAGAAGCATGGAAATTGTTTTCTGTTTACAGAACAGTTTGCTGTTTTGTTAACACTATCATTAATAAGAATGTAATCAGAATGTGTTAAATACCTCAGTTCTCTGATACAAACCTGTGTGGCATTTGCAGTGAAGTGGTATTAAAAAATTAAGTGTGAATAAGTACTTCAAGAATGCAAGCACTTGAAAATTAGGTGGTGCAATGTGTAATATTTAGATTACAGTAGTGTGAACCAGAATTCTGTTTTCTCTATGTGGCTTATGGGAAAAGGTCAGAATAGCAAACTGATCAAAACCACATGCAGGTAAAGAAGTCTGAGTTGTAATGACTAGAGAGCTTGTATAAACTTTCTAACATCTGCCCCTTGCTGATCTGATGTTTGGCTAGTAGCCTACCTCTGTGTGCTTATTCACCTAGAAATAGGCATCTGTCCTTTGAGAGAACTGAGCAAATCGCATTCCTTAGGAAAGCGTGGAGTCGTGCATGTTACTGTGCTTGACTCAAGTACCTTTACAGGGACTGTGCTAATTCAGGTTTTATGTTTCTCAGCTTTAAGGGAGGGGTGGATTTTCAAATCCTTGTTTTTAAGGAAAGTGCAGTAGTTGCTGAGTTGTAAGCAAGGCAAAGAGGAAACCGCTTACTCCTCCTGGACTTGCTCCAGTAAGTCCATGGTTCTCTTGTACTGGGAAGTCCAGCGCAGGACCCAGCACTCCAGCAAGACTGTGGACAATGCTGGTCCTGCTGAAAAGCACAACTGGGGAATCTTTCTCTGAGGGAAGGTATGGAGCTCTGTGCAGCTCCAGCATTAAATGGGATGGTCTGAGAGCCTGAAGCTTGCTTGTTTGAGGATTTAAATTTCACCAAAGCCTGCTGGTTAGTCTCACATAAGCATATATATGTTTTTAATTTTAATTAAAGTTTAATACAAACACTCTTGGGCTCCTTTGTGCATTTCCTTAGTTAAATATGACATTTTATAGATCTTTTGGTGTGATAGTAAAGAGTTTTGTTTCTGGCCCATTAGGTAAACAATACCTGGATTTGGTTTCCTGAAGTGACTCAGTAAGTACAGATTTGAAACAAAATATTTGTGCATTTTAATGGTATAATTATAAAATGTTACTTTATTACCTGTCAAGGTAATTAAAACAGCTACAGGCTAAACAGTCATCTTAGAAAGCTTGTAGCATCTGTGCTTTACATTCAGTGATCAGACATTACAGTGCAATTTTAATTAGAAATGTTACCAGCAGACATACTGTACAGTTGTGTTTGAGAAAGTGTCATTTTCTGCATGGGAATACTGAATCTGTTGGACAATAGCTCTAGGAAAGAAAATTATAATGGATATGTTTTCTGCTTTATAGTCTGTAGAGCAATTAATTACAACATGATTTGAAACTGTAGGGTTTTTCTTCCATTGGCATTCAATATCAAAGTGGTAGTTTCCTGTTCACTTTGCGTATGGATGTCTTGTAGATATTGACTACTTGAATCTAAAGAACTGCTGTTCACTCCAGCTGGCAAACTTCACTAGGAAATGCTATTGGTCAGTGTGTGTATAAGTGGAGTACTTCAGGCAGGTCTACTATATTTCATTTTTAGATTGCTCCTTCAAAGACACATGAGTTGCCAGTGTCCTCTAGGGTTCCCTCTGCTTCTCAAGATCCACTGAAAATAACTCTCCTTTTTAGGACTCCTTATTGCCAGGATCTATCTGCCACCATGTCCTCTTCCCTCTACTTCTCCCAAGTCTTGCAATATCCTGTTACCTTTTATCTTCTAGTTTCCTTTGCTCCTGGTCTCTTTCCTTTCTCTTTGTGCCTTCTGCTCCTCTCTGCCAGCCCTTTCCTTACATACTTTCTTCTTTTATGTTGGATTTCTGATGCCACCAATGCTTTCCTTTATGTGGAAAGCCTAAACAATTGGGACTGAATCAGTTATTCTGAAGTAATTTCAAAAACTAAATTAGCAAAATTGCTATTTTTATGGTGGGTTTAGTGGTATGTGTCTTTTGGAAGACAGGCAGCTTCTGCTTTCCTTGAAGTTGTACCTCAGAGGTGGTTCACTAATTTTACAGCAGAATGAAATGACAGCTTTTTGATACATATTATTTAGATCATGCTTAGCTATTGCAGGGTAGCAATTAATTTGAGTAATCTTCCTTTTTCCTTATGCAAAAACAATATTTATGATGGAGTACTCGTGGTTTGACTTTTGTTCATGAGAACATGATGAATACAAAAGTATCAATCAGATGTTTGAACAAAATTTATTATGAAGATATGTTAAAAGGCATGGGCACCTGTCCAGATAAGTCCCTTGCAAGCAGGTTTTGGAAGACTACCTAATTATTAGATGTTTAACTCAATTTGGTGAGTTTAACTGTTTAACTCAATTTCTTTGCAGTTGCATAAAACTTCAAGTATAACTGTGTTCCAGAATGTCTGAACTGTAGTTATATATTGTCTGCGTTCCCTGTATGTGTATATGGGGTTGAAAACGCCACTGAAGAATATCTAGTAAGTCAGCAATGTCATTATGTTCATGAAGTCTGATACAAAGATTATTTTTATATTAAAGCAAATCTACTCTTCTGCACTTGGTTGATGTTGTAAAGACATTATCATGGTCTTACAAGAAGATTAAGATGTCATAAATGTATTCTGACAATAGTCCTATTACTGTTGCTTGTGATTGGTTTATGATGGCAATTCTAAACCTTGTGTTTTTGTGTGCAAATTGCTATTTTCCAACCTTTTCAAGGTTCCTAACTTTAGATTATGGTGTACTGTTTGATTTCATGTTGCATGAGTCTTCTGATTAAGGGGGGAGTAACTCTGATGATAAAACATCACTAGAAGTGATGCTATAGATGAGCTTGTAATAATTTATCACGCTACATGATGGATGGCATATTTTGGACACTAGCGAGACATGTTTCAAGGATTATTTTTTCTAAGACAAACAGCTAATGGCTGCTGGGTGATCATGGCAAAAGGGAATGAATATGCTATTTTTGGTGTTCATTACTATAGTAAACAGTCCCTAAACCAAGCAATAAGTTTTAATGTATTCCCCCCCCCAAAAAAAAAAAAAGAAAGAAAGGGGGCAAGTCCTGGCAGCTACTTTTGCCTATTTTGTTTTGAGTATCGAGCTCTGGCTAAATCTAATTCCAACACTTTAAAAAAAAAAAAAAAAAGGGGGGGGGATTTTTTTAATTTTAAAGTTCATCATGTTCATATGGCAAGCATTTATCAGTCTAAGTTCTCCCAGCTTTAAGTGCTGCATTTTTAACTAATGTACTTATTGCAYGCCAATTTATCAAATCTGTTCAGTGACTAACTGAACTTTCTGCACCCTTCTAGGTGAATAACAAAAACAGTCAGTTGGCAGTTTTGTTGAGGGAGCCCCCTGTAAATACCATAATAAATATGTATTTTTCTGATATTGGGAAGAACATTTCACAGATGGCTTATAGGCAGGTGTCACTGCCTGTTCTCTTCTGAGCTTTTATGCTTCCTCTTTTGTGTATTCTTTCTCTCTTCTTTAATTTCTGCAATACTGTAGCCAGGTCAAGTTTAAAAGTATTGAGGAAAAGTGTATTGCAAGGATGCTTCCTGAACTCCTAAAAGGCTGAAAGATGAAGTCTTCTAGCGGATGTAAAAGTGGTCGAGTCCAAAAGCAAAAGGAGTATGTCCGAGATAAACTACTTCTATTTAATAAAAAAGGGAGAGAGCCTTAAACAATGAAGATATGGGTAGCTGCTGTCAAAAGCACTACTCAAAAGGAATGAGAAACTGTCTTATGGAGGGATTACTGTATTGAAAAATAAACTGCTGAATCACCGGAAGCAAGCAAGTAATACAGTGTAGAGGCTTTGCAAAAAATAAAATGTCTGCTGTAATTTGATTAAAATCACAGTAGGGTTTGTTTGAGATTGTACATCCATCATCCTGTAGCTTGTGATGGTTGATGCCTCAAGGGATATGTAAGTGAATTTAGTGCTCCTGGAAAATGCTGGAATGACAGTTCTGGACAACGTGATTCTCTGTTTACCCATGGACATGTGCGTTTTTCCCTGACACACCTATTCAGCTTGGACTGTGAATTTGACATTTTTCTAGTGGATTGTTAATGTGAATCAAGTATCACATCTTATCCTACAAACTGGAAGAGGAACACTGTATGCTTTCCTGCAGTTAAACAATCAGTTGTTAATAACAGTCTTGAATAGCTGAATTCAATAAGACAGATTTATGGTATTTAATATTTTAGAGGTATTGTAGATACAGGCTAAACTTCTAAAATCATAGGCAACATTTTACCCCTCTTAAAATTCCCTTTTAGGATTTAGATTAGAATGGTCTCTTGCTTTGCTAGAACACATGGGTTTAACAGACAGCACACAGTTCCTTGTAGTCTATGCCAGTTTGAGGTATTTGAAAGGGCATATGTGCTTCATTGGAATTGAAGAACTGTAAATTCACTCTCTATTTTTATCTTGATAAGTAAACTTCAGACCTTCCATGTCTCTCTACTCAGTGTTTCGTAGTTAACCAGGGCAAAAAGCATTATTAATCTACAAAGCCCTTTTCAGAGAATTTCTTCAGCTCAAGCAGCTTGATCAGAATCCAGCATCAAAATGAACATGAAAGAGCTTTTTCAGGAGAGAGAGATAGGGCTTTTGCATGGTTGTATTCAGACTATTGTGATGCTGTAAAGTTAAAAGCAGAATCTCTTCTTTGGTTGATRCAATGGCTGTTGTAATTATAATACCGAAAGTTACTCTGACTTTAATATGAGGGAAAGAGCAGTTGGAGGCAATCTACTTGAAGGTAAGAAGCACAAAGAAATGAAAGGATAAGAAGGTAAGCCACAGCTTTACCATGACAGCTATAGTGATTCTTCCTTCCCAAAATTATAACACACTGACAACACATACATATGCAATAAGCATTAAGTAAGGTTGTAGAAAGGATACTTGATCTTTCTTTTTAACCCAGCTTTCCATATGTTGTGGGGTAGGACTGAAAAGAAGGCTTGGAATAAAGAAAGAAGCAGCAAGCTCCAGGTTGTATGCAGAGGAGGAGAAAGGGGGAATTGAAGGGAAAATGGATATGCCAGTGGATGAACAGGTTATGAATAGGGATGTACAGTGATTGTTTCTGCATGTTATGCGGTCTGTCTTGCAAATATGAGTAGATTCTCTCATTTTGTCATGCTGAGTTTGTAATTCTGTGAGTAGCTGTCTTGTATTAGTGTTCTTGTGTGTTATTTAGTATGAGTAAGCAAGAGGTATTAATTGTTTAAATGGTTTTATTTTTGATTGGTTTCTTCAGCTTCTTATGCAGCTGGTTGGTGATCTGACTGAAGAGATATTCATGCAAGCAAGCATTTAAAAGAAATAGATTTCTTCCAACAAATTTTCAGTAAAAGCAAATATCTTTTGGAAGCTTTCTTTATCTGCTGTCATCTTGTTTGGTAGGCTGTTAATGATGGCTGTCTTCCAGGGCACTGCTGTACAACAGGAGGATGGCAGGACTTCTGGGACGCTTGGCCTGAGTGCCCAGAGTCCTGTTTGTACAGCAGGGTGTCTGGGAGACCTAGTTTGGTCTGCAGGTCTCCTCAGGCTTCCTACCACTGGTTAAGTCTTAAGCCTCCAGGATTTTGGAGTCTCAAAGCATGAGTTTCTTTCTAGACTTCACTTTAATTATTTCAAGATATGCTTGTGATGTTTGAGAGGCTGAGTGGCAAGGCAACTTGAACATCCTCAGCTCATGTCATCAATGACATCCATGGCATAAATCAGACCTGGACTCAAACATGCACAAAAGGAACCCTGTCCTCAAGTGAAGAGAGGAAATTAGGCTTGTGAGGAGAATATACTCTTTTGTTAGGTTAAATCACATCGCTTTTACTAGGTTTTCAGTAAGCAAAAGAAAAGATAAATATTTCTTGTTACAGGTGGGACAACAGGAATGGCAAATGGTTTTCTGACCAGCTGCTAAACTGTTTTCAAATCTCAGTTGTTTGAAACACCTTGACTATGCCTGTAGCAATTTGCAATAGCATCAGTTAACATTTAGGAAATTCATTCCAGTATACCAGAATATTAAACATTTACTTTAGGAATGCAAATGAAGTATACCATCTTTGCATTTCACATGCCCCTTAACACAAATATTCATAAGGCAAAAAATGTTCAAGTCAGCAAATAGAGGTGTCACTGCTGAAATTATAAAGTATGAAATGATTGGAACCAGGTTTTGATATTGTACCAGTGTATGCAAGTTCTTCGCTCAAATTCTGAGTGTTAGACCATTGTAAGACTGAAACAAGTGATATCTCTACCTGACTAGAACTCAGAAATTCCAAAATAATCCAATGTTTGGATGAAGTATCAGAGCCCATCTAGCCCTCATAGTTCTTTGTAGCACACTTTTATTCTTTTCCCTCTTTTTAAAAAATTTGATTCCCCATAAATGGAGTAAACTAAGAAATATATGATGAACTAAGGTGCTTTTAGTATTCCATAATCAATTAATTCATCTTTGATTGAAATGCTCAGTGTAGAATTTATTAGAACTTAATTTTGTTACCTTCTTATTCTGTTATCCTTTTACAAAATATACTAAATATGATATTTCGGGAAAAGATGTTACAGCATGACTTACTGTATCTGTGAAATCACGCATGTTTGCCTGGTCTGTTCCCTTTGGCAAATTGTTGTATTGCTTCAAATGACAAATCTGCCAACTGAAAGAATGAGAAGCATTCCTTAGGGTGAATTTTAAAGTCTGTTTTGAATTTTTTTTTTTTTTAATTCTTAGTTTCTTTCATCCAAGAGCACAGCTGAAGTTAGTGTCTTTACTGAGAAGGAAAATAAGATGTGATCATTTGTTTTGCTTAATTCAGAGGTTTTTTCACCTGATCATTGATATATTGTATTTGTATCATCTTAGAAAACATCTTTGCTCTGTCTCCTCATTTTGAAACACATCCTTTGCAATAATTTCTCATAATGCTGTTTTTTTAAAAGACAAACTTCTTGTATAAAACATTGCATGCTTTGTTGTGGTCCCTGTTACAATGCTGTTACTTTGGCACTTAAACTGAGTGGTGGCTGACACCATGATAGTCCCCACTGTCCTCTATATGCCATGTGGTATAAAGAAAGGATTGGAGTATGACTTTTTTCCTCTAGTACGTAGTTACGTCCAGTTGTCTTGTTTCCGTCACTTTTCGTCTTCGCTCCCTTGCCACTTTTAAAGTTATTGCTACAGTCTCATGCTCTCCATTTTCTTTTCACATAAAATAATTCCTTTCCATTAAGACTTTCTTACTGTTAGGTCTTTGTTTTCCTATTTACTTCTGACTTGTTACCAGTTACAAGCATGCAAAGATGTATACTAGTTGTCACTTAGTGTACTTATTTCAATAGCTTAACTCTCTGATATTATTTTCTTAAATGGAATCATACAGCAAGTAAACTGTATTTCAAAATTCCCATTATCTTCAGTACTATATCATCAGCTTTGTGGTGCCCTACTTCAGAGCAGTTCAAAGATCTTCTTACTTCCTCATTTTTTCCCCTCATTCTTCATTCCTCAAGAATTATCACAATTTTACTACGCCTTATTCTTTGATATGTGAGATACCTTCAGCAGAAGAAACTTTTCATGCTGAACAGAAGTATCCTAATTTTGTTTTTTGTTTTGATTTTGCCAGTCTGTTATTCTAGAATTAAAACACATCTTCAGAGGCGGCTGATTTGGGGTACCTCTTTTTTCCCCCACCTATATAATGTCACTGTAGCCCTCTTGCCTTTTTTCTAGATGACTTTTTCAAAATGTATGCAGTATTGTAAGTCTAATATACTGGCTGTACATTAAGTTGTCATTTCAATGCAAACTTTAGCCATCACCACTGACAATCTCATTACCTTATTAATTCCTCTTTTTGATAGTGCTACAGAATATATTACTCACAGTTACTGATGATAAACTTTTCCACCTTTAATGTTCAAGTATCCTAAACTGCTTGCTTGTCCTTTGGGTCGGCTTGTGCTCGTTCTAACTCCAGTACAAACTTGCCCCAGGATAGTGGAACTGCTTCAGCCTTGCACTGATGCCTATGAAAGCCTATCCTTGTTTCTTCTTTAGCTATTTTTTGCTTATCGTCAGCTCCTGTTGTACTCTGTCTACTATTTTATAGCCAACTGCATTATTGCTTATCAATTTGTAATGGGGATTATATTGATTAATTCTTTTTAAACTAGAATGATAATGAAAGGGAATGACTGCTCCACTGAGATGTCTAAGAAGCAGAGTATGAGTATCAGTATGAGTCCCACACTGATATTTAGCAGTATTTTTTTTTCTTCAGCATCTGTTAGACTTCCATGTGGTGCCCTAATTACAGGTTCTGTTCAGTTAATCTACCACATACTCTGGGGCTGGATGTAGTAATACGCAGTCCCTGAAGCCTCAGCTGTTCCTGCAGGGAGAGGATCCTGGATTATGCATGTGATGTTGTGCATCAAACCAGAAGGACTTGTGGTTATGGCATATGTAGCATGGATGGGTGTTACCTTATTAACATTTGTCTGTGGGTTTTCACTGTAGACTCCATTGCATTAATATGAGCTTCATATTTCTAAGCAGGTGTAAGTGTTTTTTATAAAGGCCTCTGGCCATATTTGTCTTTTGTCAAAGAAATGCAGGCTCTGGCTTGCTCTTTCAGCTGCTGAGAGAGCCTGCAACAGCTAGAAGTCATTATGTAGCATTACAAATTACTTCAAACAGGAGATGTGCTAGGTCTCTTCAGTGAACTATTCAGATCTGGAAGTTGCTTCAATTTTCAGACAGAACTGTAGATCTGGAGTAAATCCAAGTAACCCCCATTTTATACTGTCTTTTTATTATTGTCAGAACTCATTACGTAAATCTGCCTGATGGTACATGTGTAATGCATGCCAAATAACTTTTATATTTTTGCATGGTGAATCTCCCAAAGAGATGCTGTCATCTTCATTGGATTTTCATTTCTTTATCTTTAGTGTTTTCTGCAACTTACTGTAACTCACAAATCACATTTTCTTTGCTTGTTATGCAAGTCTATCTCTGTTCAGTGACATGCAATTTTTACACTCTTGTAGGCTGTTGGGTTTGCTTTTTGCCTCTTTTCTTCATATACTGTTTACTATCTGCATTTTTATAGATACCATTCAAGCATTTTTATAACCCTTTACACTGTACTTTCAAATCAGTTAATTGTAGAAAATTCACTTTCTGTAGTGATACACAAAGTGGTTGCATTATGTTTGTTCTGATCCTACAGCCCACAGCATAAAACCCACCAATTTCCAGGTGATTTTCATTATCCTTCCTAAACCACTTTCATGTAATTCTGAATTCCAATGCTATCTCTATACTAATGCTCTTTATGCTGTGGTATATATTTAACTAATGATGTATCACCATACCAGCTTGGATTTTCTTGTATTAATTTTGTAAACAAATAAAGTTCCTCTTAAGGGGGGGAGAGGAGAASAAACAGTGCCAAAAGAGTTTAAGATGTCGCTCGTTTTCATGCAAGAAAAAGATCAGACTGGCCTAGGACCAAATTAATTAAATGTTCCATTTATTGAAAGATGTCAGTTAGGAGCAGATAATACTCTCCATGTGAACTGTTTTCCTGGTAAAGAATAATGTCTGTGTGATCAAGTGGCTTCTGAATGTTACAGAAATGTCAAACTACTAGAAGAGTTAGGATTGAACCTTTGCTGGTGAATGTTATCTCTTGGCAGGTTTTTCAGCTCTAACTTTTTCCATTAAGAGGAGCAGCATCAGTAGAGCGCTTTGGGATTATAGGACCCGAAAGGACCAAAGCATCATGGAATCAAAGAGAAACTTGAAGTAGTTATTCTTGTTAGTGGATTTCAGTGCCAGGTCCTAAAGGAGCAAGCAAATGGTCACTTTTAGTGAATAATAGTGGACAGAGTACCTTGTACAGCTATATTTAATGAGCTGGTAATTGTGACATACARTAAAGAGAAGAGTAAACCTTCTGGGATTAAGTTTGAGAAAAGTTCAGAAAAGGGCTTGGTAAAAGTAATGGGATAAAGTGCCAAGAAAATTTTTCCTTACTGAAGGGAGGAGGGGAGGGAGTGTGGTATGCTTTCCTATTTATTATTTTTCTGTGGTAACTTGAATATCGTTTTGATTCTTGAAACCATATATCTGAAGCCAGTTAACTGAAATATGTATTCATATGCTGCAGAAGTACAATTTCACATACTGTAGATTAGGTAACCTTAACCATTTACTGATGTAATACTGCCCTCTGCTTAAGAAATGCCAAACTTCATTGCATAGTTGTACACTTAAATAAAACATACACAAGCAAAAAGTAAAGTCTTTAGACAAAYGCATTTTTCTCCAGTATTTCAGATCTTTAGATCTGGAAGGCTAGATCTTTGGTATTTGTGGAATGCAAAGTTCAGTCAGATGAGTGCTGACTCAATCAACTATGTCATAACTAGTTCTGTTGCGGTAGAATTTTTGCGGCTATAAAAATATGAAGCTTTTCTGCTCCAGAATGTTCATGTAATACAATTTTTAGTCTGTTAAAAGAATCTTGACCAAGAGGTCATTAGGCAAAAGAATGAAGTTAATTTATATATACATGAATATAAAAATGAGTCATCTTGATTAATCTTCTTAAAATAAATTCCAAAAGGCTGAAATTATTTGTTTCTCATTTGATGTGACCTAGTGCACTTCTTGATTCTGCTATTGTATGTTAGTGCTGTTTTTGCTCTTAACCACTGTAAGCGTATTCCATATAGGATGGAAATAACCAATGGAAGCATCTTGAATTACATTTTCAGAGAGAATGTAAAGTTGTCCTCCACTCCACTTGCTCTTTCTCCTTTTTCTGGACCCAGCTTGTGGTCAGCTTCATAAACAGCAACAACAAAAAATTGACTGCGATCTTATAAGTTATCTACATAGCATTATTTTTCTTATAAGTGTTTTTGTTTCAGTTTTAACTGAGCAAACTTGAGTCCTCTTCCAATACTCTGGCCCAGGTTTCAGCCAACATGAACGTTACATGCCCTGTAATGCTGTTTGCACCAGGGGAAGCCTACTTCCACAAGGGCAAAAAAATCCATTTAACTCTTACTGTCTTTGGCTTTTAATTATAAGTTTGTAATGATGATGCTTCTGATCTTGTTTACCAACAATTGTGTATATTCTTATTTAAACCCATAAGGAATTAAAGAACATGAGTCACCAAACTGACTTGTCGTGTAGTCCCAGTAAAAAGAAGTTGAGGAGACCAGCTGGGCTCTGTTACAACTCACAGCAGTAGTAGGCCCAGAATTGTAGTTTCTGGAATAATAGCACTTTAACTTAAAAAGGAGTGCCATGCATTGATATAATAGCAATAGGTTTAGTATGAAAGACTTGGTCAGCAGCCTGGTGGGTAGTGCTGTATCATATCACTTCTTCCCTAACCTTGATAGAGCCTGGTGAGCTCAGTCGTGTTTCAGTCTTAAAGTATTAAGCCATGTGGGCTGGAAGAGAAGAAAATAGTAACAAGAGTATCATCAACGTACTGAGTGCCTTACAGCTGTCGGCTTCTTACTAAGGTGTAATCCAATGCTTGTTGAAGTGACCAGGCATCATTTGATGCAGGAGGGGAGTGTAAGCTTCCACGTAGCCCTCCCCAATGTGGTTCTGCCTGCTTTGGTACTGTGGGGTCTTGCTAGGACCTCTCTGTGCCATTTTGTAGTATCCAGACATATAATGTATTCAGCCAGTGTAAATCCATGTCACTYGATTAGTTGCACTCAAATGATGTTGATCTGTCCAAACTGATCATATGTCCCATATTCTGTCAGTAGTGAAGTGACAGACTTAAAACTCTGCATATTATAAATATTGGATGTGATATGTTCTGCTTTATTAAGTTTGGCATTCTGTTACAGAAGAACTAATTGGGTCCATAGTGAGTGGATAAATTAGGGTTTTCTTACACAGTACCGCTAACTTACGCACTTCAAGTTTTGCAAATGTTCTAGACCTCTCTAGAAGAGATGGCATGCAGTTTTGGTAACTTAACGAAAAAAGGCAAAATGCCTTAAGATATAGATGTATATGGAGATTCTTCCTGAAACATATGCATGCAAATGTGCAATAGCTAGAATATTGTGCAGTATGAAGTGTGTATAAACCTTCTTGTTGTTTTTCATTTATCAGACCTGACCAGATAATTCACAGCTTGTAATTATTGGACTAATTTAGTGTAATTTGCTTATAGCAGAATGTTTGATAATTAATACCTCTTATCTTCCTTTTTCAAAATGAATCGGTGAACATCTATCTCAGTAGTGATGCACAGAAAGGCAATGAGACATGAAAAGGTATGGACAAGTGTGAGGTCATAATTTTTTTTTTAATACTAGTAATTGGGGAAACACTCCCTGAATTATGTAGCAGGGTTTTATCATCACTGAAGTTAGCTGAGTGTCCAGTGGTCCTAGGACCCCTAAACATGAGAAAGGATGGATGGTCACTGACTCATTTCTGCTACAACCCAGCATAGGAGACCCAGTCCTTACTTTCACGAGTAAGACAAAGCAGAGAAGTGACAAAGGGAATATTTTTCCCTAAAAAGCATAGGAACATAACATAGTGGGGAACATGCTGTGCATTCTGCAGTGTGAATTTGGAAGTCTGCCTAAGTAGTTTCTGGTTACAGGCACTGTTTACACAGGACCCTTCCTGATTTCCCTGCATATAGAAATGCACCAAAGATGCATCAAACAATGTATCAAAAATTGATCTCTAATACTCTAAGTTAGTGCATTACTTTTAAGCACTGTGGACTGACAGGTGTGTCCAGCAGAGAGCAATGTGAAAGTTCCTATTTTCTAGATCTCTGATCATTTAGGAAATGTGGAAAGCCTTGGAGTTCAGTTTTCAGGAGCAAAAGGTACGCAAGTTAGAGGGGGCATGATTTGCACCAAGATAGATTCAGATTAGATGTGAGAAAAACCTTAGCAAGAGGAATAGTATTGGAACTGACTGGCATATGGATGTTCCATCTTTGGATGGAGCACAGGGTGGACAAACATTGTGAGGAATACCTTCGTTACAGGCAACTGATGATTTAAGGTCCTTTAAAGTCCTACCTTCTTAAGGCCCCAGCCATATCTACTTCATGTGATTTGTGATGATGAGGATGGAAATAAAACTGAAAAATACTGTGAACTAGATCAYGTCTTGAAGAAAAGGCAGCAGACTTTGCAGAAATCAGCTGAGAAGTGCTTACAGCTTGATTGAACTTCAGTCAGAAATGCTTTGAAGTACAGAAACAATATCCTAGAATTTGAGTGTACTAGAGTAAGTGGAACACTGTCCATGAATGTTTCGACTGTAGGATAGTGCCTTTCTAATTTCTACTTAAGTGATATAAAAGATTCCTTTTTTATTTTTTCCTGGAATGGTGTCTGTCATCTTTAAAGCAGGCTACAACCTCTTCCTGGGAGATAATTTCTAATTTCAGCTCCGTGTTCTGCTTTATATGCATTAAGACATTATGTAAAATACAGAAATGTAGCCAGACTGGAAACCCAGGCTTTTCAGTTGTTGGGGGAATTTTCTGACCACTTGGCCACTGTGATAGTAGCATTATAGCCTGGTGGATAGTGTGTGTGATCCTGCTCAGTTAATCTTTCATTTCTTCAAGCCCTTCTGGGTCACAGCAGCTGGAAGGAATGAAATTCAATATTGGACATTCCTCTGTAATGTGGAAATAGGGACTTTAATACCTTTGGAGTGGAAGGACTTGATGTTACCCACATATTGGATGAGTTACCAGCTCAACTTTTATCATTGTGTTTTTCTGAAGGCTCAGGTAATGTAGTTCTTGCGCTGCAAATTCTGAAGGGAGCAACAACCATTGTTCACTTTAAATATAGTTGCATTGGGCAGGAATCTTCTGAAAATGGGGAGCTCAATCCAGTAGCCAAGCAAGATATGAAGAACACTGCCAGGTTTGCAATCTTGGTGGGATTTGGTTATGGAGGCTCTTCAGCATAGTGATGTGTGAAGCATTTGTTCATGCCTGGAAGCAAAGTTTTAGATGTGTTGGGAGCTTCAACATGAAGCTTCAGTATTACCTCAAAGTTTTTAGCTTTTCACTGTACTGAAGTTTCAAGGATCTAACTTCTGGAGTTAAGCACCTACATCACACGTGAAGCACTTGCTTCAAAAAGATACCTTAGATTTACAACATTTATTTTTAATATATCATATTAAATCATGGAGTGTCTAGAATATACCCTTTAATTAAAACAAAGGAGCTTCAGAGAAATGAAATAAATACACCTAGAAGATGAGTAAGTGCTCGCAAGGCTTTCATTTAATCAATAGTCATGTCGGCAGTGATTGCAAAAACTTTAGTACACCATTTTAATCAGAGATGTTTTTCCTGGCACGGGGGCGGAAAATATACTGATTAATTAATTTCTATTCCTGGAGTGAAACAGCCTCCCAGCAGAGCAAATCTAAACAGCTTGGTGACATGGCAATATGCAGTAAAAATGTAAGTGGTCCCCGAGTTCATGTCGTCAGACCCAAGGCAAAAACCACAGCCAATACTGAAGCTGACTAATGAGTAACACTAGTCCAAAAGAACAAGTGGTGTAACTTCAGTACTGCAGGAACCTGTTGGTGTTTTTGATGCACTGGGTGTGTTGAACACTTCTCTGGCTGGGAGCTATTTTATTACTTATGTATAGTTTATCGTGTTAGAACTATTTTAAAGATCTTTCCCTTTTGATTTGCACCTCAGACTGTGACTCCAGTATTCTGTCCTTCCTAACCAACTGGAACAGTTGTTTGCTGTGCCCGTACAGAGTGTAGAGCAGCATAAATGAAACTAGAAAGGAACTGGCTTAGTTCTCCAAGGTATTGGTTTACCAGTTGCGTATAGTCCCTTGATAACATCCATAATGATTATGCTGTATGAAGAAGTAGCAAATTTCATGCCCATTTCCTGCTAGACAAATTGCAGCTTTCTGGAGACTGAATGCTTTATCCACTGTGCTTGTTTAAATATAGCAGTGTACTAGGAACTTTTCCTGTTTCAGGAAAAAATGGGAAGAAAGAGAAGCGTTTACAAGTTTTCTAGTAAAGTAATGTATTTAAAAACTAAATGTGYGACTTTTAAGTGAGAAAATACTTAACCCATGCATTGTTGTTTATCATCTCTGTGTAGAGACCATGCTGCAATAAAGGATTGTCCTGTGTGGCCATCCATCCGTGAACAACTCATGAATTTCAGTTTGGCTTTTGATTATATACTGTCATGTTGTCATTACTTCATACTGTATTTTGCATCATCTCCTTTGTGTTAAGGACTCAAGAGGTAAAGTTTTCTTCTATTTATGGATAGACTTGTTATTAAAGACTGTATGTATGAAAATACAGCTGCACCCTAAATAAAACCAGTTGTTGAAGTTGATCATGGGATTTTCCCAGGAGTTGGAGATTCTTTATTTAATTCTACATATGCTGAAAAACTTGTTTTTTTTGATGCCCTGACATAGGTAGGGAGCTGGTCTAAATCTTAGCCCTTCCCTCAGCCATCTTCACCGTTTTTAGTTCAGGGAGTTGGTCTAAACTTAAACTAAAAAAAAGTTACTTTCACTGATCCAGTTGACAACACAGCCCTGCAAGCTTTCCTAGGGGAATAGGATATAAATTGTAGCCTGGGGAGGAAGAAGGAAGCAAGAGAGGAGGAAGGCAGGAATATTTTGCATTGTCTTTGGTGGCAAAATTAGTGTGTCATAAAAAGTCCAGGGTGAAGAACCAGAGGACTAGAAGGACTCTGATTTTTTTTATTAAGGGGAAGAAGGAAGCTGTCTGGGAAGGGGGGACAGGCTTCTGTATTAAAACAAGCCAAGCTTTGGAGTAGGGATTCACAGCTAAATTTGGAGATTTTTAGAATGGAGGGAATAAAGGTGGGAAAGTACTTGGCTCTGCATCATACTGATCTTTTTTATTTCTCATAAAAAATGAAGTAGTCATTGTTCTGGTATCTTGCCATTGCAGTTTGAAAAAGAATGCTGGTAGGAAAAGGAAATTTCTCCTATTTATTGCTGTTATAATGTACTTTAATACAAAGCCAAGAAGGAAGGAACAGTATGTGTAATGAATATCTTCAGTTGCACTGAAGCAAGAAAAATAAGAATATAGATCTTAAAATCTTAATTTGGGATTAAGAACATCCATGAGCCAGTAGCTCTAGATGGGTTCCATCATGTTACTGTTGAAAGATCTCTTACTGCTCATTTTGAGATCCTCAGCATTAGGTCACCTCAGCTGTGCCATGATTCTCCTCAGTAAATTTGTTGCTCCTAATGCAGATGTGTGGAGGTTTTTTCCATGTTAGTTGAACAGGTTGTGAATGAATTCTTATTTTATTGATCTTGTATCTAGCTATATTACTGTAACTTAACTTTCACTTGTGGATACACTCAGTGTTGGCATAACTTTGAGTGCACAGCACCACAGGTGTGGTGTTAGCAGGGCATGCACAAGAGGCACTTGCTTCAAAACGAGCTGCTCTTGTTTTATCTGCAATAAATCCCATGGTGGACATGCCACCACCACACTGAATTGGAGAGCTATCCTGTACCACTTGTGGTATCCTATGGAGATTTTCCTACAGCGCTAATGTTAGGCTTGTATGGACAGGTCATTTGATAGCCAATCCCAGAGTGTTTCAGGATTGGAAACATTAGAACAGCTATTCAGCTGAGGGCAATGCTGTGCACAGCATATTCCCTGGAAGTCTAGATCGAGATCTTTGTGTTAAAATACATTATGAACCTCTGAGGTCTGATCCTTGTTCTTTACCATGCTGTAATTCCATAGAAGTAAATGGACTTCTGTGGAATAATGCTGAAAACATGCACGTGATTAACAGTTCTGGATTGTTTGAATGCAAATAATTCAGGCCTCTAAAATAACACTCAGTTCTGATGACTTTTGCAACCAATAAAATTAATTGCAATGATGTACTAAGTGATCTGTGCAACTAGCTGTTATGCTGAGATTTTTAGGTGGCCAAATATGAATGTAGATGGCATTGTTTTTAAATATACTTTTATTGGACAGTTGCAATTTGTTCTTCGTTGAAATTCTTAATTAAAATCAGAAGATGAAAAACTTATGATCCATTGAGAATGGCATAAACTGTAAGAACTTTCGGTATGGGATAATATTAATACAAACTAACTTAACTTCCTTTTATTGCTGTTTTATATATGCCAGAGTTCACTTTTTCTTGTGAATTAAGTTAGATCTAGAAGACTGAAAACTACTTAAGTTATTTTTCTCCGAGTGTATTTGCATGAGAGGGGGAAGAATTCAGGCCTGATTGTTGTATTCAAAGAATTACCAACTGTCAGATCATTTGCTTAAAGAAAAATTTGAACTTTGTCAGTTAAGTATGAACTTTGCAAAGTAACTCCAAATACTTAAGCAAGCTACCTTGGCTATAACTTTACCCACTTGCACCTTTCTCAGTCCTATCAAAATTGCTTGTTTCTAAGAAATCAGTGCTGTATATTATGGAGCATTACAGAGAAATCATACAGTCAAGAATATCTTGTGCTCCAGCCATCCCAGAAGTTGAACACTCCAATCAGTTGACTCAAATATTCATTATAAAAGCAAACCCCTGCTGATTGTAATGAGAATTTTGCCTGCGTAAGGCTTTTGTGACTGGGTCTCAAGTGGTACTTTAGACTTCTTAAGTGCGTTTCAGAATCTTTGCTCTATGATGATCTTCCCTAAAAATAATGCAAATTGTTCTTAGACCCTCRATCAAAAAGGTATTTTTCCACTGCATCCAGTGGACTTTGGATCAAAATATGAACTTAGTTTTCTCATTTTTTTAGAATATTTTCTTGTATGCCTGCAGCAGCGCTACTGAACCAGATGCACAAACTGTATCTATGAATTACATGCAACTAATTGGGATATTCACGCTTTTGTTCGAGTGTGTTTGGAAATTTGTTCATTTGGGGTAATAAAGGAGGTCTACTTCTGAAAGCTGATACAAAAGCCATATAAAACAAATATTATTGCTTTTCAGAGAGCCCATGGAAATGGGGATTGTTTTAAACATGGTTGGTAATTCTTTTCCTTTGTATGCTAAAAAGTGAAATAAGCTATGTTAGGATGAACTTAATTAGATAATCTAAAAACTCATTCCTATTCTTAAAAGCACAAAGTCTGCGAAATGTTTAGTTGGTCCTCTTTCAGTCTGGCGGCTGTAGGTTTAAAAAGTTAACCACAGAAAAGGTGATAGCTGGGAACACTTTTTCTTGACTGTTTTTAGGCTGACTGTGGATTAAAAGGCCTAGGAACTGCCAAGAAAAGTGTGTGGGATCTCCAACTTGTATCAAAAAGGTTTTGAATACATATAATACTTTATTTGACAGATCTATGAATTTTCTCGGTGCCTTTTTGAAATGAATCTACCTGTCTTTACAGTTTTGGTAACCATCACTAAAGCAATGTATCTTCCAAGGTAATGGTGAACAACCAGAGAAAGATACAAAATTAAGAAATAATTTGATTTAAGGCTAATAAGGACCTCTTTCTAAATCATGCCTAGGCTGCTCTRTAGGGTTTTAAGTAGCACTTGCTGTAAAATTCCATGCTTGTGAGCTTGTGGGGGAACATGGATGCACCACACCTGTATGATTGATTGTCTTTATACTTGAACAAACATCCATAATGCTTCCTTTTTGTTTTCTCCAAGTTCAGTTATTTTAGGAAACAGTCAACTCTTTGCAGCTGGTTGAATAAGATTTGGAAAGCTCTAATTGGTCATTGGGAATATTGATGTAGCAAATGAAGGACTCTACAAATTCGGTTTTGTACAGTTCACAACCCCAACAAAAATGAAAGGCTGGCAAAGGCCAAGAGTGACCTCTAGGGCCCTCGCCCTGCAAGTCTCTGTGGTACAGTGATGGGGAGTGTTACTAAAAAATAAATGTCTTGTGCAACGAAGGTGGGAGTGCATCTGTGTGCTCACCTGGCTACCACTCTTGCCCCTTCTCCCCTTCTTTTAGTTAGACTTCTGTTGTGGAGGTCTTCAATTTTTTTTCCATAAGCTTTCAGATGAACTCAAGTACTGTGTCATCATTTTCATAGCAAAGTGCTGTTAGTGGATATAGCAAACTTGAACCTTAAGTGATATATTCACAATTCTACTTGTGAAAGAGTCTATTAGCCATCATAATGTATATGAAGTGTCATTTTTTTAAATACCAAAATTTTCCCAAACGCAGCTTTGTAGCCTYATCTTGTGAGGTGTCATCTGTCCAGATGAAGCCTGTAGTTAAGCCGCACCTTGCAGACTCAGCTGTTTCTGCACAGGCAGCTGGTGACTGAAACTCTTTGCTTGAGGCAGTGGGATGTTGCGGGAATGCTCCTGGGGTGGGAGCTGTATCTCTGTGATATAAATTAAAAATAAAAGTGCTATGTTTGTTTTGACAGGAGATGTGATAGTGGTGGTAAGTGACCTCAGCTGCCATCTCAGTCTTGCTTAGGAAAGAAAACCTGACACTGAGATGATGTACTGTATTTTGCAAGTTTTTTAAATGGTGCACAGCTTTTTTGTATGTTCTGATGTTTATATAATGATAAAATAGATTTTGCAGAACATTTTTACTGTCAAATTTGGAAGGAGAAGCAGCTCCTTTATCATTGAGCTGCCTGATTTTAAGTTTAAATGAACTAGAAAATCAAAGTACCAAGTCTTCACCTGATCAAACTCCAGTAAGACAGCAAAGTCCTGATTTTTCTGTTGCCAGACACTTCTTATTCCACCTTAATGGGCCTTCATCCTCTAAGTTTGAAACTTGGTGCAACTTAAGAGTGGTAGAATTTACAATAAGCCTTGTTTTTGTTTTAACTGGTTTGCAAACAGTGACAGACCTTAATTGGCTTGACACAAATCCATTAGTGAGAACTAGACTATGAGATGAAAGGTCAGCAAATAAGACCTGTAAATACTGAGGCCAAATAGCAAAGGATGCTGCTACTAATCAGTTGTTAATAGTTTTTTTCCAAAGAAAAAGTTGTGCAAGTTGAGGACAGGCATTTTTTGGCAAACTAATGGATAAATGTCATCCTTGAGCAAAAACATGTAATAAAGATGATATTAGAATGTACAAAATAAATCAACTTCAAATGTAGGTGTTTATTGGCTTTACAAGCATATAGAATCATTCATATCTGGGTACTTACACTTGTATTTTTGCAAATATGTATCTGGTTTCTTTTTTCTTTTCTTCTCACAGTTCAACATTTGTACCGTTTGGTTAAATCTTCATTTAACAATGATACATTAGTTAAAATAGCTTAGATTTGCTGAAAACAAGTCACTTTGGGACTGTTCCAGACCCCAACAAAGTTGATGAAAAGGCGATGGGATTTGTACCATATGCCTTTGTTTGGGTACGTAATAGGATGACAAATTATGAAGTGTTACTTTATTCTGTAAAGCAGTAAAGGTGTAAATTATGGAAGASAAGTATGCTTTTGCATCTTTTTGCATTTGGTAGTGTAAAACAATTGCAAATCTGTTGTTCTGTTTTCAGTGTTCTTATGATTTTTGTTTTTGTCATTAGATTCATCATTTTTATAAGTCTATTCAAAAGTTACATTAATGCTTTGTTTTATGAGAAGCCAAGGTTTAATATTTTTTCAATATTTATTTAATCCTCTAGAGATCTTATGAATTAAGAAAAGTAATTAAATATTGATTAAACACTATTAAATCCTCTGGAAAAAATGTTCAAGAATTTTTAAATATTGGAAAATCCTTACTGCAACTTCTTGCTTAATTTAAAAATTAGTATATCTGAGGTATTTTATCTACAGGGAAGGTGCCAAGCTCCACAGAACTGAGAATATTGCCTTTGACGGATAACTTTGGGCTATGTTAATGAACAAGATGCTTTGCTGAAATAGACAAAGTTTCTTACTGACCTAGTGTTATCATTTGGTTTGTTTTTAATGTTAAAATTGGACATTTTTAGCCATTATGTCTTTTGTTTTGACTTTGGAGGGCACAATGGCTGCAAAAACTTGAGTAGTATTTAAGGACTGAAATATTCCTTTGCTAATGTCTCTGAACACTAGTGCCTGGAAATGTCTGTAATTCACTGATAGGTTTCAAAGGAAATTCGAGGTATTTGAAGGAAAAAAAAATAGTTTTAGATCTTTGACCACTGTCCTTATATGTCTAAAGTACAGAAGTGTTGATTTTTAAAATGGCAGCTCCTGGAACAAGAATTGTATTACCAAGAATTTTATAACTTACTGTATTTGTGAGGGCTCAAGAAGCATTTGTAATAGAAAAGACCTGTATATAAAAGCTTTTTGGGAACTCGATGCTTTTACATAATACTAAATACCTTTTAGAAAGGATAAGTGCCTTGGAAATGTTTGTCTTTTCAGGGCTTAAGGCTGAGCATACACCCATAAGTTAGAAATGCTTTTATTTATGTATATGCATCCTTTGTCTCTGTTSTCTTCTGAAAGTAAATGTAATTCTATTCATAAATCAATCTTAGAATTTTGCACTAACCAGCAAGAAACTTTGTTCAGTGCTTCGTAAGTTATGAAATAATCTTTTTAGGCAATTATCTTAGCAATTACTTTAATTTTTGTTTTTATTAGTTACAGAAATGCATTTTAGATGGTTTTAAAATAAAATATTAATATAATAATTCTTTAAAACCTGTAGTCCTCTAGTCTGGTGTATCCAAATGTTCATTAGAAATAATTTGGATATAAATGGTATTGTACCAGAATTCAGCTCAGAGCACTAATTACATATAAAAGCTTTGGTTACGCTAAATGTTCAAGTACTTGTTAAGAACAGACTATTCCCGATCATCATCTTTAGCATGGATGTTATTAAAGAACATTAAAGTTTATTTGGAGGAAGTTCTGACTCTGTTAGGATAAGACAGATATCTGAAAATAGAAATGTAAAAGCTGAACCTAATGCACAGGGTGGAGAGAAGGAAAGATCCAAGTCTGCATGTTTGGCAGCACTTTGTTGGGAGAGTTTGTGATGGAGACAGCAAAGGTCTGAGGTTTAGGGCGGGTAGGAGAGGGGGGACTGTTCAGCTATCCAAACTCACATGTACTGTGAGCAGAACTGCTTAACACACACTATTTCCCCCCCTCCCCACCCTCAGAGAACACTGAACTGATTGCATATACTGTACTCAGTATATGTAGCTTTTTAATACTTTCTCTTTTCTATATTCTTGGTATATATTGAATCATACTGCGGCATTTTGTCTGAATATTGCAGAATGTAGTCTTTTTCTCTTTATCGCCTTTTAACAAACTGAAATTATCTAGCTCATTATTATAGTGATAGGCTGAACACTGAACTGTCCAGAATAATTTATTGGACTTGATACGGTGTAACAAGCCAAGAGCTAGTTAATCTTTCTGCCTCCTGCCCAAGAAACCCTAAATAGTTTGCTGAAAATGGTTTATTGTAATGTAGAAGCAGACTTCTCTTTCACTCCCATAAATAGTTCTGGTTTTGTTCCAGCGGTTTTAAATGTTTTCTCTTTAACTTAAATTCAAAGACCCTTTCCACATAAAGCAAATGTTTATCACCACTTTAGAGTAGGCAGATCTTCATGTTGCATTTTAGTATCTGCCAGACTCTTCCAGGTAAGCCAAATTCATTAAAATATGCCATGTTTTTACCATGTGGGATTGGTCTCTCTGTCATCCATAAAGGTTTTGAAATACAGGGGCTACTTGGGAGACCTGAGACCTCTGCAACAGATCTGATTTTCTCTTTTACGTTAATTTTTAACTGGCATATCAAGGGGCATGTTTATATATGTGYATTAGTAGTATGATGTCTAGCTTTTATTTTCCAGGTCATAAGCTCTGAGATTGCTCTGCAATACTTACCATGCAGTAAGAGGGAACAACTGGGAGATGCACTTTGAAAGTGCATCCCTGGTCTGAGCTAAAATGCTAGTGTAGAAGCCTCTTAACTAAGCGCTTCCTTCCGCAGGAGGTGACAGCAGTGTTACTCTGCACATTCTTATGTAGATCTAGGGATCAGACCCTCCGAATGCATTTGTAGTCTCCTGGATCTTGAGTTGGTATTATTTATTTTTCAGAAGAGTATTTTATTATCTATACAAGGTGGTGGATCTCTGGCATTGAGTGTACTTGTAAAATTGAATACAGATTCATCTTAAAGGGCTAAGGAATTCATTTCACTGATTCTGCAAAGAACCAGTAAATTAACAAGCTGACTTGCTGGCTAAAGCAAGTGCCTTCCCCCCCCCCCTTTTTTTTAATTTTTACATTTTTATACTTCGTGGTGACTATGAAGTACTAATCTGAAAGTTCTGTTTGCCATTCTGGTTGCTCTAGGTAGTGCATATGTATTTATATGAACAGGCAGATGCAGATAAGGATGGAAAATAGCCAAGTAGATTATTTAAAAGCAAATTATATAGTAAAAGATTGCAATACACTTTAAAAGTCCTAAAATTTGAATCAGTCCTCATGCCTGTGATTTGTCTCTGTCTTGTCATAAATTCTTAAACATCAAAGTCTAAAAGCAAGACAGGTTCATTGCTCCCCTCAAATTAAGATATAACTTGCAGGTTAATAATACGGTTCATTCTTAATTTTGTAAGAGTGGGGCTGTATTCCTGAAAGAACTGGTCTACAGAGAGGATATTTTGAGGTGCCTTTATTTGTCTAGCTGGGTGAGAAATTCATAGTTAAAAGATAAGGTAGACCCTGTGAAGTTGAATGTGAACTCTCAAAATAGTGAAAGTAAATGGTTGCATTTTTACGGTACCTGCTACTATAAAATAAAAACTTTGTAAACAAATGCTAATTACCTCTGACAGGGAACAAAAATGAAATCTCTATCAATTTAGGATATTAGGCTTTCTATAAGCTGTTTTTGTAAATAATTCAGTTTATGCATTTATTAAGCTATAAATACATTTTTATAAATCTAGTTGACATTTAGGTATTTTATTAACCGTGATAAATGCCAGAGAAAATTGAATTAAGAAAGCTTATAATGTGCTTTACTACCACTTTTAAAATTTTGCCTAGCTGTAAATGGTCCTGCTTCATATCAAGAATAAATCTGTTTGAAGACTAGGGGAGTAATTTCTTTCTTTCATTGCCAGAGGCCCTGACCTTTTTGTTGATGGCTGTTTTTTAACAGCTTCACCTATGTTTTATTCTTTTTGATTCTATAGAAATTTGATTATCTGCCTTGAGCAGTAGTCATAACCACAGCAACAGAAGGTAAGCCATTTAGGGGATGGTACAAAATGTGTTTGAGTACTGTTAGATGGAGAGTTTGGAGGATGCTGAAATTCTTACCATGCTGATTCCACAAGCATCTGGCAAAATGCTTTTTCTAAGCTTACACAAAAATTTTCATTCTGTTCTTTCAGTTGCTACAATCATAAGCTCAGATTGTTTCCCCAGAACTTGAAAGAAGTCTAATTCTGTAAGGTGAGTTTCTTAAAAACAAGAGCTTCTCCCTACCTTTGCAAACTAGAGTATGTAACTTGACTGATTTGCAGTGGATGCTCCAAAAAGCTCTTTTGTAGGTGAAGTTACTTGGTTTGCTCATTGGTTTCTAAATATGCATATATAAAAGTTCATCCTCTCCTGTTTAAGATCCTTTCTTATGCCTATTGTGCAGCACTGGGCTTGTAATAGTTATTTACATGTCTTTCAGTTGTTTATAATATTCACTTATTTAAGTGTATTTTTCCAATGTGTATATAAGAAAAAAAGAGCTGGACTTTATAGAACACTCTTTCCAGTGAATGCAGTTTTTTCTCAGTTATTGAAGTACAGTGTTTTCAATATCAGAAAGCTACTTGTTTTTATCCAGTGCCTGGCTTGAAGTTAAAGTTGGTGGAACATCTTTCACAGTGAAGATTTAGCAATCCAGAACTAGTTAAATCACTCTTAGTCACATAATCATTCCTTGGGACTAGCTGCATAAGGAAGAACTTCCTATTAGGCAAATAAAGTTGAAAAGCTCTATGTAGCAGAGAGCAGAAATTTAGCTGCAAGTTGTAAATGTGCTCTTCAACAACAGCAGTTCAGATTTAGTTTAGCAAATTTCTGTTGCTCTTTTTACAGTTACAAGTGAAAGCTCGAGGGAGCATTAGATTCAGAGTAATGCTGAAGCACCGAATTAATTTCAAGTATCTGCTTCAAAGGTGTAAGGCTGAAATTGAATGTTTAAGTGAATTCATGATGTGAGACCCAAAACCTGGAGAGTGAAAATACTTCCCTGCTCTTTAAGTGATTATTAATGTAAGATCAGTTAGTGCCAGCATGCTATAGAAATGAACTGGACCCTAGGCCAGAACACTTGGCTTTGTAGTGAGTTAGGTGTACAACAAGGAGCAGCAGCTCTAGTATAAACCAGGACACCTCTGGTGATTTCAAAGTATTTCATTATTCTCTGTAAGTTACAATGAAGACAATTAAGCAGGTAGAAGGGTGTGAGAATCAAGGTTTCAGAATGAAAATGCCTACTTTTTTAACTTTGTTTCTCAGGAGTTGAGTTGTGGGTAGTCAGGGAAAGGCCACAACATTTTTCTTTCTGTCAGCTTAGAGTAAAACAGTTTATGAAGCATTCTCATTAGAGGGTCTCAGGCTGCTCAGATGTGCTGAGCTCATCGTGCATTTATAAATGTATCTGTACCTGTTGTGTGTAGGGTGGATCTGAAATAAGGTGCTTAATGACAGTGTCGGTGAAGGGGAGCCTCTCCCATCCCCTGCAAAAAGGAAAGTGTCATGAGGCTTTTTTTTTTAAGCTTGGGAATTTTGGATATAGTTTAACTTGTATGAAACAGTTTCTTAGCTGTCTGCTATTTAATTGATATGGAAGATGGGGCAAGGGGTGGAAATCACATCTTGCTGCTTCAGATTACAGTGCAACTTGCATCTTGCATGGGTGGCCTGAACAAAATTAGGAAAAATAATGAAGCAGAAAAGCCAGGCATGTTATGATCTGACCAGTAAAATGTCATGTGACATCTTGATGTATAGTGCATCAGAAGCTGTACAATACTGCTTGAGGTGTTTTTTAATTTAGAGTTCAATTTTGAATGAAGAGCTCACTTAAAAACATCCAGAGCGCTCAATGCTGGCACCTTTCCCTAATGAACGTTCCCCACTTCTTTAGGGCATATAAAAACAACTATGAAGTCACTGCTTAGCTGCCAGAAATGTATGTGTAAGAATGTTTTATGGTTATTACACARAAGGATTTCTTCCATTTTTTTGCCAGTGAACCTTAGCTATTGTCTCAACAGCAGCTTGTCTGTGTTCGCTTCAGTTGCGGGATAACTCAGCTGATACAGTCCCTGGCCAGTAGCCACATTACCTTGGGCTAGTAACATGTCCAACCAAAGCCAAGCTGAGCCAATTCTGGCTAATGTTTGAATGAGAGCCCCAAAGGAGGGCTCAGGTTGCTATGGGCTAGTGTGCTGGTTGATGTGTTGCCTGTGCTCCTGATGTGAATTTACTGGAAATCTTTCAAATGAATCTAGCAGGAGGACTCAAATATATTCAGTATCCCTTGTTCATAGTTTAAAAAAAAAGAGACGTTGCACATTATATAGTTGTCTGTTATACTTGGAATTTTATCAAATTTCAAGAATCGCCCTCACGTTAGTAGAGGTAGAAGTCTTGTTACTTATGCATGGATACGAGAAGGTGAAAACAAAAGGTATTACTTTTAGACAATTTGTAATGAATGGTCAAATAATGTTTCTGCCTATCTGTACTATGCTTAGATGGTAATGAGCAGGTTGAGCTTCCTTACTGAGTCTCAGGTGACAAAAGTTGCAGAAATAAGCAGAAGAAGCTTCTTGCTTCATCTTAGGGCTGTGACTGATCTGGAGACATTACAGCATCCAGCTGGAAAAATGACTTCCAAAGCCCTATACAGCCCATTTTCCTGTAGGCATGTCAACTACATGTTAATACCCTCTTGAATTTTTTTATTGTGGTTAGATTCCTCCAATTTTGGCTGCTGTTCTGCTCGAAGATTTCAGTGCTTTGATTTGGTTGTGGTTAGTGGAGACAGTCGAACTGTTTCATTTGGTGTAGGAACATGGATTATTTTCCAAAGACATAGCCARTAAGGATTGGTAGGAGAATAATACTGGTGTGACATACGTTTTTTCTGCAACATTTGTGGATAAAGAGGAGGTTGACTGGGGAGAGACATGTTTATGATTTGTTGGTTTCTGGTGAGCACACATGAAACTCTTCGCTGTTTTGTTTCTTCTTGCAAGTGTTGTAGGTGTGATGAGCATATTTTTTAAGCTCTTATACTTCTCAGAAGACTAGTTCAGCAAAGAAATAACCTTCATTTCTGGCATAATGTAAAATGTCCATCATTCAGTATTACCGTGAGTAATGGCCTCTGTTTTAAAATGCTTTTATGTGGACATTTAGCTCAAAGAAAGAGCTGGCACTGACCACTTGCTTACAGCATTGCCCCAGAAACCAAGCACCCACTGCATTTTCTTGTCATAGTTTGATTTTTATCGTTTTATTTTTTGGAGTAATGACTGGCAAGACCTACCTAACATTTTCGTTCCTTTCTTCTTTCTTTCAACACTGGTATTAATGTCACTTCTCTGCTGAACAGCAGCTTATCTTCAGAGCATTTACATATTCCAGTGCTTACTCAAAGAGAAAACATAAGGCAGAGCTGATGTAAATGCAGTTTGCTTTATATGTATGTGTATGCCAATCTTGAAATGAGATTGCTCTGGAGATTTTTGAATAGTCTTTTTGATGACTCTCAACCAAGTATCAGTGTCCAATTCCAACATGGTAAACTGCTGCAAGGAATGACCATTCTTATTTGTCAATGATTTTGCTTCCCAATGATTTGTGAAGGTCTACTTTTGTTTCAATCAGTTTAGATTCCACAAAGTTATATTGCTAGGCGGTTTCATTATAGGAGATGCATTTGACTATAAAGCCAGGGCTTTTCCCCAAACTTAAAATTCTAGGAGAAATCACAACAGCTGCCTTGCATGCATGAAAGCCACACAGAATTGAGCAGTTCTTTAAATTCTCTTGCAGACCTGCCTTCAATACTATTATATTTTCAATACAAGTTGTAACAGGTTTATGAAAAAATATCATTTCAACTTGAAGATCAAAACCTCTGAAGTGGAAGCATTTTGATTTTGATAATCTATGATGGTATCTTATGAACTGTAGCTTTATATGCTTGGATTACTGTTTATCATCATTGATAACTGTTATCCTAAATTTCCCTTCTATAAAACAGGCTGCTTGCCTGGACTACTTACTATTGGAAGATGGACAAAAGGGAGGAATTCAATTGAGTGCCTGTTTCTCTTCAGTGAGGGCAGAAATCACAGCATATTTAGGCAGAGAAGTCCACAGTATATTATCCTACTCTCCAGATCAATTGTGTTCATAAAATATCTAAATTTCAGTTCCTGCCTGGTATTTATGATACTTAAACGTATTTTGGACTAGTCCAAAAGACTTTGGTTAGAAATGATTGCTTTCACAGTATTTTTTTGTAACATTCGTTTATTCTGTCTCCTTCCTTTCTCCCCATTCTGTAATTCTGTTTTGAAACAGAAAACTTCTACCAAAACTAGCACAAGTGTACAGCTCTTACGTTAGTGCTTAAATCCATAGAAGGTTTGAGCTGCCAGATTAGCAGCACTATTGTCATTAAGTCAGGCCCAGTGCAAGCTGGTTCATCTTTCATTTCAGAAAGCTGCTAGAAACAGTGACAAATAGGGATTCCAGCATTTGCTTAATAGGGCTTTCAGGAACTACTAATTGACTACTACACAGGCAATTCGAATGCTTTACAACTGACCTTACATGATTTAATATATATACAGGTACATTTAAAAATCTTACTCTTTGTAAATCGTTTCTGTTGGGGATAACAAATTAAGTGGTGTTAGCTTGAGCTGGTAATACCTATAAAGATGCTATGCAACTGTTATCGTCTTCCAAAGGATTTTTTTTAAAACAATGTTCAGACAATGGTAGTTCCTGAATTTTCTTCCTGCATTTGGGTTATGAGAATCTGTGTTACCGTGACCGTTGCAGGTGGCCAAGGATTTGGCATAAGGATTTATACTAGAGGTTGTAAATGGAGTGAAAATAGTGACATGGCAATAATTCAAGGTGGGGAAAGATGCTGAATTCTAAGAACAAAAATGAGAAGAGCCCTCTGTTAAAAGATCATTAAGGTCTGATTTGGAATTGCTGAAAGCAAGGAATTTCTAGTAGCTTTCCCCCTCTTTACTGCTTCTGTCTTGCCTAGCTGATGCAGCTGGAAGGAGTTTATAAGCTTCTTGAAGACATAGCTACAGAAGATTCTGTTAATGAATTGTCTGTTTTGAGTTGAAATGCTCTTGCTCTTGTCATCTAAAATCAGCTGCCTAATATTCTTAGTATTCAGTTTGTAATGACTAGCTTGCTATATTATTTTAATATAGAATTAAAATTCTAAAATCCCACTAGTTACAGTGAATTTTTAACATAATCTTCTAATGCTGTTTTGTTTAATAACCTAGTCAATTACCTCTTATGTTTATAATGAAGAAAACTCATTGGTTACTATATAAATATATACATAATTTGCAAAATCCTAGCAAAACAGACTCTCGAAAGCAAGTTGTTGGGTTAAATTTCTATTTCAGTGTGACGTTCAGACGCTGTGTGTGTGTGGATGGCCCATGCAGCAGTGCAGAATGCAGAGCTGGAAGTGGAACATCTGCTCCAAAGGCTGCACACACACAGCGCGGCTGCATCAGAAAGCTGAAAACTTGTTCAGTTTTTTTAAGAGGCCTAAAACTAAGAAGGACCTGAGCCAGGTGGAACAGATGCTTCAGCTGATATTTTTCTTGGTGTGTAGTGCACAATTAATATGTCCAGATTGGAAGCTGGTCATAGAATGACTGATTAGGAATTACCTCATGTTTAGTTCAGGCACCTAATTGATATGTTTAAATTAAGTGCATAGTTGTTTTTTGACCCGTGCTGTTCTCGGTGGAGAAGGATATGTAAGCTGATTTTTATTCTGGAGGTTCTCCCCTCTCTGTTAACGATGCAGGGAGCTGAGGGAGGCTAGTAGTTAGCGTGGGTGGATGAAGTTTAGGTGGTTTCACTCCTACCACAGTCCACTAAAAGTCAACAGAATGGCAAATAGCCAAGGGATTTGAACTGTCTATTTCCCCTCATGGTGCTCTAGGTTGAATCTCCTGTGTTTTATTTTGCTGGGTAAAGATCATAGTCATCCTGAAAATCCAGGAATCGTTAAGATTATCCTGGGGTTCAGTTTCAAGAGGGTTTTTTTGGGGGGGGGGGTGGAGGGCAGATGGTTCATTAAAATACCCTGTTCTTTCTTCATTTATGGATTGATRTGCCAAAGAATAGTTGTGCTGGTTGGCTGGGCTGGTGAAATGGCTCTGATGGTCATCCAAGCTTACCTCCAGGAGCTGTGCTAGTCGCTTGGCTTGATGAAGAACGTTAAAGCTCTTCCTCATGTCTGCGTTCTGCAGCTCTGAAAAGACAGCTTGAAGCTGTATCGACTATTTTACTTGCTGCTTTTTTGAGTAGGGACTGGGCAATTGACACACTGGTACATTTAAGAGGAATGCATAGGTGTACGCAGCCTGGAAATGGATTATTGCAAGTTTTATCCCTGTGGCTAATTTATCAGCTATTAAAAACATTTCTAATGTTTCAGTAGAACAGAGTGAAATGATCCTGCCAGGCAGTGCTCTGATGCGAAGTATGTGATATTAGTTGAAATAATGAACAATATTGTAATGAATCTTTTTAATCTTTCCATATCTTGTCTGTCCAATAAGGCTAACATCACATCAGGCCTCTGGAGTTGAAATAGTTCATTCTGCTGAGCTTGTAATACTTTGAGAAGAAAGCCCGAGTTTAAAATGTTTGAGATACCAATTTGTCTGTTTAATGAATGCAGAGCAAGATAAATAACGCATGTTTGCATATGTCACTGGCACTTAGGCATGTGCATGTCAGTGGTGATGAAGTAGTGAACTTGCAGTGTTTTGACTAGATTAGCACTTGTCTCAGTGAAGCAGTGTGTGTGGGGGGGTTCATTTAACATAGCATCATCAATTTCTATTAGATCAGATTTTTTTCTTCCTACTTGAAGTAGAACAGCTTTGAGAATCCATCAAAATAAGACTGAACATGGACAAAAAATTCAGTACATATATTTCTTTTTGTATGGGATACTTATTATCTGAAGAGGCTTAGTAGGCCAGAGGTTACATGAGCTGCAGTAATGTTTTGTGCCCATGAAGGGTGTGAAGAAAGAGTTGGCTTTTTTCCCCTCCAGGAGCATTATAATACAATGGACTCTTGTTGCATTTGATCACAAAAGTGCTTTTTAACATGATATTCTGAGGAACAGAAATTTCTTCTCTTGGGCAGCTATAGTTCACAGTTGCTTTGGCAGTTACATTCTATTTAATCTGTCAATTTTTCTCACATGGTGTAGCTGCTGTGAAAGAAATTGGAGCTGTTATACTATGTGCTTTGATACAGTTTGTAAAATGCAAGGTGGGAGACAGTAAACCAAACACAGCATGCCAGTAATTTCTTCAAAATTGCTGATGTTCCAGCACTGTGATTCTATATCCTAGTGAGCTGTCATCGCACCTCATCAAAAAGGATAGCGTTGTTTAAATGTTTCATTTTCATTTGTTTTGACGTTTTGTGCTGCCTATTAAATAAACTTCCAGGCTGTGCTCAGAAGCTTTCACCCAGTTTCTTGTTTTTAATGATTATCCACTCTGTATCTGGTCTCATTTGTATGTGATAATGCAAGTCAAACTGTTCTGTTTGAATACGATGTGTAGCTTCAAAAATAACAATGTTAATTGATCTTTGCAGTATTTTTTATGATTACACCTAACTCTTACAATATTTAACAATAAGAAGCTGGCTAGTTTGATGGTTCTAAGGAGATTTCAAAACATAAAGTAGGAATGTTCTTTCCCAGTGAGGAATTCTGATTTATAGTGCCAATATTAGTGATCAAACAACAGTGGGTATAGACTGCTGTGGTCCATGGAGGTAAAGGTTTACCTATAAAGTTACTGTAAAACTCCTCAGTTGTTATAAAACCCTCTAGTCTCTGTAATCATTACATGTAATAGATTGGATATAGTTGCCTCTGTTCACAATTCCCATTTCCTCAAAAATACAGAAAATAAAGTATATGGCTGCATGTGTGCTTGCAAATTGTCATATTTAGGTATTCTCTACTATTCTCATCCACTTCTTGTTTTGAAAGAACAGGGTGAAATTTTCACGTTTGTCATGATATTTTTATAATTTGCTGTGAAGAAACTACTTGCACTGTGAATCGCTCTAAAAGTGTTCTTTATTTCTAATGGTAGCTTTTGCAATAAAAGTAATTGTGAATTTAAACTTTATTCTTCTAAGTTTGCTTTGCTGTCTTTTTCCTGTTCTGTCTACATTTGTTGGTATAACATTGCTTTTTCCAGAAAGAGACCAGGAAATGATAGTGAACCAAAAATGCTGCCTCTATGCAAATGTTGAGTGATTTAGCAGAGCAGTGTGGCCACTTGTGTGGCCATATAAATAATAATAAAAAAATAAATGTAAAAAAACTCCTTTCAGATCACATCTCAGTACATTTGCACATTTAAAAAAAGTGCAACGGTGGAAAAATGGAGGAATGACTATATGATGTTTTACATTGTAGGAAGTACATTGTTGCGTTTTAGGTTAATAAACATGCTTTCTTTCTAATGCTTTTGAAATGAAAAGACTTGTAAGACCTGTTTTCACCATGTGAAAGCAAGGCAACTTGCACCAAGCTGCAGGAAGCGGTAAATACTGTGTGCATTTATTCAGTTTGTTTCACAGAACTGATGCCAAACTCAGCATCTGTGGTGGAACCTGATGCAATTTCTCTGAAGCTAATGGAATTACCGCTGGTCTGAGGGTGACTTCTGCTCTTTCACTGTGACCCATTGCTGCTCTTTGCTCTGAAACTGTTGTACTGTTGTTTCCAATGACTCTTCATGTGTCAGTAACTTGATTGGTATCTAGATGTTCTATTTCTTCATGCTGCTGACCTTCATGAAGTATTCTTATTGATATGGCTAAGCTTGATGGTACATTAACTGTATGCAAATTCTTTTTAATTTACTGCATTATCTACTAGTATACCATACTACTTGTGTAGTACCTACTGGCATAAATTATACTGAAGCAATTATCAATATGAATTCAGCTTTGTGCATACTGCTGTGTTTTCAGATCATTAATGCTACTGCTCAGAACAAATGCACAAATCTACAGTTAATTGGTCCTTTCTGTAGGATGTTCTGAGCACGCTTTTAAAAAAGGTACTAAACATTCCTACTGACTAGATAAGAACATTATCTACCTACTTGTTCTGCACAAATTAGTTTTTTCCCCTGTTAAGGTATTATACATGCACAAAGAAATGTTATTATAACTTAAGGATTTTTAAAGCCAAAACAGAGTTTAAAAATTAGAAATTTTGCTTGTATGATTTAATTTCACTTGCAGTATACTTTTGCAAAATGATACAATCTTTAATTGCTTTCCACAGACTTCTCATTTGAGGCATTTCTCCTATGCAGGCTCTTTGACTCCCTTCAGCAAGTTCCTGCAAGGGTCACCTAAGAGCCCYGCTATCATACCTGTGTTTTAGGCCTCTAAATGCCTGCATTTCTTCATTCTGATGCTTCTACATTTCAGCATATTTTATTTGCACCTGTTTTAAGGTGGGGGGGAAAAACAGCCACACTAAAATGAAAAGAAACTATAAAGCTGAAGGCTGAACAGTGTGTAGGGTCACTGAAGCTTGCTATGGTTCGACTCCCATGGCTGCTGTACGGGTCAGGAGCTGTAACATTGGCTGCACAGAGCTTAGGAGCCTCAGGTTGATAAGCAGAGAGATTATTACTGGTCAAGGCTGCTCTTGCAAGAAGCTTGAGTGCCTGTCAGGAAGAGCAGGCATGCATCAGGGGACCTCGCTCTTCCCATTTGAATTTCATGAGCACACACAGAATTCTGATTATTGCTCTTTAGGATCTTCTATTGAAAAGCCTGCTGTGAAACTAAGCCCACAAGCATTAGCTTGGCCCCAAACCTAGATATGGAGAGAAAAATGAGCACCAAAGCAAGCAGTCTAGCGTTTGAATCTAGCTGTTTGTGGTGTCTTGTTAAACTGATGAATTTACTCAGCCTAACGAAGATGTGAAAGGCTTACTTCACTGGTCTGACTTGGTGTAGTACTGCCTTCAGGGTTGCTGCTCTCCAACTCTTTCCTCTCAGCATATTTTTTTTCTTGTGACCCATGCTATGCTTTAGGGGTGGGGTGTGTGTGCCCCCCCATGCACTGGGCAGATGGTAATTTATATGCAAATGCAAAAATGACTGTGATGTAAAGCGTACTTGGGAAATAAGTATAATGAAACTTTCTATACGGAAGGAAGTTGGCATCATACATACCTTGCCACTTAGCTGCTGCTCTGTACTTCTTTCCAGGGTGTGTGGGGGTTTTCTTGGTTGTTTTTTTTTTTTAATTTCCTTTTGTCAAACCTGGAGGCTTTTTTCATGGCTTGTCATGAAGGACTGTGCATACCTGCTTCCATGGACCAYTGTGGCTCTTACAAGCTGTCTCACTGGACTTGAATGGCTTGAGGTTAATTAGATCCACTTTTGGAAGGGAAGCATTGGTATTTCATTGTCTTTACATTGCACAACATGAACAATAATGGATTAAAACAAGCATTGTAATATGAGGTGCAGTGGTTGAAAGAAGTTTAGAAGTCCCAACATGGAAACTTCATAGTCCCAGTATAACACGTAGTCCTCCTCCCATCACATGTATAAAATTGTCATCATATCCTGATTCATTCTGGCTGCTGTGAATTAATGCTAAGAATTCAATGTAAACTCTGAATTCCTCACAAGAGTTGATATTGTTTGTACTGTAGCATTCCCTGTTTCTTAAGGGCTCCTGCACAGTGTGCTGCTAATCAGATTTTTGGATTGTGGGAGCTTTTTATGCCTCGTAACTTCTAATGCAGTATTACTTGACAAAGTACTTGATAGCCTTTGGGTTTTCCTTCTGTTTCGATAGGAAATAATGAAGATGAGGTGCAACTCTGGAGAAGTCCCTTTGGCATCTACACTAAGACTTTCTGCCAAATTCTGAATAGCTGAGAGTGCCCAGTTAAACATAATCCCCTGATTTTGGATTCTGGGTGTATAGTTGTGGCCCCCCTTCCCTCCCCCTTGGTTAGTCTAGTTAGATAAAAGCTGCTCCAGTGGCACAGATGAATCTTCTCAACATGTTTTCTTTAGGAGAAAAGGCAGGTGCAAGTGGTGCAGAGCCCTATTTATGGCTCCACTGATTTTAGCAAAAGTCTTTCTGAAGCTGATGTTGTTCTCTAGATATTCATTGTCTGGGGATAAGTTTGGCTACTTAATCTTGTGCAAATGCATGGAATCTTTCAGAAATAAATTGTGGCTTATAACATGTTACAGGAATTCTAGATTAATATAGCTTGCAAATAAGAATTTTCATTTCCAGAACATATGCTGAAGGTGTAAGTGGAAAAATAATTAACTTCAATAACTTCTGTGTATTTCTTTTCATAAAAACAAGTATGTTGCTACAGTCCTTTCAAGTAACTTTTTGGAGAGTAGTGGTTCTGTTAGTTATAGCATTTATGGCAGTGTTAAGTGTCTGAATGTGCTCAGACAAGTTTATCCTAAAGATTGCTGTATGCATGCTGTATGCTTAGTTCTGCCTTGGAGTCCCTCATAGTTTTGAAAGTGTCTTTCTGAAGAATTATATAAATCAAAGTTTTTTTAATGAAAATGTTCATTTTACCCTTCAATATGGCAGTAGATTTGCTAGAGGTTGATCAAGAAATGTTTTGACAAACTTTTCAGGTGAAGACTTCTAATATTTTTGAATCTGACTAGCAGATATGCATGTTTTTATTGAGGTCTACCCAAATACAGAATTATTCTCATTGATGGTAAATTTTATTAGATATTACAGCTGTCCCTGCATAATGGTCCATACGCTTTGCCTGTGAAATAACCACATACTATATATTCTTCAGTTTTTCTTCTGTTCTTYTTATAAAAGATAGAAACATGGCATGGAACTGCAGAAGAAGCTGGTACTGATGGCACCAATTTGTATTTTGTAGTTACCCAGTAATGCTCCTGATCTTTTGAAGACTTACGGAGGTATTTCCTGTATATGTGCCACAAGAGTTTTATCTGTGGAGCTGGGTAAAGCTTGACTACAACATTTGAGATCCTTCCTTGATGTATCCCTTTTGGCAGCCGAGTTGCCTGCTCAACTCTTTCCTTGATTCATCTAAGACCCCCAAAAGGATATGCAAATGCAATTAAGTACTTTTATCCTCATAGAAATCAGGTTGGTGCTGTGATTGTAGTGTTTGTATCTTCCAATTTTAGAGAACTCATTTGATGCATATTTAGACAGCCCTGTTAAAATGCCACAAGTCCCAAGATATTCTGTGGAAAAAAATTGATCTAATGTATTAATTCAGCTGAAATTAACTCAGTACAGAAGGAGTTGTAACACATCTTGGGACCTCCTTGCTTTTATACAGCTGTGACATGGCTTCCCAGATAGCACAATTATCTTTTTAAAATATTGTAGCAAACTTTTATTTGTCATTTGGATTAGTGCAATAAGCTTTCCACAAACAGGCAGAGGTATTTATCTATTTGTTCTCCATGGTGATAATTACAGTTCACTTGGAGTCAGAAAAATATTTTACAGGAATAGGAAACCACCTTCTTCCATTTTGACTTCTGAAATTCCTGTCCTGCATGAGTATATCTCAGAAGTCTGAAGTTATAACCAGAACTTTATATTACATTTAAAAAAAAAAATATTTTATGTTCTTTGAAAGCATTTGGTTTTCCTCTTTGGATAGCCACAATTCTGATGTGATGGGCAGTTGAAGTACAGCAGGCAAGTTTTCAACATTGACTTGACTAATATTTACAATAATATTTATATTGAATGTAGTACTTATATTGAATGGCAGAAAAATTGGCCTGCTTATTCCCTTATCAGTCAGGAATAAAGCTACTCTAGACAATGTCTTCAGTGTAAACAGTATCAGACCCATTATGTATGATGTGTCTGAACTTCCAGAAATGTTTTCAGCTAATCATGCCTGAGGTATAATGATGTCCCACTTCTAAAACACAAGGTTTTTTTAACATTGGAAAAATGTAGTGCTGGAGGTGAAAATCTGGGAGAGATTGCTCTTGTACTAGAAAAAGAAAAACAATGCAAAAGTTACATTAGTTTTTTAGCAAATTGGCTGTCACTTATTTTTAGCACTAAATCTGTGCCAGTCTAAATTTGAAATTAGCTTTCTGAATGTCAGTTGTTTTTTTCCTCTGTGTTCAGAGTTTCTTATACAAAACTTACTTCTGATATTAGTCTGAAAACAATTGCTTATTTTTAGTTGCATTATTAAAGATAAAGGTATTATAAAAACTACCAAGGGTCTCCAAGCAGATCTAAGGCTTAATTGTGCTATGTGAGAGCACAATGATAAACGTTCCAGATGTGCACAATGTAGGTAAGGGCAAGAGAAATGGGTTGCTGCCTTTGTTCTTGTAAAGATGAAGAGCTGAATTGTAGCAGTTTGTCGAGGATGAGGCAGAACATCTGTGAAGTATCTTGGACTTGATTCCAGTTCTCCTGAGTTCTACTTCAGTGCATTGGTTGTAAAACTGTTTTTCCTTGGTATTAACGTTGTAATTCTTACCAAAAAAAAAGACTTCTTGACTGAAAAATGCTTTGCCCTGAATACTGGGTCTTGAAGTTATTTTTGTTTTTCCATAATAAAAATATGCTCTAAGGTTTCAAATGCTAGGAACAAGGAGATTGCTCCAATACTGTAGTGGAGTCATAGTAAAAAGTAAAACCTCTATACAAAGCACTGACTGGATAAGATACCTGTTTTGGCCAGGTACTGATGTGCCTTAGAGTGACCTTTTAGTGTTACAGCAGAAACTTAATTCATAATAATGGAGAATTGAATCATTTGGTTTACAATGGTTTGGTTACAATAATCTGACTGGTGGCTCTTGTGAGCAATTTGGGCTTTACCTAAACTTACTGCCTGTGGAACAACTCAAGTTAGCTCTTTGTTACTTGAGAGGGAGGGTGGATACCTGCAGAGTTATGTTGCCAATTTACAGCATGGTGCAGAAATAAGCCACTTCAGATACACATGTAGGAGGTGGACCCAGACTGTCTTTCCAGGGGCAGAACTCTTGGGTAGAATGTGTTGTGCAGAGTGGAGCAGCAAAGGGAAATAATGATTATACCCGAAGTTCTTGTGATTGAGAGTGGTGTCTCCAGCAGTAGAAAGACAACATTTTGGTGCATGGGAAATTCAGCATAGGTGGCCAAGCTTCAATTAGGGGTCCAGGATAATGATTTGCTTGCATACTGTTTCCATCTCAGTCGCACGGTTTTGGACCCAGGAGCAAATGAACCATAGGTGATTAGGGAGCCTCTATGTCCTTTCCAGACAGGTAGCTTGGCTCCAAGTTAATCACACGCTTTGGACAGATTCTCAAGATTTTAATCCCTTAATTTTGAGCAAACCGTGTGGTGAAGGGAGCATTGTATTTTATCCAGCCTTCTGAGAAGCAATACAGAAAGATCCCTATACCAGAAGACATGGCTGGATACAGCTCAGAGGTGAGATGGAACAAATTTGCTGCTTGTGCTGAAATTAGGAACTTACTTTCGACCCTTTCCCACAAAGGAGATAAAGACCCAAGAAATAACATCCAGTAACACTTCTGCCTATTGTACATAATAATTTAGAGATGATTTTCAGGTTGTTTCTGTATACTATGAGTAATTTGCACCCCTTTCCTTATTGCATGAAAGGAAGGTTTGCAGTTTGATAACATCCAAGTAGCCACTTAATGAAAATAAACTATATTAARAGTTAAGTGTTTATGAATACCCATTCAGTAATACTGAAGAAAAGTTGTAAGGGAGAGTAGTTTAGGGAGGTGTAAACTCTTGTGTATTCTTTGGGATGCCACAGTACTTGCAATTCAGCTACTGCAGGGAGAAATCCTCTGTTACTTCCTGGAATGGCCTCTGAAAGTCTCTTTCTAACAGCTTCTGTCTGGAAGGAAATTGCATGAGAAGCCAGCTTGAGCTAGCTCTGCATAAACTCAGGAATGAATCTTGACCAAACAGAAAAGGACAACCTGCTTGCACACCGCTTATATCATACCAGTGCAATACAGTGGGGCTCAAGGAAGAGAATAATGTTCTTGGGGATAAGAGCAAAGAGGGCATGTCTTTCTCTGCAGGTAAACTCATGCCTGTGGTGCATAGTTAGTTCCAAGTGCCTTCAGGTACCTCCAAGAGAAGATTATAATGCAAAAAATCTCTTGTCCAGATATATACACTTGACATTTTGCTCGATGAAATACAGTTAGTAAAGTAGTACTAACTGGAAGTTTTCCACTTTGTTTTTCATTGGGAGAAATTTTTTTCAAGTCTATCAAAGAAAGGCTGAGGTTGGCAGGGACCTCCGGAGATTCTGGTCCAACCTGCTGCTCAAGCAGGGGCAGCTAGAGCAGGTTGCCCAGGACTGTTGAGTTGTGAGCATCTCTGAAGATGGAGATGCCAGAACCTCTCTGGGCAGCCTGCTCCAGTGCTCAGTCACCCTCATAGTGATGGAAGGCTCTGTCGCCTTTACCCCATCAGGTATTTATACACACTAAGTTCTCCCTGAGCCTTCTCTTCTCCAGGCTGAACAGTCCTGGCTCCCTTGGCCTGTCCTCCTGAGGCAGAGGCTCCAGCCCTGTTAGTCATCTTGTAGTGCTGCGCTGGACTCGCTCCAGAAGGTCAATGTCTCTTGTATGGTGGATCCAAGCACTGGAGATAGGGGAAGAGAGGTAAGAATAGTATGTCCTATGTCAATTTTTTGTCAGGGTTAATCAACAGTAAAACCATGTGAGTGAATGACTGTTCTGGAACAGTTGACCTTCACTTGCAAAAAGTTCTCTGGGGCAGGAGGTTGTCCCAGAACAGACTGGTTTTATTTTTGTAGCCTAGAATGCATTGGCAGGAGACAGATTTTTTTTTTGTGGAACTGAGACTCTGGCAGGAGAGGAAAACCATTTCACATGCAGGCTTATTATTTATATCCCGATTATAAGGGCATTGAGAAAGATTACACATTTTTTCCAAAGGCCTCTGGGGCAGATATGATAGAATTTGTGAGAACTTGAATCATTATCCACAAGACCATCCTATACTGATTTCTTTTGGGAGGTGGATTTTTTTTTATTTTTTTGATGCTCATGTGCAACTTCATTCTCTCCAGAAGTGGTTGCATCTCAATCTATCAATCGGGCTCTATGGGAGGAGGTTAAATGCTGTGCGTGCTACTATTCTAGGTATCCTAAGCAGTTTTAGCTGAGAATAACTAACAAGTTGCCTTGGTGTCTGGGTCGTCACCTAGAGGGCTGGTTGCGTGAAATGAAGTGCTCTGGTATAACTGCTGCATATCGCTCTTGGCTGCCAACTTCCTGTTCAAGAACAATAAATACAGGTTTTCATCCCAGTAATGAGTTTTTCTACAGCAGTGTGAAAACTCCAGGGATTCTTGTTATCAGAAGATAATCATATTCTGGCAGTGGTACTTATCATGCCCAGTAAATGTCCCAAGGATGTGATTATCTCCTGATAACTCTATAGCCTGTTATGCTTTGTTGTTTACTTACAGTGGAGAAAGCATTTGTAGTCTCTGAGGTCGATTTTATTCATTGTGATAATGATAAAGGAATAAAGTGACCATTTGCTTGCTGGTGTCAGGCAGCATGATTAGAAGCCAAAAACGTATTAGATTAGCTATTGCATAAAAGTAAATGTATTTAAATGAAATCATCATTTTCTATTTTAATAGCCTTCAGTGTTCAGACAGTCTTAAAAAGGTGAAGCTGGTATGAATTCTGGAAACACTTTCATATCTAAATGACCTTTCCACAGAAAATGTACATTGATTCTTTAACACCTATATATGAGACCATTGAAATTTTTGAAGGTGTCTGGAATTTATCAGTTGCTAATACAGTGTTTTAACAAGATTAAAGGTACCCAAACTAAAAGACTGGATTTCAATAAAAGAGCAAGCTGTTCCGAAGTATATGGGCATATTTATAATTGCAGCAAGCAAAATGTACTGGGAATAAATGATCTCCTAAACTAGAATTTGGCAGAGAAAGAAACTTATTCTCATCTCTGCTACTGCTGGACTTGCAAAGCAAATCTTTCTGTTGTCTTAAAATTCTGGTCTGCTATGTGAGAATTGTACAGTTCAGGATTCTTGTAGGAATTGCATAGGAAAATGGTTCAGACTCTCAAATTTTATAAAATACTCTGTAGAAAGATTTTGAGCATACATGTTTTATCCTATTGTTAAATTCAAAGTTTGGCAGATCTGATGTTGTAGAGGATCTGGAAAGTGCCACTGTGTACTTGAGTAAAAAATTTAACAAACTATTTTCAGATATCTTTGAAAATGAGAATTGGCATATCAGTAGGAAGGTTGTGACTGGTGTCAGTCTTGTAGTTGTATGATGATCATATGTATTAAATTTTTTGAAAATTAATGACTTAAGTATGAGCACTGCTATATTTATAGCTTAAAAAAATCTTTGAAAGCAGATTTGTTTAGAAATACTTTTGTAGGCACTGTATTTGCTGGCACACTGTTAATTACTTGGGGTCAAATTCTCATTCCCTTTAAATTCAGTTCATTCAAAAGCAGAATTTGACCCAGCATMCTAATTTTGTTTTTATTGTGTTTTGTTACCCTAGTACTTAATTTGTGTGGAGCTAAATTGGATTAAGTGTTTCATATCTTACATAACTCTGTGGGAGAAGTTAGCTGAAGCCAAGAAGAGGTGGGACCCAAAGAAGCAGAGAAAATACTTAGGCTAATTGCTGTGTGTTGGCAGAGGTACAATAGAAGCTGCTGCTGTAAATGATTTCAAGGGAGGAATAGGACATGCATTTTAGAAGGAAAAGACCATGCAGATTATAAACAGTGCTAATGTGGTTAGATTGATCGGCATGGGCTGCCAATCAAATGATAAGGTGGAATTGGAATAAAACCTTGTCCCCAGCGTTTGGTCTAACTTCAGAGTTCAGAAGCAGTTTTGGCCGGGGTGGCCAATGGGTGTAGGTGGACCCTGGCAAGCAGCATGGCCAGTAGAAGCTTTATCTGACAAATACCAGAGAGATTGTGTACAAAGCATTTCAAATAATATCTGTGCAAAATTAGGGTGAAATATGTATCTGTGATGACTTTCTAGATTTTTCTTTGTTGGAACAACTTTGGATTAAAATAATATTTTTCACTGGTAGTGATTAAATTGACAATTAGTATTGCAGATGTGAAGGATGTTGCAAGTAATGCAGCACAAACTGAAAATGCAGGTGAAAAGTGGATGTGGGCATAGTAAAACACAAGAATGCAATAGTTATCAGTGTAAAATTTTGGGAAATCTTGAAGATATGGAGACAGATCCAAGTTATTTTTGAGGAAAAAATTACAAGTCCTGTGAAATTTCTTCAGTAATTACAAGAAGTAAGCTCTAATGTGCTCTCACACTCAAGGAACATTTTTATTTTTTTATATATGTGTGTGTATATATATATGACATAAAATAGCACTGGTGTTTTGATGAAATCAATTATGATTAGTTTAGAATAATGATAAACATGCTAGGCTGGCCCACTAATATATTTTTTCCTCTACTGAGAAAACACTAACAGGTAATCCCTCCCTAAAAATGAGCAAATCAAATAAGATTTGGAAGGAAAGTGATCACTGTATTATGTTAGAATGTAAACCTGCACCTGCTGAACAAGGTTTTAGATGGAGTAGGAAGTTTAGAAATATAATATTGCTGTATATAACCCTTCTGTGCACTGTGTATCTATGTGGTACGTAGTGTTGAATACCAGCAGTAAATTTAACTTACAGTATATATAAAATATATTTGAACAGTACCAACTTCTGAAATGAAGTAATTTCAGTCACAGTACTTATCAGTAAGAGAACTCAGTTTGAAGGAGAAAAATGCAGCAGTAATTTCATTTTACTCATTACTCTAAGAATAAGTTTCTTTTTCCATAAAAAGAATTCCACACATTTTCAAGATTTCCTCCTAAGTATTGTCTTTTAAATATCTTTTTTCTTTTTTAACTTGAGATTTGACTTCTAGGTCTCTACTAATGAAAGCTGTAAAGGTAGCCACTGTTTTTGTTGCATTATTCGGGGCAATAGAAATCAACCCTTCTACGCTACATTCTTTTGTTAATATTTTTGTTAATGCAGTGTATTATCTGCTGAACTGTAGACCTGTGGTACGCAACTGGCCCTGGAGTCTTAGTTGAAGGTCAGCCCACAAGTGGGAAATTTTATACACATAACATGCCTAGTTATCAGACGATAAAATGTCAGCCACTTTCTCAACAGGCCTTTACACAGGGACAGGGAGGGAGTTGCTTCTTTTAGACCATGTCCCAGATAACGTTACTGTACTTTATGGAGATATGTGTAGAGATCATGAGGTGGAAAACAGGCTTATGGGGAATGGCACATAAACATAACTGTGCAGTGTTTGAAATGAAATATTGGTGCTCCTGTTCAAAGGCATGGAAGTAAAACACAACTGGACGAAATCAAATGCATGGTTCAAAGAAAAGTGATTCTTAGCTTGAAGACCCAGATTCCTTGTGAGACCCTACCAAGTAAGAAGACTTACTGACAAAAAAAGTGAACATCCATCTGATTGGGACCTGAAAGATCAAAGTGGCAAGGCTTTGTCATGGATAAAGAAAGAACATGCCTTGATCAATTAACCAGAGTAACTTGTGAAAACAGGCTTTTGGAGATTATGCTTTTGCTCCTGCTTCTGGAGTGTCAGTTCAAAACCATTTTTCCTTTTTTAAAGATTCAGATTAGAAAGTGAGATTAGACTTTATACACACATGAAATGGTGAAAGAGCACTATTAAATCTACCTAGGTATTCAGTTAGGAGGAAAAAAAAATTGATAGGAAGAGATCTCTCTTCTTTGGCAGAAAGTGGTTCTTATTACAGAAGATACCGTGGATCAGAAGTTAGCTGTTGCAGTGAGGGCAGATAAAGAAGATGCTGTACTGTCAAATGAGATGTAGGCTTTTAAGCTTCAGTTCTATTATTGATTATAACATCTCTGTAGTAAATCAGGTACAAGCTTGTATTTAATTTTCAAAGACTGCAAATTCCTTTTGTACCACAACTGCTGAGTGGTATAAATCTTCTAATGAATGTTAAAAAGATATTGTTTCTCAGATAGTCACCACTTGTTCATAATTGTTGAAGGAATTYGGTTGCATTTAGAGCATGTCATGTGTTGGATGAATGTGAATTTCTGTTGTCAACATATTGTGATATTCTTCTGATTCCCTTTTGTCTCTTCTTATGTAGAAAAAAGTTTTAAGTACTAATATGTTGTAGTGGGTACCTTTATCCTAGAGTTTTATAAACTCTAGTGATTTACAGAACAGTCAAGCTGGGCTTCCAAGCTGCCTATCAGGAAGGGTTATCTAGCTACATTTGACTAAAAAAAACCCCAAACTTATTCTCTTCCCATCCCAATGTTTAATTTGACTACTTGTCTGTGCATCTTGATCGACTCTGTATTAATAATAGTGAATTCATCCTTTCAGATATCAAGTGATCAAAATTATGCCCCCCTCCATTGCATAAAAATTTGCAGGGGGGAGGGGGAATTATAGTGAATTYTTCTAGAATATGCACATGTTCCACTGCTTTTGGTATAACAGGGGAAAATGGTAACCTAGTATTTGGGTCCAGGATGTTCAGTCGCAATGTATGTGGAGACCGATGCCTATTTCCAGTAGTGGAAATAGTTATACATGCACAGGTTAAAAGCCTGCCCTTGGCCCAGGGAGCTCCCTAGCCGCTGTCACTGTGTGGTTGCTGAGAGCCTTTGTATGTCTGAACAAGAAGACAGCACATTATCAGCTAAGCTCGGTATTTAAGCTAGCTAGACTGATGCATGAGCATCCCAAGGGAGCTATAATTACTCTTCCAATTATCACCCCCAGATGACTTACTAAGTTTTACAACTGCATAAAAAATATTTTAAGTTTTCATTACTTTTCTTCATCAAGTTTTTGCTCTCTTTGCTAGAACAGTGGGCATCACTAGGGTCTTCAGAAACAGCTCATGATATAAACTATGAAACTAGCATTAGTCCTCTAGTTCATGCAAAGCCACAGATGTCCATCCTATCTGATTAAGTATGCTCTTTGCCCCATAGTGATTGTTCCAACTGGGTTTTCTTTGTCCCTAAAGAAAAGGTAAATTTTAAAAGCATCTGATAATGTGATAAAGCCTTTTTCAATGAATCCCACTTAATAAGGTGAATTGATTTGGGCTAGATATGATTAAGCTTGTGATCAAGAGCTTGACTAAGAATTTTGTAGTCAGTTGATTAAGAAAGTTGCATGATAATTAATTCATAACTTCTGTCTGTTACGTGTCTGGAGAATCAAAATTGCTGAGAGCTGTTCTAGAAAACACTGGCATTGCCAGCTTATTTAAAAGGATTTAGCTGTAGTAATGTTACCTGATTCATTTATGGACTGCAACAAGAAAACTGCCTTCCACTGTAGCCCATCTCTGTGCATTATTTATCAAAGGGACCAGAAATCACATGAGAATGAGGCTCAAGTGTCCAGACTTCAATTAAATACTCTTGAGTGAATACTATAATGTAAYACTTTCAAGGTCTCCTCTTTCCTTAATTTCTAGGGCTGAAAGACCAAAAGTTTGGGATCACAATGCATTTCTTGTCATTTCCATCTTGTACTTGTTGGACGTAGATCTGAAGTGTAATTAAACTTTAGTCTGTTCAAATTCTTCAGTTCATTTTGGAAAGGTGGGATATCACTGAGTATCCATGCATATCCATGAAAATAGCTCTTTGACTTCAGAGCATTTGGATAAGATGTTGTCATTTATTTTTTGTCTCTTTTTGTGAGAAACGTCATCTCACTGCTCTTAAGGTCGCGTATTTGTATTGCATAAGTCAACAGATAACACTGAGACCTGCAGTAGTGCTGAACGAACAGAATTCAAGTGGCTATTTGCCTRAAAGAGTACAGATTTAAGAWAATACAATGTGGAAAATCAAATTTCTATTGCAGGGAAAGTTCTGRCACTCCAAAAACTTGCTTTCATGCTAAAAGAAACCAAACCTGAAATTACTTGAGTCTTCAAACTAATGCAGAACTATCAGATTTTTTTCATTTAGATAATGAAGCTTTGTATTTTGAAATTGTATTGTACTGAAGAGGAATCAAAGCAATGTTTGTTTTATGAAAATGAAATTCTGACATAATTGAAACAAAATAAGTGCAAACATTAATTTTGACTTTTAATTTCATAGAAATTATATATTTATCAAAAGTTATGTTTGGAAACATTGGAAACCCTTCTATTGAAACAAAAACAAACAGCTTTTACTTTACCACTAAGTAATTTGGTTTGGCTCCAACACCAGAGTCCATATCTGATTTTAAAGTATTTATTCACAAACTTGTTGAGCAGTTGGCTTTAAGAAGAGAGGAATTAATCTGCAGAGGTCTCTTAAAACTTCCTACACACTCAGGTAAACTGCCTCTTAACTTGTTTTGTGTCTGAATACCAAAGTCTGCAGTTTGTTGAATTGAGTTTGGAGGAAAAATCCCCAAATCTCATGTAAAATAATGTCAAAATAATGCCGCAGTATCACAAGCCTGCATGTGGATAGTAGTCCCTCCACAGACATAACACCATATAAGCCTTCACAGTGTAGTCTTTCAAGGGAATACTTTCATCCTGATCAAATAGGGAAAACCAGCATGTGCTGTGCGTAAAACAAACTTGCAAGTGAGAAAGTAAAACTGCTTTGACATGTTGGGTTTTTTTATTTGATCTCACATACAGAGCTGTTTTGCCTTGACTTTCTGGAGCATTTCCATGCAGGAGAGCCCAAGAGACTCTCCAGAGCAAGCTGCAAGGAAAGTTCAGTTTACTGCATTAAGTCCATTCTGGGCTGAATGTCTTGAATTGGGTAATGAATTCTCCAATAGCTTGGTCTCTTTCTGAGGAGTGTTATGGAGACAGAGGAGCCCAAATTTGTCACCTGTGTCTTCAGGGAGCTGATGGGAGAGATTAACAGTGATAAGTGAAAATAAATCTGAATCCTTGTTCCCTGTGGGACAGTGCAACTGAGTTATTACTGGGTAGTGCTTTGCTGGGACAGACTTGCCTTGTTGCATGTGGGCTCCAAATATCATCTCAGACTTTACTGCAGTTTTCACCAGGGAGCTCGGCACTTCTCATGTGTAGCACTGCCTTCTTCCTACTGTTTGTATGTTAGATGTTACAAGAGTATGGTAATTGATGTGATAGTTCAAGAATAAAAGCAATTCTTGAGACAAAACCAAAAATAGATAATAGAGATTCCTAGGATTACTCTGGGCCTGACTTTGGCTTTTGGCGACTTAGAGATCCATAACCCAACTTGCTCTTTAGTCTGAGACAAGGTAAAAATGAAAGTACTGTTGAATTCTCTACTTGTGAGATTAAGTCCCTGTGGGGCCTTTGTTGCAGGTGAAATCTCTCATGTTTTAAACCTGTTTCAAATGGTGTGTTTTTTCTCCCAATAGTAGAGACTGTATCAACCACAGAATTAAATGCACTCCTAAGAACAGTTAGTGCCACACAAGGGCAATGTGGATGGAACATACAATCCTTGTCCTCCTTTTGGCACAGTTYTGCATAATTATTTCACAGATGAAGACTTTTAAAGAAGATAACTTAAAAAAAGTATAATTCCATCAGTCATAAGCTCAAATTTCTGTAGAGTTCAATACATTATGACTATTAGGAAACTTCAGATCATACTAAAGGTCTAGAAGTTGAGCTTTATATAGCCTAATGGGGGGGATTTGTATCCCCCCATTTTCCTTTCTCCCATTAGTTATGATTTTGTTTTCCCCTTTAGCAGATTGTTTTTTTATTTCTCCTTTTTAGATACTGTAAAAGTAGTTAAATTTTTTTTTAAGATTATCTTAACTGATTAAATTTCAGAACAATTAGTCATACAGAAGCCTTTGTGTAGGCTTTGTGTGGATTCTGCACTGCCTGTATTTTTCATTTCCTATTTTGCAACTGCATGAAGTTAGGAAATTGTGTTGCATGAAGATGGTAATTAACTTGGTAATTAAAATACTACCTTTCTAGCAGATAACCAGTCAACTTCAGGTCAATGATAATTTTTGATGTGAAACATCTAATCTTAGAGATTGAAACATAAATGATTTGGAGGRGAATGCAAAACCTTTTTGTGGTGAAACATCTAACTTCATTAAAGATGGTGGATTAGGGGAGAGGGGAAATTTGGAACTGCATTTCAATCTAGGTGTTAGTATCATGTAGACGTATAGTGTCATGTTTTATTTTTACCAAATTGTCCCACTATGTGTATGGGTCACATGGTTTTCTTACCCTTCTGACAAGTCTATTACTTCACACCTTTGCTTCAGAAGTTTCATTTTGGGGATGGAAATGCTCTTCTGGCAATGTACAGACTCTCATTTTAGTTACAGTGCATTATAGTCAGCCTTTCTGATGTATTTTTCTCTTAATGCAGCATTTTTCTCATTTAATTTTGTCCATCTCCAACTCAGGTGACTGACTATAGTCATTTATAGCTTTCTGTAGTCGGTGGAGCAGACAGCTCCAGAAGTGGTTCGTCATCTGTGTCAGCTCATGTATTTGAGGGTGAGAGGAGTTCTCCAGGAATGTTTCTTGCTCCTTTGGGATCATTTTGGGGCTGTGGAGCCATGTTAGCTCTCTAAAATTAGGTGAGATGGATTTTGCCTTTAGCCCTCTGGAGATGTATCTGAGAAAGAAAGGTTTCAGGCCTCTGGAAGAGATGCACATACTTCGATAGCAGCCAGCATCTGTGCAGGGTGAGTGTAAATATGCATTTTGATACCATTGTGTTATGGGAATGGCTTTTTGCTTGTGTTGCGATGATACCTAAACAGCTCATTTAAGAGCACAGAGCCATAGAGAATTAATCCATTTATATAAATAGACACAGCCCTTGAAGTGAACCATTAGGATGGCCAGGCTCAGTTCAGGATCTCTCCCTACTGCTCAGTTGTCTGTTGTGCTGTAGGACTGGGCAGGTGCACGCAGATGGTCAGAGTGGGGCTTGTGCTTACTGGCAGTGAAGGAGGAGAGGCTGCAAGAACTACTGGCCGTTTCACTGAATGTGCATGAATACTTCAGGCTGAAGAGGAGTACTTATGAGGAATCTGCCATAAGCTTTCAGCCAAGAGTGCTGGTGGACCTAGATATTCTTGAGTCATTAGAACATGAGGACAAAAAGYAACTAACACATGTCAATTCAATCCAGTAGAAGTCTTTAGAAAAGAAAAAGCATTTTCATTGTCAGAAGGGGTGCCCTTTGGCCGTAAATTGAGCCAACTTAAACTGAGGATTTGCCTTGTGAAAGTAGAACTTTGGGGAGGGGGTGGGGGGGGAGAAAAAAGGCAAGTAGAACCATGCTAATTAAATTTTTTTAGATCTAATTTGGACATGGAGTTTGACAAATACTGTTGTAATGTTTTTTATATTGCAAATTCAGAAGTTGAATTGCTATTTAATGTTATCTTCCACATGTAGATCTACAGAACCAAAAAGTTTGAGTCCAATGTTTCAGTACCGCAAATTGTGCAGGCGGAAATAAACAGTTGTCATCAATCTGGAACAGTACCTGGGAAACTGATAGGGGAAATGCAAGTGAAATAAAAGGAGACAGAAGATCTTTTGACATCAGGATATAAACCCTTCTCCTGTAAGCAAGCATGAGGAAAGGGGTGGGGTGAAGGGTCTGCTGAATGCTTATGTCAGAATAGAGCTATAGTTATTCAGAAGTCAAACTAAAACTTTTCATGCAAAAATCAATTAATTATTTTTCACAGATGTCATTATTTTCCACAGATGTCATTGCTCACTCTTTAATTTCAGAGTCTCCTTTRAAATAAAAGAAAGATTAGTAATGAGATGAAAGTTAACTTTAACTAAAAAGAAATTAGACCTTAGAAGAAGATGAGTAATTACAGCTATCTTCAAATAAGATGGAAACAAGCCTTGAGGAAGTAAAAGATTATCAGTGTTTGTAATAACTGAGCCCAAGGTATGTGTACAATGTATTAAAAGCCATGAAAGCCAAGGATCAGGAGAGCAGGTGGTAGGATGCAGCTACTGAATAATCCTCTTAACCTCATCAATACTCAACCAGGAGAAAAATGAGGGGGGAAAAAAACTCTGTATTGCTAATGGCAATGAAACAAAAGGGAGATCAAAGCCACCACGGCAGCCCTGCTCAAAGTTAACTATGCCCTGTGCTAACAATTTTGTTAAAGAATTTTACTGTGTGATTCTCTGAAATCTCTTGATCAGTACAGAATAATAAATTAGTGGATTATTAAATATTTAAAGTAACAAAATATTTAGAATGTAGTTCAAAGCGTTTTTATCAGTATGAAATCACCAGAGGCTTGGCATTCAGAGTATGATGTGTCATCTAGAAAACAGCTAATTCTGTTGCTATTCAACAAATTTGATAGAGACCTTGAGAAAAGATGGCTAGAGAARAACTGGTTTTAGTCTCCCATGAAGCATATTATTTTCAGAATGACCTGTTTGGGCAGTTGGGAAAAAGACAACTGGATACGATGCACAGATCATCCCTGATTTTACTCTTGCCCAGTGCCACACAGTTTGCTGTCCTGGCTAGGCTCGCCACTCTGAAGGCAGGAGATCCTCATGTTGATTCTGCATCATGCACTGCAGTTTTCAGGCTGTTCAGCTAAATAGATTATTTTAAATAGATTATTTTAGCCACTGTAGAAAACTACTGTTATTTACCTTTGACCAATTTCTTACCGCCAGGCCCAAATTAACTTTTCTAAACTTTACCAAGAAAGGAATTCATCCCCCAAAATTTTTTCTGACCTCGTTTGAGGGGCCTGCTGAATGATACATATTCCCATTTACTTTTTCTCTCCCTTCAGACACTTATGACCTGTTCAAATGGGACATTTTAATCCAAGAAACTCTTTATGAAGCTTCCCTGAGTTCCTGTTGTGAGGATCCCTCTCTGGATGTGGGGTTATCTGCACCTAGGTTTCTGGAGGAAGAAGCTTTTCTATTTGAAGCACTGGCTGGTTTGGCAAAAGGAGCAGTGCTTCAAAGGAAACCTATTCAATTTATGTTCAGACCTCAGTATTGTGTGTGTCATTCCCCCCCCCAGGAATATCTGTCCCTCTCTGAAGTGGATGTAATTCCAAGTTGTRAAGTGCTTGGAATAGCAGGCTCCTAATTTACTTTCTCTATTTATAAAGTTCACCTTTTGATAAAAAGTAATGGATTGCATGGGAAGTGCCTGAAGAGGAAAAGAAAGCATTTCCATACCACCTCTCTCCTGTCCTGAGTTGCTGGTCTGCACCATTGGAAGTTATCTGTTATAAATAATAGGAAAAGAAATTGCAATTAGTGACATAATGAATAAGAGACTTGACTAGTGCTTGTTACACAGGCGAAGCTCAAGGTAAATGACATAGTCCGAGACAAGTAGATGTGTTATCCTGAATACGATTCATTGTGACAAAATCAAGAGGTTTTAGAAAATTATTAAACCTTTCTGAAAGTGGATGTTAAGGATTGCCAGTGTGAATATTAATGTTTCCTGTAAAAGAAGCTTTTGTTCATGAAATCCAAGATCATACAATCAGCAGAAATTCAAAATTAATCTTTATTATATGGTAAAGGACCAAGACAGGATGAAAGAAAAGATGAACCTAACAGGAAAAGTCAACCAGGGAGCTAATACTATCATGTAAAAATACTTGCGCATCTATAGTCTCTTCTGAAATTGGCCATCTTTTTTAGTACCACAGTGATGAAAGTGCATAGGGTGCAAAAAAAGGCATTAACTTTTTTTATAAAGGACTTAGAAAATTCCAATATTGCAGTCAAACTGCAGGGAAATAAATGGGAGTTTTCCCATTATTTTCAGCAGGCTTTGATTCATTTTCCCTGTCTCTAATTTATTCTCAGAATAAATTAGGGTGTTAGTGAGCCACTGCCTAAACAAGTATTATTACCATGTTAAAGTAGCTTTTTCATTTTGCATTCTAGACAGTCTTATGTTACTTACCTGGGATTTTTTTTCCCCTTGTTAAATGGGAAATCCAGGGAATCCTAACAAGATGAAATGATTTCCCCTTTGTCCCTGTACATGGCCATAGCCTGTATATACGGAGTTAATGAAAATGAATGGCCCTGCAGTGTGAAATAGCAGCATGAGCTGGGAGTATCACATAGACAAATTGTATTAAATAATGAAGGCATTCTGGGATGATTTCAGTAAGTGAAACCTTGGATTTCTGTCTCTTACAAATGCTCATACTCTCAAACTAGTCTGTTCTCATGCATGAAGCGCAGAGGTATTCCTGGGAGATGCTGCCTCATTCTCAGGTGCTCGGGGTGTTGTCTCTTACTTTCTTTTTATTGTCCAGAAACGTGCAGTTGCTTTCCTCTTCTGCAGCAGATCTCTCCCTTGTATCCAAAGACTCTTAGACCCTCTGCACGGGGACACCCTGCTTGGCTCCGGCACTTCGCTTCGTTTCATGTCATCTGTCCCTTGCTGGAAGAAAGAGCCCACACGAATGGCTCTGCTGCCATCAGGGTAGGCCCCAAGTAGGGCAGCAGGGAGGAGGCATCATTGTATTGAGGTTTCCCTGGTAGTGTCAGCATCTTAAAATAACTGTATATCATTTATATCAAAAGTGTTTAGACTTGTGGAAATGTAATACTTATGTAGTGCATAGAATGTGCTTAAAATCGAACTTAGCTTTGTTCATCCAGAGCTTTTCAAGCCACTATGGTAGCCAGATGATCAGTATGGGTTGCTGCAATAAAAGGCTGCAGCTGTGTGCAGCGCACTCGGCACACCAGTGTGAGGTAATGCAATTGGTGAGAAGATCCGGAAGTTCCTCAGTTTCTGAAACTGGCAAATGAACCTGCAATTACTTTTTTTACTTGATGYTTCAAACTTGGTAACACAAAACATATTAATTTTTCCAGCATTACATGATCAATTTATTCCAGCCTGTGTTGACAACTAGAATGAGGTTAAATAGCAGTGTGAAGTCTGATACTGCATCCAGAAGCAATCAGTTCTGTACCATTTAATTTGACAATAACCAGTAATTTACAGCGCAGCTCTGTTGTCGTAACAAGTGGGAATACTAATGAAATCTAGTCCCTTCTGTTGGAATTTACRAAGGCCGCTGGTAATTGTTTTACTGTGTTTTCTATTGTAGAGTCAAGTATCTTATTTATTGTTGGTGGGGATAAGAGGATGCTAATAAACTTAGTATGTACTTACTAGTCTAGTCTGAAGTTAAATTTAATTCAAGTTTTATATATTTATATTGCTTGATAAGTTCTTTAAGAAGCTCATGGACAAAAAAACTACTACACAGATGTGAAATGTTTTGAGTAATCTTGTCATGTGATTAGCTTGTATAAACCTTAGCCCTATCTCAGTTTATGGCAATGAGGAATCTGGCTGTGTTTGGGTTTTTTAGTGCTTTCTGCACCAGCTGAAAATCCAGCCTAAATCAATGTTTTGGTGCAATTGAAGTAGAACTTAGTGATGAGAAGCTTCCTTGCAGACTGTTTCCATATTTGAATTTCAGTGATCATACTTTGTAACTTCATCATATTTTAAATCTTTGCAGTGTTTAGCTCTCTCAACTGTCTGAGCTTAGGGCTTTTCCAAAAGTGATGGGATGTTTTGAGTCTTCAGGAGCAAATAAAGAAGCTTAAGTAGCCTGCAAAATACCTACTAAGTTTGTCACCTCTGTACATATGAAAAAATTTCCTGGAACACTAAAAACAAGGTATTTTTCTTATACTCATGACTTCTAAAAAAGTTCTAGTGGACATAGTACGGGAAATAAGAAACAGTTGTAATTCCATAGCATTGTAGTTGTGCTCCTCAAGCAAAAGCAACTGTGTGATCTTGCGAACATTTTATTCTGAGAGTTTTGCCCTCCTGCATTTTAGTCTATGCACATATAACCTGAGTAGTCCCATGTGACTCAACAGTACTGTGTACATGCTTTAAGAAAATCACATGTGTAAATGTTTGCTGGCCTGGACCTGTGAGGGAGGGGCCAAGGGAAGGGTGTGGATGACCTAACTGGGTTGCTTCCAGTGGTCATTTGGCAGCTGGTCCCGGTGATTTGCATCCTCAAGGAGGGCCTGTGTGATGAAGAACAGCAGCATAATTGTTTCTGGCAACAGGAGGGCGGAAGAGTGAAGAGTTAAATAGGTCAAGTATGAAAAGCTGATCTCTAGGCCGTTCTCAATGCTAGCAATTTAGCACAGTACAGAGGAGAGCAGAGGGCCCTGTATATTCTCCTTTGATTCTCTGTATCTGTTTTTAAATGAGTTATAGGTGCAGGAATTATTATTTAGCAATAATAATCCAGCAGGATGTGTGGTTAATGAAGTACATCATGCCATGCTGCTTGTGTAGCTGATGGCTTGTGGATTCATCTCATGTTGCAAAGCCCACATGTTATTTTGAAAGAGTTGCACAGCCCTTTGAGATGTAGTGTTCAGTCAGCCTTTACTCTCAATTTGGAAAAGTCTCTTGAGCAAACAAATAATTGAGATGTACACATCTCTAATGTATAGGACAAAGCAGATGTATACAGCATTGTGTTGTGTAAGTTGCAAGTGAGGCACAAAGACTCTGTTTTTCTTTAGTACAATTCCATTTTCTGGTAAATGAAAGTCGGTTCCTCTAGCCAAATTTATGTGGGGGAGATGGAGACCCTCTATTTAGGACCAAACCTGGTTGGGGATCTAGGACATCTTGTATGACAATACCTTCTTTGTCATACAACACCACCTTTGTCGTTTTGTTCAGACATCTTAAATGTAACATTGTACAATAAAACATTTTTAATTAGGGATTTAAGGAAAAGTGTGTAACAAAAGGTACACAGGTTGTCCTTTTTCTTCTACTTGAAGCGTTTTTTACTTAAGAATTAATAAATTTTGTGCTTTGTAGTAGGTCTGTCAAGGTAATATGCCTTTATTATATTAGACTAAGAATTTGGGCAGAGAAGCAGTCTTTTCTATTCCATGTTAGTACAAAGAGGTCTTTGTCAGGAGTTGGCCTCTTACACGCTACTGAGTAGAGGCGAAGTCTCGTACGACTGGCCTGGACATAGCCAGCAGTCAGTAACATAATGATATAAGAACAAGTCAATAAGAGTACTCTGTTAGAGATTGTAGGTGCAAATTCTTTATAAAGAAGTATTAAATTCATTTTTATAATGGGTAAACCAAACCGTAGCCACTCTAGGCTATCTCCTGTCCTTACTCCTGTCTGAGAAGAGAACTGTCTGAAAATGGAAATGGGGGAGGAAAGATGATGGGAGATATAATCTAGTCAAATAGCTTGGTTTACAGAAGGGAGTGGAGCATGAAGAACCTGAATGGATATGCTCATGAAGAAGGGGGTTGAATCAAAACACTAGTTTTCAGTGTTCAGAGGTGAATAGCAGAGAGAACTAAAGGCATCATTTGTTGCAGTTTAAAAACATAGTTGCAAAGGAGGAGGYGACTGTGATCCTTCCCTCTTTTATTAGTACAGTTTTGTTTGAGCTGTTATTCAAGAAGTGAAAAACCTGTCTTCTGCTTCGTAGGCTTAAAAAAAAAAAAAAAGACATCTCCCATGGACTGCTGTAATTATCATAATAYGAGCTGTTCTGACTGGTGGCATTGGCCAACCCTCCTCTTAAATGTGTTGTTGGTATAAAATTAAAAATTTATTAGGCTGAAAAGAGGAGGCACAGAAAAGAGTGAGCGTAAATCTGCAAGCCACTGTTAAGGGCGTTCATCTAGGAGAGCTAGACCTCTGCACCTTGCACCATGACGTTTTTTTGTTTGCATGAAACAATCCCTGCATGTTCTGTAACTATTTTCAGTAATGTTCTGGATTTTTACAGGAATCATTTCACCTAAATTCCAATGTGTATGTGCAAATCCCCTGTGAATTTAACTCACCATGTCTGTTGTTAGTTTTGCTGGCTACTAGTCTGGATCTGACAGGGGAGCACGGAGACTCTGGCTGTCATTGTGTGCCTGTGTTGCTGCACTGCAGGAGAGCTTGGACTGGAGTAGGTGGGCTCCATTCTGTAACATCAACCTGAACCTCTGGGTATTCCCAGAAATCTTGACAACAAATATGTCATAAAGGTAACATCTGTGTCCTGGTCTGAATGCTGGTGGAGTGGAACGGAGGGATAGCATGCTTACAATCAGCCCGAAACTCTCYGCAATCTCTGCTTTTAATTGTGCTGCTGTATTGCTGGTGGTTTTCTGCAAGTTTTCACTGTTGTTTTTCTCAGTTGCATGAACAATTCTCAATTGCATGAGCTCTTCTGTTAGAGCACCATGAAGATGTAGGATGAGTGATTCACAGCAGCCTAATGCAGTCAAGTTGGCCTTTTCAGCATCATACACATTAATCAGAACTGATAGTACCTAAAATAAATTAGTTAAGTATATAAAAATGAAATACATAATGATTCTTCTACTGAAGCCGGGGTTTCTTGATATTTATTGGTTTCCATTTGCAGAGTAAGCCTTCTTAAACTTTAGACGCTAGCCCATGTTTTAGAACTACCATAGCTAATCTGTTAATATGATTGTTAGTCCTTTCTGAAATAATCCCTAGGTGACAATGAGAATCAAAGAATCAATATATTAATGATCACAGGGATTTCCTTTGATTTTTTTTTCTAAAATCCCAGAGATCTCATACCTCCCAAATCTCTGCCAAGCTTCTAGAAAGTACAGTGGATGAACAGAGGAAAAAAAGAAACCAGAACAGCAGTTGGAGACCTTGCAGTGCAAATGCCCTGCTCCTAGCCTTCGAAGTAYGGGATTGGTGAATGGAAGTGCCTATAATGGTAGGTGCTACTGTACAGGGTGGGGACAGTGGGTTCCAAAGGATTTAGGACAGAGCAAGTCCAGCATGGATTTTATGCAATTTTCCATAGGAGAAACAGCCCAGCAATTTTTTTTGTAGGTTTTGCATGGGTTTCGGTCCATAGATTTGTTTAAGCCCTGTGGAAAAAATAAAGTTAGTAAAAGATTGTACTATGAGTGCTTCACTTAATTGTTGGCTATCAATATGAAAAGAATAGTGGCATTGGTGATAACATGGGTCTCACTCAAAATATCTTCCAACAAAATGTTTGTTAGCTTCAATGAGAGGTTAAGTTGTGTGGGAGAGACTTGTGCAGCATCTGGGGCTAAACTTGTGACTCTCTCATCTAGTGTGAGCTGGATACAGAGAGTGGCGGAGTATCTTCATYGCTTCAAGGCTGATGAGGGTTGAGGGCTGTCATTGCCTTGCAGGATGGAGTCTTGCATATCTGTGTGTTGAGAGTAYGCCTGCTTTTATAGCATCTTGGTGAAATCTTTTTATAGACCTAAATACCATGGGTCAGGAACACCACAGATGTGGTCTTAAGATATTTTTCAGTATAGCTAGGTTTAATGATACTTGAAAGGGCTAAGTGGTTTGAGGATACCTATGATAGGGTGATGTATGGCAAAGCAGATATGGGCTTACCTCCTACTGCTTGTCTTTGACCTGAGAGGAGTAGAAGGGAATCTGCCTCATAGGAATACTTGATTCTGGCTTGTTTTGCATATTTATTTCACCTAGGGCAGGCATTCTCTTAAATGAGTGGTTTCCTTGTTGAAGATTGGTATTCTCGTTGTCATTGAGAAGGAAGTGTCTGGGGGGAAAAAAATTAATGTGTGGATAATTGCGTGTGTGCACACCAATACTGACTTGAAAGTTTGAAACTGAATTCATGCCAGAGCATGAAAAGCAGTTAAATGCATCTGAAGGCAAACAGCATTGCCAGTGTTTCTATTACTGTTCACCTCCTGTACAATAAGGCTTGAGTTATGAGGAAGTTCTTATCGTGTATCTTTAATCATATTATTGCTATTATTATTGTCACATTATGAACTCATTGCAGCAAAGTAGTAATGGAAATTAGAAACTGAAACTGTTGCTGCTAGGCAAGTGCTACCTTAGAAGACATAATTACATCTGAGTCTGAGTAACCTACTGCGTCCCTGTAAATAGTTGTAGCTTATCGAGTTGAAAGTGCCCTGCTCTTACAGCTGTGTTTCATTGTACTTCTGGTTGATAGGTGGTGTTAAGGTGTCCCAGAGTTTTTGGTAAGAAGTTTTTTCCCAAGCTCCTGTGCCGTGATGCTCTGCCTCGGACTCTCATTGAGGGGTCCAAGGCAGAGAGGATCACAGATTTGGGTTCAAGGCCAGAAGCCAAATTCAGTGTCCATCCTCATGCGTAAGCCTGTCTGTCCTTGCTTCTTGTACAGAGGCGCTGTTAGCTGAATGTGATCTTCTTGTTTTATTAAAGCTATTTTTTTTTCCTCTCTGGAAAAGATTAGAAGTAAAATTGAAAAAAATCAGTTTTCGTGGGTGTTTTCATCTTGAATATTTTCATGGTTGAAAAATGGAAGCCCTGAAAAAAACATAACCCAAAAAAGCCTGGAGGTTTTCAGTTTCTCACTGATAACCTGTAAAACCTGTAAGCATGTATAAAAGCAGGGCATATGTATGTATTTACAAAGTCGTCTTTTTCTCCCAAATCCTTTTTCATTATTAAAAAAGCTGTAAAAACCTGATAGAAAAGCTAGATGATGAAAAATAACCAATTTTCAATAGCATTTTGTGTTGCAGTAACACCCAAATGCTGAAGGAGCTATATAACACCTAGGAAACCACCATCTGTCTTGGAAAGCTTACAAGTAAAAGGAGATTTTCAAAGACGTAAAAGGCAGATTGGCGTCTAACTCTTACTGAAAATCACTGAGTACCTAAATCTGCTGAGCATTGTTGAAAATCCCACCCGAAGCCCCTCTCCATTCGCATGAAGCAGTGGCAATATGCAGTAGAAAATTCAATGACGCCTTTCGTACCAACTGTTTTCTTTGTAAGCCACTAATCTTTCTTCTTAAAGATTATATGTGATACTGAAAATATATTAGTGGGTGGGTCACAGACCAGAGGACTCATAAAAAAGACAAAAAGGCTGCAGACTGCTGGTTTCCATCTCCTCCCTGGCTGAATTAAGAAAGATGTTTTTCTCCCCACTGCTCTTCTATCTCCCTCCTTTCCATTTTGTGCATTGCGTTTCCTCCTCCAGACTGTGGCAGTGGAGCTGAATGCTGATCAGATGACAGGCAGCCTGTCCCCAGACAGACTTTTTTTAAGGTCATTTCCTCTGGTTCTTGATTGCTTGACCTGCTTGTTTCTCTTTACCAGTTATGGTAGGCTGCCCAATTATACACTGTTGTTTTGATGATACTTGTCCTTAGCAGCCTTAATCTCCCATTTTTTTTCAGGAAGGTACACAGTTTCTGTAGGCTGATTAGAGCTGAAGTTTGTAAGAGGAATGTTTTAAATTGACAGTTTCAAATGAATGATCAGTATCTCACRCAGGGATGAGGCACAACAGGCATTTCAGTGGGACTGGGTAAAAGCAAGCTGCAATGACCACTACAGTGATGCTGCGTTTTGGTGAATTGTGCTGGTGTGGGTGTATTTTTAGGGTGTAAATTACCTTTGAAGGAAGAGTTGCACAYGCCAGGCAGCCTGGACAGGAATATTAGGAAGAAGATCATCTTGTTTTTTATAATGGTATGCAAAAGCACTATATTCAAGTAATGATTTGAAGGATTGTACACTGGTTTTCCTATGCCCTGGTAAAATATACATGTGTAGTTCATCCCTGTTGTTCTCAATTTCAGGCAAAATCTTGTTGTTCTTTTTATTACTGTTTATTATTGTGCCAAATTTTACAGCCCTTCTGTACATAGCTGCTTTCTGGGTAAGATCATCTATTTATTATTTTGCTGGTCTCAAGGTTTGTGCAGTGGTGACTCGGAAGAGATGGAGAGAGCGTGAGATGACAAGTCTGAGCTCTTTTTTATCCTCTGCCTGAGGTCCCCGTACTGCGAAACAGCATCATAAACCAGTGAAATTCCCTTGTATCAAATTCACTTCCTTATTCTAGCAAACATAAGCTCAGCACCAATAAATGAAAATTGGAGTTTTGAGACAACCTGCATGATGTCCATGTGGATGTGAGTCTTGCATGTGGGACATTTTACAAGTTAACACACCTGAAACTCAGGAATAATCTATATGGAACACTTGCATAGGAGAAGGCATGTCATAGTCTGGATGTTCATTCTAAACACTAGTAATCTTAAGAACATTCATGGTCTGTGGCAAATAACATGAACTGTATCTCTTTTCATTCAGCGATGCTGCTTCATCTTATCTGCATCATCAAGTGTTTGTTCGTCTAGCAAGTAACTATTTGCTGTAATTCTTGCTGCATTTCATAGCCATGCAGATATAAATGTGTTGTCTGAATTGCCCCCATGCTGTTGTGCAATCAGAAGGGATCAAATTCATCCTAGGCCTAGCTTGACTGAGTTGAGCAGAATTGCAGAAAGGATGGAATTGGCCCAAGTTCTATGTTTTAAAGCTTTTATAGCTCTATCTTTGCAAACAGGAATGTGAGTGAATCATACTTTAAAGTATTTACATTTCTCAAATGCCTGAGAAGCTTTTTAAAGGTCAATCTAATTAAGACAGTTTGTTTGTACCAATATAAAGTAGTTACTATTATTGGAAATTAATTCCAATGCAGTATATGGCATTTTACTTACAGTTTAAAATTTTTTGAGCTTAATTTGGAAAGAGCAGAAATGATCTTTTGGTTCCCTAATGTCTTACTTAAAATGACATTTTTAGTCAATAATGAAAAATTTTGCTACAATTAGAACAAGATTCATTTTTCCTGATGCAAAATAATTAATCAATGTTTTTATGTAAGAAGGATTATTTTGTATAAGAAATAAAATTGCCTAGACTCATGACAGTCACTTTATTTAGTGTGTCTGGTTTTGACTACTGTTGTACAGGAACAAAAGACTTTTGTAAAATTTACAGATATGTTTAAATTCATCTTTAAAGACTAAATTTCATGAGGTATTGCCCCTAAAGGCTCTAACAAATGAAGGTCTATTTCTGGGTTTCCGTAAGAGTATCAGTGATAAGTAAATCAGTTTTCTTGTACTTTCTTACAGTTTAATATTTGGATATTTCTGCCTGCTCTTCTCTTTCTCATTCAGACAACTGTACTGTCAAATTTTACACAGCTAAGAAAAGATTAGAATGGTTATAAAAATGACAGAATCAAACTTTTGTCGTAGTGCCAAACGACTTTGGAAAAGGCAGTGACACAACTTCTGCAAGACCTTGAGTTACCGAAAGTGATGTTGGACCTTCCAGACTACGTCTGTATCATTTTTTTAAAAGACTTTGAATTTGGGCGGTGAGGGGGCTGCCAGATTTTATTATTCCAGTGATTGTTTTCTTTTTAATGACTATGGTGTTATTTCAAGGCTTAGAGCTAGATCTGAAGCATTTCTAGTGAGGAATGAACCAGAAGCTTCAGAAAAGCAGTACTGGGCCTTTCCAAGCAAAGAAGTTTATCTTTGAATCAAAACTTAAATTGCTGACAGCATAGTTCTGACTTGACTGATTTATTTTTTTCTTTTTAGCGGTCTTTAACACTGTTTCCCTAATGTGAAAGTGTAGAAAGTTTATGCTGTTCTCTGAATTCCATAATATGAGATGACACACTGTAAAACATTAAAAAAACCCCACACTTATGTCACTGTTTCTTGGAAATATTAAATACTTTGGGTTTGATCTAGATGTTCATGTAGCTGTAGTTCTGTCTGGCCTCAATACATCAAGTGAAAAGGAACACTTTATCTTACATAGCCAGAACTTTACTCTGTCAATACATTGTCAGTATTTCTTCTCTGTAAGCCTATTCTTGGGTCATGCAACATTGATCCCAAAATATTTGAATAACTGTACAGTAATAGGCTCTCATGTGGTATCTTTTAGAGAACATCTCTAAATGTAATGAGAATATGACCTACAATAAGAAAGATATTAATGAAACATTCATGTATCAGTAGCTGAGATGAGAAGTGATGAACATCAACAGAAAAGGTAGTCTTGAAGTTGGGAGCAATATAGAAACTTATCTTGTTTCACAGGCACTCATATTTCTTGTCAGGGCTGTATCCTTTTCTCTGTTCCTTATTTGCATCTGGTACCAAAAGATTTTTGAAGACCCAGCACTGGTGGTTGGGAACCTGACAGAATCAGACCTGTACAGAGCAGAGTGTATTTTTGTCAGTCATGAGACACAAAGTTCAGACGTTGCTTAAATATGCATGGTGAAATGTAATGTTGTAGTAGCATCTTAACAAATAATTATTATATCAGTCAGGCATAATTATTACAGGTGTGAATGGAAATAAGTTACTGCATCATGTTGTCTCCATAAATAATTGACATTATTTTTAAGTATAATAATTACTAGCTTTGTCAATGAAAGCCTCAAGTCTTTTCTGTGTTGCAGTGAGATGGCGTAGAGTGTTGTTGCCAGGACCACCATTTTTCCAGGCTTGCCATCTTCAGCATGGTGATATGTCATTCTGCCTTTGCCTGCTTAGCTGCTGAGCTGATTTTTATTGTTTGCTTTTTGCACTTCATCTATGTGAAATGCTGATAGAAGGTTGTTGCATTACTGAAGTAACTAAAATAGAAAAAGTACTGCTGTAATGCTTGAATTCCAGATATTCTATCCAGTGGTGTTACATGGAGCAGATAAAGATTTTTACCCTGATAGCCCTGCTATCTGATAGGTACCAAATGGATTGGGTAGTTCACTATCTAAGCATCAGTGACATAAATACCAAGTTGTGCCTTAATGTAGACTACATTAACAGGATGTTCAGCAGTGCCTGCTTGTCTCAGTCTCTCTATCTGTTTTACCTGTGCTCGTGCATTATGGTGGCCTTCTGGATGTGTTTCACTGTGCAGGGTTGCAGTTTTTCCCCAGCTGTGTGATGTCTGTCTGAGAAGGGTCAGGCTGGTGTCCTTGGTGTTCACTGATACAAAAATCTCTTTCTCTCTCTGTTAGTACTACCAACAACTCAAAATTCAGTTCCAGAATTCAGGTAATTTGGCATATAAAGCTCAGACAGATGAGAGCTAAAATCATACCTCTTTCCTGAATGAGTGTACAGTACAAGAAACTTGACTTAAATTTGACTGCTGTGAATGGTGCTGATACTTAAAATAGGTCATAAATAATCATAATGAAACCTAAGCACATATCTTTAGTTTCTGTAGCTTTTGAAAGAAAATAAGTGCTGTGTACTTTGTACTACAAGAGTAAGACAGCTATTGCAAAGCTCTTTGTAGTGGCTAAATTGTTTGTTGCTCATTTACTTATGTTCTAGACTGACAGGCACGGTGAAGGTATGTGAAAGGAAACCTAATTTCTGCGTATCTGATATGCTAGAGGATTGTTAGGAAGGTAGGTGAGTGGGGAATAGCCATGATGCTACATCTGCATCCACAGCCCTTTTTTCTTCCAGTTGATGCTAAAAAGCTTTATCCTGTTTCAAATAAATTCTCACTCTGCTGCATATTTCAAAGTCTCTCTACATCCATTCAGCTGTCTCTTGGAGTGAAAAAAAAATATCTGGTGAACAGGTCAGCACACCATTTTATAATGGTTTTGGAAAGAAAGAGTTGTGGGGTGATGTGGGGTAGGGATTTTGTTTTGTTCTTTTTGTAGTGCTTGGTTTCACTGTGCAGTGAGGAATTGCTTTTGAGTTATTCTGGTAATAACTGTAGAGTGAATTATAATAAGGTCAATTTCTTAAATATTTCAGTTAGAAAAATCCACTTTTTTTGGACATATGTTTTTAGCTCTGTGGCATGGCATTGATGTGGAAAATGATACAAGGTAAGAAATGGAATGCTGTTTAGAGGAAACAGATTATAAACAGATTAAAGATGCATCAGACAGGAAATTTTCAGTACTCATTCCAAACTAAATGTGGCTTTTTGCCAGTCTGCCTAATGCTCTCTTAGCAATATTAGGGTCTGCTGACAGACAGCCCTACCTATATTTAAGAGTTAATAATGGAGATGTTACTGCAGTCTACTTTTTTAGACTTGCATCAGAGAAGATTGAATGGAAATTATCAGCAGTTATAAATGATTGTTACCAATTTAAACATTACGAAGAAAAGGTTAAAAGTACAGATCTATCTCTGAGCTACAGTATTGCATAAGCAGATGTGCCCCTCACATATCCTTAGTCTAGAAATAGGTAAATTTTATTTCAGCTTGGTTTTCTTCATTTGTTCTTCTTCTCTCAAATTTAATTTACACCTTGGTGGAAACTTAGCAACTCGAACACTGTCGTATTCCAAGTATAGGTCATCATTTCCAACGCAATGAATGCATTAGATGAAATTAAAATTTCTATGCTCACAAGACAGCATGTTTAAGTTCCTGCACGCACATGTGCTTGCCTGTACTTGTATACTTACCTGCTAAGTATGGATTTGGTCCTTCAGTTTTATGATTGCAAATGACTTTCACAGCATTATGACTACAGAACTGTAACTTCAGTTACAGATTAGAGATGGAGAGATGTATGCCATTTATGTGTATATTTATAAGGATACCTGAGATATAAAGAAGTAATTTATTCTTCTTGTGTAGTTATATAAACTAGAGGTATGAGTAGAGTTTAATGGACTGTACAGGTCTCCTTCTGTGTTCTCCCAGCATTTTCTGCAAGATAATGGTTTTGTAGCTAGAAGGTTAAGGCGGTGGTTTAAAACTGTRCTATTGGTGGGGAACAGTGATCCTTGTCAAAGGAAAAGGCAAAATCAAGTTTAACTGGTTTTGGGAACACTAGCTGTGTTTTAAAATGCAAATCTTGGATTATTTTCTGTCTTCTCTGTTTTGACCTTGCTTTCACCTTCTGACTGAAAATGAACATTATTTCCATTTTTCACTGTGCTAATTTATTTAGCCAATAAAATGGGCGATTCTCCTTATTGTTAATTTGGGATTTTCAATAATGTAAGGCCGTTTAAATCATTCCTCTATTAAAATAATCAGAAATTTGTCTTTTCAAAGATACTATTTTCAGAAGTCTGTTTTATGCTGCAGTTACTATAGTATAGTATAATTATAGTATTGTTATACTATAACTAGCTTATTTAGGTGACAAATTTGCATACATATACATATATTTAGGATGTACTTTTCATGCTGAGAGCCTAACTGATTTTTACTACTTGTTTTAGGACTTAATGTATTGAAATGTGCAGCACTGGAGATTTTGAGGTTGTTTCGGGGACAGAGCCTTACGTCATGCTGATTTTGGTGCTTCTTAGGAGCTCGCTGGGGCCCTAAGTGGCCTTGAAAAATCTGATCTTCACTATTGAAACTTTTGCAATGTGCTCCCTGGTCTTCTCTGTGGCCTTGAAATCTCAGGCTTTAGAAGTCTTAAATTTTATGTGAATAATAGGCAAAGAAATTTTACATAGTACAAGTTGCAGGGTATTTGTACAGGCTGATCAGATTGAATGCTTATCAGAGTCTCTTAAAAAGGACATCTGTATCTTTCATCACATTAAGTGGAGCTGAATACAGTTGTAAAGCTCCTAATTATTAGGATGTGTGAATTGAAAAGCGAGGCTGCCCTCTGTACATGCTAGATACAGCCCACATTTAGAAGTGAACAGTATTAAATCTGTAGGAAAAAAATGAGATATAAACAAAATTGTCAGTGAAGAGAAGGTCTTTGATAAACTTGTGCATCTAAATTCACCTTGAATTAGAATCTTTGAGGATAAGGCCGCTATTTCTYGCAAGAGATTTTAAGTGATATTTCTATTTTACAAAAAGATGTTATACTTCTCCTGAACTAACCCCTGCTATTTTTCTCTATTAGTCATGACGGCTCTCCAATTATATTGCGCTTTGAGCCTTTCCAGAAGACAAAAACAATGTTTCAGATTCCTCAGAAACTAATGTAAACTGTACTGATTTTAAAACYGAGTTGTGATAAATTAACACTAACCTGCTACTTCCATGTAGTCACTTTACAGAATGATCAGATCAGTAAGATGGTTGCCAACTGCTGTGCCAGAATTGGATTTAAAAGCTTAGTTGAAGTTCTGACAAGTGCCCCAGGGTGCTGAATGTTTCCRTGTGCTGAGCATCATTGACTCCTGTTAATGTCAGCAAACAACAACCCATTGGCAAAAGATAGTTCTTAGTAACAAATCAAATTGTTATTTTATATTAAAATAATAGATACAGTTAAGAGAGAACTTGGATTCTTTGAACCGCTCAGCAGCGAGTGTCTCAGTCTTTTCTTTTACATGTATAAACATGGCTGTGTACTTCCACTTCTGCTCAGTTCCAGTTCCAACCTCCACCACTTTCAGAGGTTGTTTGCTCTTAAAATAGAAGAGCAGTTTAGGTTGATGGGAATCTGGAGGTCATCTGCTCCAGCCCCTGTTTAGAGCAGGTCCAGTTAGGTCAGGTTGTTCAAGGGCTTTTCCAGTCAAGTTTTGAGCATCTCCAAGGACTCCATGCCCTATCTGGACAACCTGTTCCAGCAATTTACCATCCTCATGGTGAAAGATTTTTTTCCTAATTTTTTTCAGAATTTCCCCTCTTCCAGCTACCTTCCTGTTGCCACCTGGTACCTCTGAGGAGAGTCTGGCTCCATCTTCTCTAATCCCTCCTGTTAGATAGTTGTATACAGCAATAAGGTCTCCCCGAGCCTTGTCTGCAGCCTGAACAAGCCCTGTTCCCACAGCCACTCTGAACACCATGTGTCCCAGCCCCTCACCAGCTTGGGGGCCACCCCTGGACTCACTCCAGTATGCCCACGTCTCTCTTGTGCTGGGGAGCTCTTGTACTGGATCCAGTGCTCCAGACGTGCCTCACCAGTGCAGGGCCGAGGGAAGGGTCCCTTTCCTTGACCTCCTGGTAACGCTCTACCTAAAGCAGCCCGGGATGCGGCTGTCTGCCCCTGCTGCAGGGGCATGCTGCTAACTTGCCTTCAACTTGTTTTCGCCCAGGATGTTTTCTACAAAGCACCTTGCTAGCCAGTTGGCCCCCTCTCTAGCCCATACTGTTGCATGGGATTATTCCATCCCAAATGTAGGAATTTCCATTTGCTTTTGTTGAATGTCATGAGGTTCCTGTCAGACTGTTTCTGCAGGCTTAATATAAAAGTAATCTCCAGGATAAATATAGAAATATTAATCAGTCTAGCAGCAGCAATTAGCTTTTCTGAGGTTTTCATTTGTGATATGCAAAATGAACGTTGTAAAAACGAGAGAAGTCTAAACAAAATGGAGTTTTCTAAAAGGCAGTTTTGGATTCCCTTGACAAGGCCCACTGCTCCAGCATGACCTATTCATAAGAAATCACGCAAATACTCAAAATACAATTCTCGTGCTTTGGTCTTTAGTGTAAAATGAAATAAATTACTGGCTAATGTTACAGATAACACATTTAGCAATCGTCTTGGGTGGGTACTAGTTTATGGTTGTTTTTCAAAAGCTTGGCGAGGTATTTGGTTTGAGGTGTTTTGGACCATTTTGTATTTCAGTAGAACAATCTACTGCAGAACATGTATGCTTATTTTTGCTGCTATGTGCATTTGAGTGTACTTGTGGATGTAAATACTTCTGTGCAACATGGGTAAACATGGCAACTCTAGTATTCTATATCTTCCACTTAAATAACTTCACATCAAGTACTGGAGCACAAAAGATTAAATAAGATCTAAATAGTGGTAATGTGAAACTGTTGGATTGTCCTGTATGATATAGAATGAACAGTTTTCAAAGCAACTTAGGCACTTAGGAAGCTAAATCTCAATTTAATACCCTAATTATTTAAACACTTATGAAAATTTTGCCCTTATACAGTTTCTCCCAGACCAAAGATGTTTCCTCCTGGCACCAATTTTGTTTTTTATTTTGTTCTTAAAAACATTAAACAGTCTGGCTGTGTTAATTAGGTTTTCTGAGATTTTTATTTCTGATATGCAAAATGAAGGCTGAACAAATAGCCAGGAATATAAGCAATGAGACACCTTGTAGAAATTAAAAGAATGTGTAGTGTTGCTAAATCTTGTACTTCAAATGAATCTCTTAAACAATGAGAGTTTCCAGAAACATTGTTTTCATTGAAGAGATATCATTGATTCAGCATGTTTTGTAGCTTTGGAAAATATGCACTAATCAAAATCTAATGGCTGTTATCTGGCCTTTAGATCTAAAAACAGGTTTCTTGCAGACTTTCAACAGCTAGACCATAACAGAAGTAGCTTTTAGCTTAAGAATTTAATTTCGGCTTGTGTGTCGTAACAGTGGACATGATAGCAACATAACAATGGTTATATTGTATCTGCATCTATTCAGATAAAATAGCAAATAACCAGGCCAAGTGTGCTACAGAAGATAAGAAAATGAACTGGAGGGCAGAATAGGAGAATATCCAGAAATTTAGGACAGTCATCTTATGAGTTCTAGGTATGTGTCTGAAGTTGTAGTGGCTGTGTATATGTAGTTGTTTATCAAACCATTAAGTGATGGTAATTATTCTTTTAAGCAGTAATAGCAAAAAAGCTTAAAAGTAGAAATTGTGCAGTAGGACATATAAACAAGACTAGCATAGCTATTCTAAGCAGACTTTGTTTGAGGTGGTTTGAACATGAGGCTGGTGTGCCCATCGAAAAAGTCTCCTCGGACTTGGAATTAGAAGAACTAAGAACCCCTGAAAATGCCACCAGCTGCCTGTTCCTTTGGAAAACTGTTCTTTTTAGTGTCAAGGTCTATGTCATTAGTCTTTCAAAAATGAGATTTAGACACTTCTGAAAATGTCAGCTAAGATACACTTGCTAGGTAGAGAAAGAGATCAGTTTATGAATAATCATCTTTTTTTCTGGAAAAAAAATAAAATAATGGAATAAATTCCCTTACTGATCCTTGTCTTTAGGTGGATCTTGATATATACCTGGATCAATAAAAATGCCTCTCTAATGAGGAGAGGACAGACACAGTGGATAGAAAAATTAGTCCATTCATCAAAGACAGCACAAAAGAAGGAATGTTGTGAAGGTGTTACAAGTATTAATGCATTGTGTTGCATTCCCATGAGTGCCAAAAAGTCTCATTAGTGATTAAATACTATCAATTTTAAATACTCACAATTTTAGTAGCTGCGAAAGTTATTTTTATACAGTAAAATGAATGTGTTGAGAAATTTTGTACATGTGCTTGTCTCAAAAGAAGCATTCCTATATCCAGCTCCATCCATTCTTTGTGAGTATGGAATAGCAATTTAATTTTAAACCTGAAGTGTTAAGTTTTAACTTTTTCCTTTGCTCAGTCTCCTACTTAGTCATACATAAATCAGAGGAATATGAAAGAACTAGTAAAAATGGCTGTATCCTTCTAGAGCTGTAATTTGGCTCCATGAATTATTAATTATTAGACCAGTATAGCAACAGCTCTTTCAGAAGTCGGTATAAATGTAAAAGGCTCACCTTATCGGTCAGAATCTAAGCAGTGGCAGTAATATAATTCTTACCATTTAGCACTTTGTGGTATGTTGAAAAGGAATAGGATATTAGACCATTTAAACTTTCTGAAATATAACACAAACTAAGGAAGTGCGTTTTTTTCTCCTTGCCTCTGAAATAAYTTCAAAGAAGTGGATACACATGGGTTTCTCAGGGGTTTGGACTTATGGAAATGTTGAAGCTCTTCCACTTGCGAAGCATCAGTGAAAGAGAGACGAGCAGCTGAACGAATACTTCCGAAAAGCAAAGGCTTTAGCTGCTTGTTTTGGTTGAAAAGAAGAAATCCATGGAGGCTTGAAATTAAGCTAAAATAGATGAAAAATAACATTTACCAAATACAAAGACATCTGGTATCGTAAGTAAACTTTTCCTACCTAAATAATGTAGTTCTCTAATACTGCATTACTGTGCAAATCTGGTGTTGATTTTGTTGTAGCTTTACTGTTAGTGGTATTGGAACATCACAGAGAACATGTCCCATTCTAAGTGATCTGAAAAAAAAAGGGAATTTTGTTTCTTGTCTTAAATGGTTTCTGTGTTTGGAAAAAAACACTTAGGACTATACAAAAACTTTGTCCTTCTTGGATGTAATCTGCCTTTGGCAGTTCCAAAGCTGAGTGAAGTAGCTGATTAATTGAATCACATCTTGCAAAATTTAAGTGCCTGTAATGGAAAACTTAAATACCTCAGCATTTGTTTCCTATTCTAAAATTTCATTTTAGCACTTTTAATATTTTTGCGGTACTGTTCTCCATATCTAAAGATAAGTTATAATAAGGAAAGAGTCTCTCTTGCAAAATATAACCTATTTTTTAAAGATTTTAATTCATAAACAGATTTGGAGAGGATATTAACTGATTAGGTCACTTTTTGCATTGTGAGTATTGATTGTTATATTGCAAAACTTATGTAAAGCAATATTTTAGGGAGAAATCCTAATGAAATTCTAATGTGACTTACCTGAGATTGTTTCACAGTSACTGTGAAACAATCTAGTTACTGTCACTTGTTTCTGATTTACAGAAGCCATTTTGCTTCCATCTGTTGATACAGACAGTTCAGGCAATATTATTAAAGAGCATTTCATCAGTGACAAAAGTGCATGTAATACTGGCTTGCAGAAAATTAGTCTGCACTAAATTTTCAAGGAAAGTGTAAGTTCCTACCCTGGTTATGTTCCTTTTTTAATGGTTGCGTTTCGTAGTGAGGGATTTGGTARGTGATACTGCAACATAAAGCTGAATCTTTAATTTTCATATTCCTATTTGTTGTAGATCTTACTTGAATTTTAGATATGCAAATTACTAATTTCCCCTGGGAAATTATTAATAACCATATCTCTTGCATGTTTCTATTAAGCTAAATGCACTTGTGTATCAGCAAACTTAATAACTTGGTCTTGGGAAACAGAGTTTTCATTTATCTTTATGCAAGGCTTACACTCATTGCAAGGTTCCCTTTTACAGCATCCTCTCCCTGGTTTTGAAGCATTGCTGTGAGTGCTGTTTTGGTGTGGGAAGCATCGAATCAGCTGTTCTGTGTTGACATAGCAAGTGCAAATGGGTGTGTATAGGTAGCTGATCTTTTATTGCTATGTGTCTGTAACAGGCTGCAAATCTGGGGAAATCTGGTGGGCAAAAGCGTGTGAGCAGAGGTACCCACCACAATCTGCTGCAGATAATTTCAGTTTTATTTTTGATATGGTATCTTCTCTAATGGGACGCTTTCAAACACTTTCCAGTCCAGATCACCTGTTCCCTGCCATGCCTGTCCCAGGGAAAGCATCCTCTTCCCTTTCCACTGCAAATCGCCAGCGTTCAGAGGGCCGGATGACTGTTATTCTTCATAGGTTTTTTGTTCAGGCAGATGTCACAGCCTCATTTTACTGTCACTGTAGTGACAGTGTATGTTTTAAGCCTCAGGGTGAAAAAAGGTGCATGAAACTGCATAACTGGGTCATCTTTCCTGTCCACCTTTCCTATTGAGGGGCCTGTCATACTGTAGAATTACTTTGAGACAAAGTCTGGATTACTGATTGCACTGGGAATCTCATCCATTTACAAGGAACTAAAGATAATTCCTAGCTTATTTGAGCATGTGGATGAAATTAATTTGAGTGTGATGAGTAAGATGTTTGAAGGAGTGTTGGAGGAGGAAAGGAAGCAAAGTTTGCTTCCTTCAGTGTGAGAAATAATTTCCTTCATTATTAAGCACATAATCATGCTCTGGTGACATGTAACATGTGAAAATAATCACTGCATTTTTCTTCCACTCTAGCCAGTGGAAGGAGGTATTGCATTAATTATACAACCTTTCAAGGTGAGCCGCATTTTTATGCGGTGTGTTCCATAATTTAGTGTGACAAAGACAATTAAGAATGATTTCTTGATGAATTTAAGCTATTTTTATTACATCCATTTCTGCTGCACTGAATGTCTTGAGGGTTGTGTAATTTATGGTCTGAACGCTGTGGGGTAAACAGCAGGGTTTGCAGAGAGCCCGGTCCCTGAGCCCCTGCTGCTCACCTGGTCGTGCCCTCTTCAAAGCGGCTAAAATCTCCCAGAGTCGCTCAGAACGCTGCTGCTTTTAGATCGGTGTCAGCCCAAGTAAGTCAGACTGCTAGAGAGCTTGTACGGGCTCTCTTTTGTCACATAGCATGCTTTTATTTTCTCTATTTAACTGCATCTATGGCCAGCCAAAATGCCTTCTCAGAGCCTACATTTACATTTAAATCTGCAATAACAAAGTAGGCCTGTTCAGCCGCAAAACTTAATCCAAGGCCGGAACGTACCCCTGCAGGATGCTGACCGGCATTTGAAGGGAAGCTGCTACTGTCGGGTTTGCTGGGCACCACATCCTCTTTGGGTGTTGCGTAGCTGCCAAGCGAGGGTTACAAAACAGGACAAGAAAAGCATGGAGATATGAGAGAGCAGCTGGTGTTTGCTGCCAGGAGCAGAGACAGCTTTTTGGCTGGTGTCAGAGTGGTTTGGCTCAGCTTTTCTGTCCAGGTGGGCAGCCTGGACTTGAAGGGCCAAGTCTTGCCATGTCCTTTACCTGCTCTCTGCTGCGCAGGCACCAGCAGTAGCAGGAGAGCACCATGGGCGCTTGTGGGTAAAAGCAGATTTGGGAAAGACATAAGACACCCAGAAAGCATCCTTTTCCCTTATCCATTCACCATCTACCTGTGGCTAACGAATATTCCTAATTCAGAGTACAAAGCTTGTAAGCCCATGAGGGAGGTGGCTGAAGAAGTGCAGCTGTGGATGCCGCCGGGACGACATGAGACAGTCCAGTCACTCGGATCAGGAATCCGCTGCTCTCCAGGATTGGAGTCTCTCATGCAAGAAATTGGAAAAGTCTTTTGGTGGGGAAGAAGAAAGACTGGGAGGAAGGGGAGATTAAAATTAAAGATATATTTCCTAATTTTAGAAGCTGTAGTACACAAAAAATGGCGTGGCAACACTGACCAGAAATGTGCCGAAAGGGTGTTAATGCAATTAAGCGTACTCAGATTGCACGTGGCTTCCTGAGTGTCCCCGTAACAATACACCAAAGTGAATTGTTGCTTTAGGCAACAAGCCTTTTCAAAAGTGTGAGTTCTCAGTAGACTGAGCTGCCAATAAATAACACTAAAGTTTAAGGTTTTAAATGGATAAAAACAAACTCAGACAGCTTTTCTCATCAGTGTTTTTAGGCATAAAAAGAATTTTTCTTAAAAGAACTCTGAATTTAAGATATATTCAAACTTCTCTTGCATCAAGTAACATCTGTGAGACAATAATTGAATAGAATAGAGCAGAATTGGCTGAAGATGAGGCCTCTGACATGTGCATGTCTTGTAACAGCCATGCAGTCGCAGCATTTTTGAGACAAGGGCCAGGCACATGTGGGCTGCCTGAGCAGTGGGTGGCCACCATCATCTCTGCTGCATTATTGGTCCTGAAACAAATCCCCTTGAGAACTGCAAGAGTGTGGTGTTAAAGACTGACACGATTTATAGGTTTTTGCACATATGTCAGTGGTCTCAGGGCCACGTTCTCCCTCGGAGGTTATGTCTACGCTGCCTCTGAGGATGGAATTGCAGCATTGAGGCTCATCCAAGCTAGTGTTAATTTAGCCAGCTCAGTTGCTGCACAAGTGAAGTTGCAGTGAGATTTTCTTCATCACAGGCTGTGAAAGCTGCCCAGACCCTGGGTAYGTGTGTATGTTGCCAGCCCGCACAGAAATCGGCGCTGCTGTGTCCACTGCTTTTGCTTAGCTAGCGAGTTTGTTCTTGTAGTGATGGTACCTTTGATAGATAATGGCCTCAGAGCTTTCATGCAGCTCCYTAAATTTGGACTTGATGACACTTTTGAGTCTCTAGCCACATCTCACTGGACAAAATGATGCAAGTGCTAGATCTCAGGTTTTGCCCTAAACACAGCAGTCTAGAGAAGCACACGCTCACTTAATCTGTAATGAAATTGCTCAATAGTAATAGTGCCATGTTTGTGGTCAGAGTAAAGGCTTGTTTAGTCAGCACATGTTACAATTGAGTAAAGATTTGGGGGGGGGGGCATTTTATTGGATTTACTGTTTGGTTAAATAATTTTTTTGCAAATGCCATGTAAGATCTGGCATTCTGAAACATTTTGTGATTGAGTCTAGGAATCTTGGGTGCAGAAAGCAAGGAGATGAGGAGGACGCTCATCCGAGAGCGAGCTGTTGTTACTTGCAGCAAGTTCCAATGCTGAGGACTGGTTCAATGAGCTGCTTTATACTGCTGTGCAGGAGTGGAAAGTAGACATCCCTCCTCCAAAAAAGGAGGTAATAAGTTTTATGTGGCTTTGGCTTGTCAAACATCAAGTTCTCAGCTACTGTGTATGTCACAGGGGATTTATGACTTCAGTTTTCTTCTCCCTCTTTTCAAGTGCTTAAAGAAAAGTTTATAAGAATGGGACCTTAGGCAGGAGGGTATCTGCCTTTAGAGAGATGGATTCTGCCATTCAAAAAACAGGGTTGATTTATGGACTACTGTGTTCCTCTCCATTGTCCTTCTCAGCTAAATTATTTGATGTTCTGATCAAATAATTGCAGAATAAACTTTGGCAAAGATTGTTTTTAATCGTCTGAATCATTTCAGTAATATACAGTGGCTCCGCCTATAAGCTGTGGAAGTCCATGCAACGAGACATTGCCAAGTGTAACGCGCATGTAAGTTAACTTGAAGAGACGTTTTAGAACAGTCTCAGTTTTCAAAGCTTCACTGGGAAGTGTAGCTGAACAGCTGGGAAAATTTCCCCATTTATTTTTACTCTTTCCTACCTAATCAGGATATGAGTTCATATTCAACAGGAGTTACTGATATACATGCTTAGAAGGTCCCATACCACACTAGGAGTCCAGAGCTACCTTGTCCCTTGCTGTCTGTTTTCTGACTGCTGTTGAAAATGATGTGGCGTTTTAATCAGATTCACAGCAAACAGTTGCAAAAGCTCCGTATTTTGACCAGACTTGTCCTGAAGTGATTGCGGAGGAGATGGGCGGAGAGGCGTTTCCAGGGTTGGCAAGTGAACTTGTCATCTTCTAGGTTTGTAAACCCAGAGCCTCTGGGTGCTACCTGGATGCAAATACAGAATTACAAGAAATGGCAGAAACTGAAGTAGTGCTGTGACTGAGCTTTCTCAGCATATCCACATACCTGTGGATGATTCCAGTAAACTTCTATGTGCCAGGTTATTTGTTTGGCTTTGGAGAAGAGAGAAAAACACGATAAATACTAAGCCACAGGTTTAGCTTTCTAAAACACAATTAGTTTTTGCGAGACAAATCATTATGCATTGAAATAAGTCTTCAAATGAAGACACTACAAATAATTGTGGCTTTTGAATCTCACAAATTAAACCCATTAAGAATGTCTCATTCAGGTTTCTGCTGTGTAGTTTTGTACAAAGAAAAAAATCTTACTCCATGTTCGGAGAAGCAGTAAAAATTACATACTTTAGGTGACGAAAAAGATGACAAAATGTTTATTGCTAGAATGAAAGTACATCAGAAAATATATGGCTGTTATCCAGCTCCAAGTTTCTCTATTTAAGTGCAAACAAAACAGGAAAATGAAATGCAATTTTTAGTTTAATCAACTTTCATGAGTCTTCTGGGAAGCCCAGAAGTATCTGAGGAGCCTCTGGGACCTGTTGGGTTTAAATATGAATTTTGAAGTCTGCTTGGTAATAAATGGTATGATATGTTTGGTTTAAAAATTAAGCTTTGCAAGTGACATCTGTGTTGAAATAGAAGTTAGTTGGCAAAAGGAAAGGCTATTCCAATTAACTATTCATTTTGGAGATGGATTGACTCTTTTGCTAAAAAAATTGTGATTCTTTATCCAATGCATTCTAAAAATAGCAAGTTAAAATTATGCACTTACCTACTATAATTACTGAAATAAGACATGAAATATGTATAGAAGAAACAATAAATAGTACAGAACAGGCTGTGCCAGGCAGCATACAAGTGATGGGAGAGAACCAAGTGAACTATAGCAGAACTTACAAAAAGTTAAACTAAATGAAAATGGCCTGTCCTTATTCTGCTCATAAAATCATTTATTTAGGAGAAAAACGAAATAGTGGTGACTTTATAAGTAGTATGCTTTTGCATATCATAGCAACTCATCTGATCTGTAGAAACATTATAGACGTAAGAAAATTACAAAAAGTTTGTGTGTGTTTTGATTAAAAAAAATCAGTTTGTAGACTGAGGAGTGCAAAAGGCATAGCGGATTTTTTGTTATTGTTCAGTCTCGGGCGCTAGAACGGGCTGGGACACGGCTGCATTGATGTCCTTAGTGTTACATTCCTCTTGGGGCCAATTACAAAGGTTCACAAGGTTGTTTTTATTTTCCTTGCTCTTGATGCCTTTTTAATGAGGCCTCCTAGTAAACAGCAAGCATTATGCTTTCCTGTTGTATTCCTGTCTGCCGCCTTTAAACATTTATTGCTAATACATGTGGGAAATGATTTATAAATTAAATATTAGGAAAATGTACTTTAAAAAACAGAAGTAGTTGGGGGCATATTTTATAATTGTCACTGGGGGCTGGGGGAAGAAATCTTGCCAATACTTTGCTAATGGAAGTGCAGTGAAAGGGCCCGTTAAAGCCTCATTGTGGTTTTATGTAATAAATAGAGATAATAGATGCATGGAGTCCTTAGTGCGCATATCTGGGCCTGTGGTTCTATGAATAAAATCTGAAGGTAACAGAAAAGAAACACCCCAATTCTTGTTTGGTTTCCCATGGAAGTTTGAACATTRCTGTTCTCTGTGCCAGTGTTTGTCCCCCTCATCCCCTCCGTGACTGCCAGGACCATTTGCAGACGGTGTTAGTAAAGCTGTGTGCTGGCCAGTTCTAATTCTAACCTTGAAATAGTCCCTTTTTGCTTTCCTTCTTCCATCACTGGATCTTCTAGATTCAAGTGATACTTGCAGAATGCTCTTTAATCACCAGCGGCAGCTAATCAAGGCTAATAATGCTGTTTCAGAGTTGAAGCATAAGCCATAAAACGCTGTAAGGCGTCTCTCCACCATGCTATAACTCTCGTACTGGGAGGCTGCCTGCTGTAACGTCTCTCTTGCTGCACTGGAGGTACTGAAGTCAAGTACAAATACCATAATCGCTTAAAGATTGTGTCTCATTATGGTATTTTATTCATTTAATGGCTGCTTAGTTATATAAGCAGATACTGTTTCTTTTTAAATTATGATTGAGCTTGCTCCTACACAAGGGTATTTTCACCTGGGTTTGGAGCCCCTGTTTGCTCTTTCCTGGTTTGGTGTCAGCTTTGCAGTAATGTCACCCGGGAGCAGAGGCAGATCTGCTTTGGGAGCAGGGGCTGTGCGCTTGCCTGCTGCAGGGGAGGGAGGGAGGGAGGGTGCYGTCTCTCTTCTCCAGGTAAGCTGGCGCGAGCAGTGGTGCTGTGGGCAGCGGTGCTGTGCGTTGGGTGCCTCGCACCTCATGTCTGCTCTGTGTCCTGCTGGCAGTCTTGCTAGCTAGTATGTCTCACTTCACCTCTGCTGTGGGGGGAATAGATGAATGTGTTGATAAAACTCAACTAGTGTGTGTGTATATAAATAAATATATATTTGTTTCTCCATCCTTTGTTGTATTCTAATAAACAGTGCATTTCTGGCAAGTTTATAGTTCTGGTCAGTCTTTTTTGCCAGCATGATGAGTTTGTCTTTATATGTGCCTCTTAGTGGTTTTTATCATTGTTCCTAGTATTTTTGGCACTGCTGTACAAAATTGCTGTTAAGGTCTGCTGTGGGATATTTCTTGGACCAGCTTGCTGTATGTTTTCTTTGCCTTAGCACATGGATTGGCAGTTTAGCCTGTTTGGTTAGTGCTGGAAAGGCCGGTGCTGAGAACGGTGGAAGACTTGGGGGCCCCAGCTGTGCCCACCTAGGGTTCGCTCTGGTGACTTGCAGCAGTGTTGGAAGCCCACCAGAGGGAGGCTGTTGTTAGAGAAGTCATGTTTGGTACTTTCATGTTAATAGTTCTGCTCTTGTTTCTTGTACTGCCGATAAATTCTGCTGCGTGAGCGAGGTTCAATGCTTCTACATTAAGATCTAGAATTGCTGAACACGGTGTTGTTGAAAATGGGCAAGAACTTGTCAGATAAAAGGGGAACCCTTTTCGCAGAAAATGTCGCTGTATTCTTTCTCATAACTAGCTATGGCTTTATTATTATTACTGGTTTGGTGGCTTTTGTTTCATTTTGAGAGAGACAATATTCCCAGTAGGTCACTTAAAGGTGAAGTTTAAGATATGCAAAGTATTTTGGAATTTTAACTTCCTCCAGAGCAGCCATCCTCATGGATCTAGGATACACGTCCTGATTCTGCTGGATCTGGAAGTCGTCATTGTGGGTACTTTCAGGGACAGGAAGGCAGAAAGAACTTACTTCASTGTGCTCGCAGATCTGTTTTGAGCAGACCTTTGCTTTGTTTCTTGAGGTTTGCATCGATGATTGTAACCGCTTTGGTATGCCATAAATTTAGTTCCCTACTCCTGGTCCATTCTTTGAGTTTGTCCACTGGGAGTGTTACCACGAGCGCCTGCTTCGGTGTTTGGAGAGCTGCAGTTCCCTGGGGAGAGCTGACAGCGGTGTCCRTTTTACAGAATGTGTCCATCTCGCCTGGTTTTTACACTGTCTCCAAGAGAAGTAGTTTTCCAAGTTACTGATTTAAATCTAAGAGAAGCTGAGTTTACAGAACTTCTGTTCTGCATGGCCCTGCTATAATGATTTAATGAAGGGATTTGAACATTACTAGTTGTTCAAGCCCTGCGTGCTGCTGGACCTCTATAAACTGGGCCTGTTACTGAGAGCTGTTGGGGCGGCTCCCACTTCTGTATTGCTTTGTGATATCCTCTTCCTTTTCAGTACTTTCTTTAAAGGAAAGGGAGTCACTTTAGTCCTCTCACCCCTCTTAGTAGCCAAGAACTAATTCAGCTGCGAGTTTGGTGCTTCTCAGATCTACCATCCATCCCAGAGGCCTTTTCAGAGGAAAGGAGAGGAGAGGTTGTCCTTCACTGCTGTGCCAGGAGGCTGTTTACTTCTTGGTGATGTAATCCTGCTGGCGTTTTTTCTAAAACATGAGTGTTCCAAGAATCTGAAAAAATACTTTGATCATTTTCACCTTTTATCTTTTTAAGGAGCTGATTTCATTCTCTTCTGTTCTCTTATGAAAGCAATTGGCTTAGATAGCTAATCAAGCTGCATGATATTGAAAAGGTCAAAAYGAAACAGTGAACTGCTACGATTCCCAGAAAACACTGGGTTCAACATCCTAAGGAGTGCAGAGCATTGTCAAACATATTCATTTTTATTAAGAAACAAGCAAAAAATCAGTTACCACTTCTCTCAGTGCTGTTTACTGTGAAGACATGTTGTCACCCATAATGTCCTGAGAAAAAGATGACAATGAGTAACTTGCATCTTACCGTAATAAAAATTATAGTGAGAACATAGAATCCCTAACTATATTGGAGAAATAGCAGACTTCACACTGTGTGGAGAACAGCATTCAACGGTGGTTACTCATTCCCAAGACAAGGATGGTAACAATCTCACCAGAGCGCAAAACTATTTCTCTCTTACAGCAATCTATAAATTACATTGTAYGAGTAAAGACAGTGGTATCAAATTCACTCAACCTCACCATATCAGGCAGTGAAAATAAAAGATGATATAAAATTAATCCTTTCTTCTTGACAGTTTTAAGATGATAATCCTCTATAGTTACCCTCTCAAACCAAATTTTAAAGATCTTTAGTTCTCTATCTCATCTCTTATCCTGCTGTGTACACACTGCACAGCTGGTTTCGAAGCTGGTGCTCTGTGGTGGTTAAAACAAGTGTTTGCCTGGCCTACTCAGTGAAGAGGATGCTATTTAAAACTTAAACTTTTTATATTTTTTTAATGAGAAGTGACGTAGGCAATTTGGAATTTTCTCAAGTTCTTCAAAGTCGTGAGACGTTGTGTGACTATGAATGTATGTGATTGGGTTATTATAAGGAGTCACAGTGGTGCTTCCTTTGGAAGGCCAATAATTTATTTTTTGATTCTGCTGTGCGGGTTTTATTTTTAGTGTAACTAATAAGATGAGTATAAAATTAAAATAGCATTAGTGAATCAAACCTTTACATAAGTGGAAATGTTTGTTTTAAGTGGAATTCTATTCCAATATGAAGTATTTGATTACTCTTATGAGATCAGTTTACCCCAGTGATCTGTACATGGTATTGTTTTGGTTGCCTTTTTCCTCAAGACCTCAGTGGTATAAATGATTTCTCCAGCTGTTTCTCCTTGTGTGGTTTGTTTTGATATGCAAGTTGCTGGATTTTAGGCTTCCCAGACTTCTCCTGAGTATTATTTAGTAGTTATTGCTGCATGAACATTGATTTTAATTTTACAAAAATAATTACATTAAAATGTTTGCACATTGTTATTTATTACCAGCTGTTGTGTTAGCGTTGGAGGTAGTGGTTTTTATCTGTTGCTGGTATGGCATAATTAATTTTGTATGCTTATCTGGAGACCTTCTTGTCAGTTATTCGTAGTCTGACTACTTTGTTTGCAATCTTCAAACCATTTACTGTGTGACGTGAAATTTCARTGCGTTCTCGCGTTAAGATTTAGAGTAATGAAACTCTGTGCGGGCATTTGTTGCAATGCGCTGCAGCGGAAGGCAGCTCACCTTCTCTGCGAGGCAGCAGCAGAGGCACGGCCCAGATCAGTGTTATCTGCGTTGAGAAGTCGGTCCTGGCTCCAGGAGAGCGCCGTGCCTGTGGCAGATCTGGTTGGGGGGTGTGTGTGTAAGGAGCAAGGCATTTACTGCTTGATAAGTGTCTCACCTCACCAAGCCGGTACTGTTCTGTGATGCTGTGGGTTTGGCTATGGAAGATGAGCTTTCTTCTGTATTGTGACAAGCATGCATCATGTTTTACATAGATCCGTATTGTTCTGTACTGAAAAGTCTGAAGAGGTTGAAGAGTTCAGTGAAGTTTTCAGAGTTTTTAGGACATTACCCACTACTGAAGCATGGTAGCAATAAACTCCCAAACTAACTGAGATATGATGATCTGAGATTTAGTGCTTTTATCCAGAACTCAGGGCTGTGCCTGTGTGTAACACAGTTCTTCTTGCCCCATCCCCTAGTGCTACATCCTCATCCCCCTCTCCGTAATGTATATGAAGTAGACTTTACAATGGATATGTAAACATTGCAATGTATGTATTATAAACAGAATAAGATTATGTTGAGGTTAGTCTTTGAATCAGTCGACTTAAATTATTGTGATCTTGGTGTCAATTTGGTCAAAAAGGCATCTGCTGCAAGATGTTTTGAGCTCTTAAACCTTTGGTTCTTATAAAGTTCTTGCAAGAATTTCTGGTGTTGAGTCAAACAGTAATCAGATATTAGCAGTGTATCTTTAAAGAGGGATATCCAATGAGCAACAATTAAATAACATAACTCACAGATCATTAAGTATTTTTCCCCTTTTTGCCAGTATTTGTAATATATTAAGAAAATGAGTGAAGAAATAAAATGAAAAAGAAAGAAAATTAATTTTATTTCTTTCAAAGCCCAGGACCGAACATCATGCTATTCGGTGTCTGTCCCTGGCAGCACTGCAGATTTCAGCCTTTCTTTCCAAATCTGGTAGCCTCCTCGGTGGAAGAGCGCCTGAGTGCGCTGGTGCTGGGGAAGGAAATGTCTGTCTTGCTGCATTCCCAGGGCTCAGAGACCTAAAGAAAACAGCAAAATCTCTAAAGAGTCTAATTTCACAAGATTCACAGCCTATTTTACAGACCAGAGGGGTTTGGTGAACTTCATGTGAGCTCCAGCTGAGCCGTTAGGGTTTGTCAATCACTAATAATTACAGTCTTTAGTTGCTGGTCGATGTAATGAGGTTGGAAACGGGAAAGGTTGTCTGAATGCAGAGGCACAGCTCAGAGGGAATGCAGGTTATTATGAAGTGTTGCCTCAAAACAACTTTTATGAATAACATGCACAGATAAACTTCAGAAGGGTTGAAAATGACAAATCTTTTCCATTTTAATACTTCTGCTGCAAGGAGGAGAGATGCACTTTGGAGCTTCACACTGCTGTTTTTTATAGTACACCTGGGGCAAAAAAGGAGCTGGGTTTTCCCATCATCTGTATGGATGTAGAACCTTACTATGTTCTGACCTAAAAGCACAGTCCAGACACTAATATATATAGGCTCCAGATTGCTAGTAATATTTTTACTTTTTTTCTTTGAATGGCATATTTAAATTACACCTTTTTTTCTTCTGCCTGGGTTTTTTTCACAAATCCAAAATGTTGGTTGTTTTCTGCCTCTTTGGTTTTCTGCAATTAGAAACTGTAGCCAGATTTCATGCGGGTTTGCGTTTATCATGTAGGAGTAGCCAGACAAAATTTGTTGGTACATGTTTTGATTTGCTTTGATTAATTCAGTTTTCCTAAAAATGAAACTTGAAGATGATGTGATACTTGGAACGGATATAAAAGAAATTCATTCTAATTCTTTGAGCTCTTCTAAGCCATTGTGCCCATTGTGAACTGCTGTGGTTTTCCTACCTTTCCTTGCTTGTGTTTTTGGTATAGTAAAAGAGAAGGGAAAAATTATACCTGAGGAAGATTTGTTAGCTAAAAATCCACTGTAATGGGTTATCACCTAAAATTGTGAGTGTTCTCGTAGAGGACTAGACTGCTGAGGCGGTTTGGAAGAGGAGGCTAAGAGGACTGACTGTGCTTTTGGAGCAGATCCTGTCTGCGCTCCTCTCCGCTGGAGGTGGCTGGGGAGAGTGGCTGGCTGGCTTGGTGTGAGATCTTGTTCGCAGGCTGATCCGTTCATCCCGGAAACGAGCTGCCCCGTATGCACATCCATAATGATTTGTCTTGACATGGGGCAGGAGTTAGCTTGCAACCAAGCCCTAAAACTGTTAATTTCTTGAGATTCCTCTAAGCGGAGATCTGCAAGAGCTCCTTAAATAGGGTGGGCAGGAGGGTGGCTGGGGGCTTGGGCAGCCCCCGGGGTGCCCCTGTCCTGCCCTGTCCCTGCTGGGAAGTAACCTGCTCCCTCCTAACGGGTGCAGAGGGCAGCCGCTGGGCTCGGCTTGTCTCCGGCGGGCACCGCTGCCAGAGGAGCAGCTTTGCTAGACCGTCTCAAGCTATGAACCAAACCATTTTCTGTGCTAAATGCCGTGGCRGATGGGTTTTCCCAGGGATAATCCAGAGCAGAGGGGCTTTCCACGGAGGGCAGCGCCGTGGCGGGACCCGGGGCCCGCTGGCACCCGCGGGGCTGCGGCTGCCTCCCGCACTGGGGCTGGCGGCGAGTGCAGCAGCGAAGACCTTGGCCGCTGGCTGGCYGTGCCTTACCTTTCCCTGGGGCTGCTCTGCTGCGTCGGCAGTGTCTGTCTCTTAACGTTTACTTGAGGAAGTACATACATGTGCACTTATATAATATTTAAAATGAACTTGTATGGCAATAAATTCCAATCCATACACTAAACCGTAGTGTCAGCTGACATAAATTTTACTACTTTGAAGAATTTTCTTTCTGGCATTTCTTTTATAACTGCATTTCAAAGCCTTCCTACTGAGAAGGTTATTTTGATAATTTTATCTGCAAATAAACTATTTTTGAAAAACAGATCCCTCCTAAGGGCAGTCAAGTGTCAAATACAGAGTTATGGATGGTGTCAGCTGCATTTGGAAGCACATGCTCCATTTATTCATTACAGCTGTGAGAGCTTAGCTTGGCGAATGCCGAGCGCCAGTTTGTGTACCTGTCACTTTGGAGCTTTTAATGAACGCTGATCATGTTCATCCAGACATGTATTTGAATAAAGCGACTTTGAAGCAGTTTTTAAAAACACAGTGGGAACTTTTCTTTTTTTGTAGTATTTTAGAGTCTTTAGGGCAAACTGAAATGACTGCTATCCTTTTCAAAAAATTTTGTGTAAATATATTTTGCAATCATTTGCATCTCTGAAAAAAATCATTATGAAATGAGAAGTTTGTGGCTTTACTTTGGTCATCTTGCTAAAATTCATTGAAATTTTAGAGTATAGTTTGCTGATAGAATAGAAAACCACTTTTTTAATCAGTCATTTGAGAGATTTAGTTCCAAAAAAGCTATTTTTGGTAGTTTAAGATTATTTTTAATTAGTCTCTTATGTTGCATTTGGGAAAACAAACATTCTCTGGCTCCTCATGCAGAACTTTGAGTTCTGTAATTTAGGGAAAGAGCTTTTATCTCTGCTTATTTGAGTGAATGGTTTGTCTTAGCAGCCTTCTCTTTCTGCTTAGGACTGCTCTAGGTGACACAAAATGCCAAATGTTAAAATGTTGCAGTGTCAAATTCGTACTAAGATTCATGAATCTATGGAGCTTCTGCCCTGAAGCACTAAGCGCTTGGAGGAGACAGATGGGCATCTGGTTAATAACCTATGCAATTATGTCCTCCTTTTAAGTGCGGTTTTCTCATACTCTGCCTTGGATGGCATTGAGTTTGCTGGATGTATCCTACAAGACGTACGAAGTGAAACTGCAGTGCGATGATGGTGTCTAATGTCTTTTGGGAAACTCATAATCAACTAAGTTCCAGAAACCCCATGGGGAAGGAGTCAGTTATGTGATCTAGAAATGCTGTACTCATAAGTCCTGGTTTATTATACATCCGCTTTTGCGTGGCTGTTTCAGGGAAAGTATTTAATGTAGATACTGTAGAATGTATTGGAGTAGTTTAATTCTTTATTGTATAATAGATGCATAAATACTMTCTTTCTAAATAGATTTCATGCAGGTTGCATAATTGGAAGAAACTGCATGTCTGTAGAAGGAGGAAAAATATTTTGTGTGTTGATCTTAAGAAAAATAATCTCTAAATCAGTGACTCAAAGCCTACACCCAAATGAGTTGATGTGCAGGCTCTGCATTTGTGATGGCTATAGTGAGAAGAAACAAATCCATAGGTCCTTACAGCAAGAATAGAGCTGCTAGGTTAGGAGCCACTCTTAAATGTTTACATGCTGATCTTGCAAGGTGCTGAGCTTTCACAACTGACATGTCTATCTGAAGGTAGAAGCATTAGGATATAGGTGGCTTCATTTATTCAGGGACTAAGAGTTGAATGCAATATACTTTAGCTCCCTTTTAAAAGTATTTTAACAATAACGTTTTGTATTTGAGTTTGCTTGGAATTTGGGGAAGATGGGGAATATTACAGTAGAGCAGGCAGATGATCATCCTAATTATCTAACCTCTTACTGACAGCATCTAGTGTATTTTTAGTCTGATAGGATAAGCGTTATCATTATAAGTCATTTGAATTTTGTCATTTTTCTTTGAAGAAATTATTTTAGGCTTTTTATGATTTAGCCTGTTCTCTTGAGAGTAAACCAGTGAAAATTCCTGACAATTTTTAAATAAGTTAATTGAGAGTAAATATTTTTAAGATACTTGTAGTTATAAAACTTGACAAGTTGCCCACAGATATTCTCCTTTTTCAAATGTTTCATAACATCGGCTTGAAACCTTCATAGCCAGTACRTTTTTTTCAAGGAGCTCTTGAAAAAGGGGTTTCAGAACTTAAGTTAAGCTTTTCCTTAGTTTTGAAATACTTTACAGTATATTGTACTTGTGTTCCAGTACACTACAGGACTATGGTCTTTCCAAGCTTTCATTACTAACAGAAAAAGTAGAGAAACCACCCCATTTCTCAGAATAAGGCTGCCTACGTGGCCAGCCCACGTGGCCGTCCATGGCAGGAGTCCCTGGAGCATGGAGCAAGTGCCTCCCGAGTGGACTAGGACCCGCTTTGTCACGGAGCTTGGAGGGAGTCCAGATCCTGCTGCAGAAATGCCTAAGTGGGAGGCATCTTTGACCAGAATTTGACCAGGAGAATTGGATTTTTTTGACCTTGTTGTGGTTTTTTGATTCATGAAAACCCCTTTGAAGTTTTCTTCCTTGTATAGTCTGTTTCTTATACTTTACACAAATGGTAAGTTAAAGGAGAAAATGTGCTTTTATAATACTTATAGTTGAGAATGTTTTTTGGTTTGAGATTCGCTGAAGCCTGGGAACGTTTCTGAACATAATGCCATTAACGTTTCAAGACTAAGTTGGGAAAAGGGGCAATTTTCATCATGCATAAATGCAAAAGAGAAGTAGTCTTTTTTTTAAATACTGGGGTTTCTACCCTCTTAGTTGAGATAGAAACTGCTCCTTCAAAACCACCCTTGTGTGCTTTAAAACAGGTTTCAGCTGCCAGCCTCCTGAAATGTTGTTTCCAGTAAGCAAAGAGCTTATGTCCTGCTTTAAAATGCCTGCATTTGATTACCATCTAGGGAGTCATAATAGCAGTTTGTTCCTGTATCATTTTGGTACATGGTAAGACACAATTATTGAATTGTCTTCTCGCAGAAGCTGAACCTTAAATAGCTGATTGGCCTTAAATGGTGGAGCAGGCCTGTAAAGGCTCTGTCACTAGGGTGGAGCTGATTACCCCCATGCCTAATCGCTGAAGCTGATGGGGAATTTCTAGCTGAATGTCTTTCCTACAAACACCGATCAGCTGATGTGAAGAGTCCTTGTGCTAGTGTGGTGTTTTCTCAGGCTGTTGGCAGTGTTACGGTCGGGAGCGTGGAGCAGCCGGCTGACACCAGCGGCTGCGAACCTGCTTGGAAATCGGGAAGCTGCAGTTTGGGTCGCTGCTCTGAATTAGGCAAAGCAGGGAGCTGAATCGCATTCGTCTCCACCGCGACCTCTCCGGCAAATTACTGGCTCTCAGGGGCTGCGTTTCCCTTGATGTCTCCCCTTGGAACGGTTCCACTTCGCCAATTATTCACTAGAGAGAGGATGACTGATTTTGCTGACCAAAGGTTAGCGCTCCTAGCAGAGATGTAAGGGATTAGGTTCAAGTCTCTTGTTTGAAGCTGGCAGAGGAGAAACTAACTGCATTTTTTGAGCGAATGTTCTAATTGCAGGATTATTTGCTGGTATGGGAATGAGAGCTTCCTCTCAGTAGCGGGGGGGGAGGGGGGGGTTGGGGATTAAAAGTTGTTTTTTATGACCCATGTAGAACTGTTTGTATAAGGGGAGAATTTTATCCCCAAATATTCAGCAAGAAATCCACTTTTAAGTGTGTGTTCAATATAATATAATTGTAGGTCCAGCATAGGTCTCAGTTTAAACAGCATCTTTTATTTCTGTCTTTTTAATTGAGATATAAGCGAACTAAGCCAGGAAGAAAGGACAGGATGTTAAATAAGTTTTGAGAAAGAAATGGATAATCGTTGAGACAGGCAATGTAAGTAATTTATCAGTTAATGAATTCATCCAGTATTTTGGAAGCTCTGAAGATTAGCAGCAGGAGAAACAATAGTCACTGCCATTAGCTGCAATATTGCATCCTGCGCCTACTCGGTGGATGACAAAATGCATGTGTGGTCTTGGGTGGTTAGCAAGGTATTTCTGAAACGGGGATCAAAAGGAGGCCCTAACCAGCAGATGAAGGATTACACCTGCTCAGGGAAGCAAGATTTCTTAATATCCTTTTCCTTATTGTACTTTAGCATGTGTTCTTCTCTTTACTCCTTTCCTACTGCTACATGTTAAGTTCTGTTTAATGTCTTGATATATTTTTATGTCTTAAAATAAGTGCAGTGTGTAGCCTCAAGTAATACTGTGTGTACAACTTCCCTGTTTCTCATTGTCAGTGTGTTTCTTTACAAATGATAGCTACTCCTTTAATGGTCACTTTACTGTCTCTTGTGCTATTTGCAAATTAAAAACTGATCTTTTCAGAACCACTACTTAACAGGGAATATCAAAGTCACCAGCTAAAAGTAAAATCACACCAGTTGGGCAGCCAGTGGAAGATGGATGCTTTTTGTATTCTGTTAGTGGAATTGATTAGTGTTTTTGTCATCGCTGAAGACCCTACAGGGCTCAGATTGACAGTGGCTGTGTTGTTTTGTATTCTGTTTTTCTGCAGTTTCAAATTCCTTCAATTGTTACAGTGAGAGACAGAAGAATATTAAACATCAATAAATGAGTCAAGTCACATATGGAGTGTTCAACAAATGGCAGGCTCTCTTACAGTAAGCCTTGTTATTATATAAAATAAAAGCATATATTCTGTCCTGCTTTCCAAATTTCCCCATAAGGTTGGAAGAGAGACAGAGATCAATCATTGATAGAGATAGCCTATGGCAGTGGGTAGATGAGTCTGTCAAGTCAAGTGAGAAGGCAATAAAGCACACAAATATTAAAATATTTTGATTCTTAAAGACTTCTACTTATAATCTTCAATTTCTGCAGCCTGAGGCTTGGTCTGCAGCCTGAAGAAAGCTCTCTGAGACCTTGCCTGCACTTTTTAATACAATGTACTCTTTTGCAGAAAACAGGTGTATGAGATGAGCCCCTCTGTGGGGGTTTACACCTTTCAATCCTCTGTTAGGTGTAAGAGGGAAAAAGACTTATAGGAAGAGCCTCTAGCAGCAAGTAAATGATCAAGTAAGTGTACAATAAAGCTAAGTCAAATATTAAATAATATTTGATTCATGGGGGTTGTGTTCACATTTAGTTTCTAAAACTCTGGTCAGCTATTACAATCTGGGATCTGCAGAATGCAGAGTCTGCTGACCCTGTACTGAACAGCATTTATAGCAAGTGCTTTAAAAAAGAAAACTTCAGTCATTCTTTTCCTTTAGGTGAATTTCAGGAGTCTCAGGGAGAGCTGAAAAGCAAATTAACAAAACTGTATGTTAGGAAGGCAGTGCATATTATATAACATGTTTCATTTCTTATCTGACTAATAGAAGGCTGAGAGAGAGTCCTGAAATGCAAATAACACTGCAGCAGATGAAGCATAGCATGTCTTCCCAGAAACATAGATTTTAGTGAGTCATACTGAGCATTTTTCTAGCCAGCTGTAGTGTCTACCTCTTAATTTCCAGTCCCCTGTTCCTAAGTGATTCAGTGTAGCTTGTAGGAGAGTCTAAAGAAGAAAGGAGCTATATGCCTGGTCAGAAGTTGTTGTGTAGGACCCAACTCCTAGGTCTTGGCTCCTTGCCACTAAGCAGCTAGAGGATCCTGGCACTGTAAGCGCTGCAAGTCATTGCGCTTTCAGGAGCAGATCTGGAATTGTTTGGGGTGGTGCAAAATGCCCTGTGTTCTAAGCAGTGGTTTGAGCCCAGAACTTAGACTGTGGTGGTAATTTTCTTCTATTTGGAATAGTACTAGAAAGACAAGATTTGTGTAACCTCATGATATTTCATGTTATGGTTTTATGTGTTTGCTACAAACAGGGAAAATGACTTCCTTGTGCCAAAGACATCCAAATGTGAGGCTGTGTCCCTCCCGTTTTGCTTGTTTCATGGAAAGATTTATTGTCAAAAATACAAAACCTCCTAGCGTTACAGCAGGCAAAGCCTTCCCTCCCACTCTGCAATGCCGATCATCCCGTCAGGGCATTGAGGTTGGGCAGCACGATGTGCTACCTTTGGGGTGGCTGGGGAGAGACGCCCGGCTCCCTGCCGGCGTCGCAGCACCAGCCTTGTGCCTTGCGCCTGGCCCCGCGTGCCAGCCTCTCCAGTGGAGTCGATGCTGGCCCRGTGCCAACCACCGTGGCTCCGCGGGTCGTGCCCAGCCAGGTCAGCCCTGAGCATCTGATCATCTGCGCCTTCACAGCTCCTGCCAAGGTGAATTCGGCAGCGAAGGTTTGATGCTGGTCATTTTTGAAATGGGGGTTCCCGTTAAAACCTGTGTCTGGTAAAAAGGTTTGAATGGGAAACCATATGTAAATCAGTCAAATAGTTGTAAAGCAGCTTGAGGGCATTCTGGATGAAAGGCATTACGTTTTGTAACTTCAAGGCATTCCTTCCTGCGTTTCCTTGAAATGTGCTAGTTTGCTAAAGGCCAGTAATAATGTCTGTCTTAAAATACCTGCTGTTTTCAGCCGGACTCTGTTTGCTAAATTGAGTGAGTCACAGCAGTCGGTGGCCGTGGGGTTTAATACTTGTACATGGGTTTTGTATGCCCCCTCAGCTACCCAGCTTTTCAGGTCTGCGTTTCTAAATTTTATGGCACAAATACGCAGGGTTTGTTTTCGGCATTTTTTTTAAAGCCCAAAATGATATTCAAAAACTAAACCTCAGCTAAGCTGAAAGGATGGTCAGAAGTGCAGGCACTGAGTGAAATACTGGTTTTATTTAAACATTTTCTTCCACTGAGTTATTGGAGCAATTTATTTAACCAAGTTACAAAATAGTTTGAAGTGGAAACATAAATAACAAATGCCCAATCTGTTCTGGTGCTCTACACAGAAAATATTATTTTGGGGACCTCTCCACTCACTGTAATGGATTCATTGATCCCGAAGGCAGGAGGAGATGGTGCAGGGAACGGTCTAATTTGTAACCGAAGCCTGTGGCTTCTCTCAGCTGCCGAGGTTTCCCTGCTGCTGGCCCTGCCCCGTCCGTCTGTCCTGTCCTTTCCTCCTTGACTGCTCCCAGCGCTGGCCGCACCGCTGCCCTTTCTGCGCTGCCCGGCCCCGGGGCTGGGTCAAGGCTCTGCCCCGGCTTCAGCGGCAGCGAGGAGAGGACGAATAACGAGGAATTCGGGGAGGCAGCAACCAAAGCTGAGTTGGTTAGGAAGCTGTAGACAGAAGAACAACACTGTAGTGGTTTCTTGGGCTTACCAATGAAGTAGTATATTGAGGAGTTTGTAACAAGTGGAACTTCAAAAAAGTAATTATTTATTTAGAAATGTTTATAACTTAATGCTGGTGGCCAGTTTTGGGCAGAACATGGGACAGTTAGGCAAGTAAGGCTACAGTGTAGATAAACTCTAAGCTGTACCTGATATTTCAGTCTCTCTCATATCACTTCTGGGACTTGCTAATAGAAATACGGAATGGTGCCGGTATGAACGTGACACCCCATCGGCCTTCGCGTCCTCTCCCTCTTCCCCATGTTGGTGCTCACCTGACTGCAGCAGCCTGAGCAGGGGCAGCAAGCAATGCCAACGGTCACTTCCACTCTTTTGTTACTAGCCAGCCTTAAAAGGAAGTATTATAAATGAAAATTGAACTTCCTAATGCTTAGTTGTCAAAAAATTCTGACTTGGCAAAACCAAATTATTTTTTAAATTCCAAAAAAAAAAAAAAATTACATAGCATCTTTTCGAAGATTAGTCTTAAAAAAGGAAAAATTTCATTGATAGAAATTTGCTTCCGTGATATGCCCAGTGGTAAAATAGTTGCTTGGAGAAAATAACACTGGCTGAATTTTTCTCTGAATGGAAAAGGTCTTCAGGMTGTATTTGTTAAAAATAAGCTGTTGTGCAGTTCACTAATTTTCTTTAAACTAGATAGAAAAGCAAAGCACAGAATACGTTTTCCCTGGTGAGCTGATACTTCTCGTGTGTATTAGCTTCTGCGTTGCCATGTCTGAAAATCAAAGCGGGAACAATATATGCCAGAGAACATAGATATATTTGTATGTGTAGGCTGGATGCTATACATATCTTGAAAAGTAGTTATAAATCAATGTATAAAATGTTCTTCTATTTACCAGTACGGAATGGACTACTCCAGAGGAACATGCTGTCCTTTCCCTTTATCTCTTCCTTACTCTTYGCTCATTCCCTGGAGTTTTTACCTCAGTGCTGTGAATGTGCAGGTGAGAATCTCGGGGTGAATAAATCCAAGGGAGACTTTTAATTCTCCCCAGATGCTAGCCAAGATTAGAATTGGAAATAAGAAAATAATGTCAGAAATATTTCCACAATATTTATCCCAGGCGAAACCTTTGTTCTCCTTCCTTGCACTAGATTCAGTCTCTGCCTGTGTTCCAGTACATTATCCTCCACTCGTCCTTGGTTTCTTTGAGCTTTTTAGTAGCTGGTATTGAGCTTGTGTCTATGAATGTGAACCTGCTTAAAATAAAAATGGGAATTAGTTGTCCTTGGAATCAGTATCTGTGCAGGTAATACCACTGCAGAAAATGTTGCGTTTCATCCCATCTGTGAAGTCAAAATCATTCTGTATCTGCTTCTTATTAAGAAAAAGCTCTCAAAAGCAGAGAGCTTCCCATCCTTTGATTTCTTAATGTATGTTTGAAATCTGAGTTGTATCACGTGCGGCACAGGATAAAGAGTATTGAGGTTGCTGGGAGAGGACGTGCCCGCAGCAGCCTTGCTGATCTGCCTTTCCGAGGTGCTGGGGAAGGGTCGCAGGCAGCAGGGTGGGAAATCAGGAGTGCGCTAATCTCGATGGGGGCTTTACATGCCTATGGCATCGTGCCGGTAGAGACGAGAAATATTCAAGAGGTAAAGACCAGAGCTGCATGTACCAAGCTCTGACATATGTGCTACATTCCCCCATAGTATGGAATTTGTAACAAGATTTATTTTCCGTGACCTGCATGTAAGTACCATAAGTGTATTAAACTGCTACATCTGAGGGGAAAGTTAGCTTTGACTTCTGCTTCTGAGGTAGCAAGAAATTTATTCAGAGAAGATTTAATTTCAATAATGGCCACTGAATAATTTATTCACCTAATTTACAAATATTTTTATAGAGAACCCTTGTGTTTTTAATTATGCACTCAGTGCATGTGCGGGTAAATGGTTTGTGCATATCGGTGACAAGAAGTTTTGTGAAACCTTGCATTTCTGGATGTTTTGCTCGYGTTTTGGGGAGGTGGCTCCAGCCTTTAAGTGAGGCAGCTGTGGCAGGCGGCTGCGCTGGGAGCGTGAGCGGCGGCCGGGCGAGGCGGCGCCTGCAGGGCGTCTGTCCTGCCCCGTCTGCGCCAGCCCGGGCCTGACGCTTTGTGCCTGGCCTCAGCTCTTTCCATTTTCCCTTTTTTTTTTTTCAGATAGGGCGTTTTATTCAAAAATGCTGTTGGCATACTGTCGGCTTTTCAGCGGTGTAATCCTAGGAGTGGAGTTTTGAGTATACTTTGATTCTCAAGATGCGGCTCTGTTAGATAGCAGCCAGGGAAACGGGTAGATCCAGGCGGACTGGCGTGCGGTGGCTGGCCCCATCTCACCCCACTCAGCACCAAAACAGGCTCAGAGCAAGGCTTAGAGGCAATGCAGGTGATCCTGCATCAAATTGTCAGCTCTCTGGTTTTCAAGCTTTTCTTGACTCCTCCAAAAAAATCAAAATGAAGTTTTAGTAAACTAAATCCTCTATCTCCAAGATATTACACTAAAATTATCTCTGCAATTTGTTTTGTCATTTAGAATAAACCGTAGCAACCAGAGAAATCATTTAAATGCACAATAATCCTTGCTATTCAAAATAGGAAAAAAAATCCATTTGTTTGAATCTGTAGAGAAGGCATATTGAACAGAAATAAAACACAAATGTAATTGGACAGACCTAGCATCGCAGGCAAAACCCAAGCAGTTAGCATGCTATAGAAGGAGTTTTTCTCCAGCAAGTAGAAAACTCTTCAATTGTCTGACAAAACGTCTCTGATTTTCACTCCCCCTTCCTTTAGATGGACTTTTTTTTCCAGCTGAGGAGTCAATACAGAGTTTTGTCATGCTCTGTGCCAGGCCAGAAGTCTCTCTAGCCCCTTTTGTTCTGCCTCGGGCATTGCACAGACCACTTCTTGTTACTCTCTAGGGAGCATCCACATCTCGGGGCTGAGAAGAAGCGCGTGATGTTCTTAGCCCAGTACCAACAGTGCTCACTCCTCCCAGCTCACTTATCTGAAGAACTCAAAAGCATCATAACCGYGTGTTCCCTTACTCCTGTAAGCCATCCAAGACTGGCAGAGGGTTAAATACAACTCATAAAGAGTCTATAATCCAGCTGCAGAAAGTACAGCGCACTTTACGAAAGGAAAGGGCTATACTGCAAAACCAACTCCTTTTTTCATAAACATTGTGCGTTAAAGCATACCTGTAAGTGCAAAATGCACTTTAGAGATTACTTTCCYATCAGCTACAAGCATTCCCAGCTCTAGGAAGTGTTACTTTACAGGAATTATTACTTCACATTGCCGGCTGCAAATGTTCAGTAGATCCTGATTTTCACGTGATGGCTACATTCTCCTTCCCTGCCTGTGATTTACTTGCTGCAGGAGCAGGCTGCCATGGCCTGCCAGGGTGAGGGCTGGCGCCAGGCGAACGCCTCCCTTCTTTCCTGGGGCCACCTCTTGCTGCCAAGACCCAGCTCCTTGAATAAGAGCAGTTCTGTGCCAGGTCTCTTAATAGTGCTTTTTTTCCCCCTCTTTTTTTTAAACTCTGCTCCTTTTCATGGTATTCACTTTCTTTTTAGATCATTTTTCTGCTCCTCTTCYGTGTAACAGATGTGGATTGAGGTGAGTCATGCTCGCATTGCTTTGCATTGCGGGCTGCTTTTCCATCCTGTGTTTTCTAAGACGGGCTGTCAGCCCTGCTCCAATGCGGGGGAGATTGCGCGGCTGTGACACCCTGCAGCAGCTGGGTCACCCCGGGCAGGGACATGGGGCGCTGGAGCTGCCCTTTCTCTGGGGGCCTCAACGGCCTCGACACGCGCTGCTCCCCTCTGAAATGCGGGGAGACAAAATCGTACAGTTCAGCTACACTAGAATGAAACACAGGTAAGAAGATCAAAGCCTTTCATTCGGTTTGGGAATACTGGAAGTATCTTGTTCCTTCCATCTTTGTTTTTCTGCAAGCTCTTTATCCCAACGAGATGTTTGTATGGCAACTTACTGTTCTCATTTGGGACAACTCCTTTTCCAAAATATAGATAGACATCCCCAAAGGATAGAAATTTCAGGTCTGACTGAGACTGACTAGCAGAAAAGTATACAGCTTTTCTCTGCAGCCACGAAAGGTACAGCCTTCTCAGTCTTACAGCAATATTGAGTAAATATACAGAAAAAACCTATCACTGTGAATGTACCATAACTCGTTCCCCTTAAACAAGAGTGCACATATAATTCAGACTAAGGAATAATTAAATTCACATCTGGAAACTTTAAAAAATGTGTAACAGTCAAGCTGAGTTTTTTAAGAGTAGTGAAAGAAGAAAAAAAAAAGGCACTTAATTGCAATCATCTTCTGGAAAGCAGGTTAGTCATGGGCAGCAGATTCAATGGTGGGTAGGGGTGGGAATGTGAGGGCACCTTACCACGTAACGCCAGTGGTCGGGGAAAACGTCGCCTCCTGGAGCGTGGGAAAGAGTTCATGGGAGAGAAAAGAAACGGGAAACCTGAAGTAGGAAAATGTTTGAGGCCTGGTAGGGACTGGGAAATAATTAGTGATAGGTTCCTTAAAATAAAGGTTATAATTAGGGGTTACTGGTTGCTTGAATAAAGTAGAATCATTTTTTATCAAAACAAAACAAACCTTCATTCCAAATTTTTATATGCTAATAATAGGTGTTATATTATGTAGAAGGCAAGAAAATAAACAATTAAGAAAAACTAGTTTAATTTCTATCTCAATACTTTGCATTAAGAGAACAGTTTGGGCTAACAAATGTACACAAACTTGAGAATTGCATTCAAAAATAATACTTACAGCAACAATAAAGAAAAATACTGGAGTAAATGAATTAAAGTGACCTTGAATCCAGGTACATTATTGCTATATAGATATTGTTTGACTTTAATTTTTATTAATGTAGATAATGGCTTACATGGGCCTTATGGCTGCATTACTAGTGCTCTAAAATTTAATTAGATTTTTAGAGCAGCCGTTAATGTCTTCTCTAGGATTATATAATTCAGTGGCAATGCCAGCAAACTTCATCCATTTCATTGCATTAGACTCTGAAAAGAAACTGAAAATGAGGTATTTGGTCTACAATACTATTCTAAATTCCTGAGCCTTTCTCATAAAATAAATAAGTGCAATCATGACTGCTTGTTATCCTTGTAACACAGTTTGAACATAACATGTTAAAGCCTGGAAAGAAAAATGCTTTCTGGAAATATTTTTAAAAGCTTTTGGGGAGTAGGTTTTTTGTTTCTCCTTCTGTTAGGTTCACTCTTGAGTGCGCTGCCATCACTTGAAAGAAATCTGTGTGTTTGAGGTCCATGTAGGGAAGGAGGACATATGTCCCCACCTCTCCTTAGCTGCATCTGCTGCATCCTTCCACTGCAGGACTGTGCGTTTTAGTGTTTTCATTATAAAGTAAAACAGTGCTGTTTTTATTGACCTGTCCCTCAAAAATATAACTAAATTAGAAATTCATCAGGAATTCTGTTTCTTAATTCTCTTCAGCAGAACTTTCTTATCAACTCTGCTGATATGAGGAAAGCGTTTAGTACAGTTCATCCAAATACAGGCATTGAAACAAATCAGTCTCAACTGAAAACTTTATAGATAGTATCCCAGACTAATTCAGTTGAGGTTAAACAGGGTCAAACAACAGAGACCCAAAGCTAGTGCCAGCGATCTTTGTGCGTTACCTGATGGGTACAAAAAGGTAACCACAGTAAGCTGGTAACAGAAATTAGGCACACTGGTGATATTTTTCCAAAGTATCTATGCAACACACCCATTTTTTACTGCAAGTTATGAGCAGGCATCTGAGTTTTCATTGCGTGAAGGACAAATGAACTGCGTGCTTTGGCGTTATTCGGACTAGGACTGGTTTATGTATTCGAATATGCTCATGGAAATTGAGTGTGATGCTTCACTCATATGATCACATTTTCTCTCTGAGATAATAGTATGATAATTTTATGTACAGACAAGCTATCTGAAATAGTTTTAAGTGAGGTATTTTGTTCTAAGTTCAGTGCTCATCTGTATGTTTTTAACTTCCACTGACTTTAATAGTTTTACTGAAATGCTTGTGTTTGGCCTCTAGAACTGAGCAGGTGACTTTCACTGACTTGTTAATTTGATTAATTTTGGAATTGGCTGTGAATGAACTTCAGAAGCTTTCTCTAAATAAATATGGAATAATTCCTGGCCTGTAAATTCTTCTTGCCTATAGTAGAAACTTGGATGGTTAGTTTTCACTGGATCTGTATATCAGCCCAGGATTATTTTCTTTATTTTGAAAGCTGGGCTCATCTAATCAAAATCTGTTGCTAGTGGGATGTGATTGAGGTATGGGAAGGATACGTGGCAAGGAAAATGAGGAATACTTTGAAATCATATTGAGAGGAGCAGTGAGGAGGATCAAAAATCTAGTGAACATGATCCAGGAAGAATGGCTGGAAAAATGGAGATTACTTAGTCTGGAGAAGAGAGGGCTCAGAGGAATAAAATATGCCTTTAAATATGCTAAAAAGCAGCTACTTTATTCTTGTTGTTAAAATGACAGTGCAGGCATTTCAGTTTAGGCAGGAGGAATATTTTCTAAATCTGAAGGTGTCTGAGTCCAGGAGTGGAAAGTGGTCTGGGCGGCCTGAAGGATCCTAATTTCTAGGGAAGGTTTTAACAGACGGCTTTCAGCAATGGCAGAGGAATAGCTGATCCCATGTTGAGGAAGAACTCCATGATTTTCTTGCAACACCTTGCAGCCCTGTTTTCTGCAATGTTAAGAAAGAGGTTGGGACAGGACGTGTTGAAATATCAAGAGGCGTTAAAGAGAGTAACTTTGCCTGAAGGCTGCTAGGCAGAAGGAGATGCAGCTTCCCCAAGGGGAACCTTGGTCATAAACTACGGTTCATGGTTTCTGAGAGCACGCTCTGTGTTTAGAGATGATTCGGAAAGGGTTGGTGCTGGCTATTAGCTGTTCTCATGTGCTGTCTAATGAGGAAAAGTGAAGAAGGGCATTTTTCAGGCTTTGTAAGATCTGGTAGGCTCAGCTCTTCCTTGTGTCACTGCGAGTGTTGAGAATGTACATTAACTGGAAAGAACATTGCAGGGTAAAAATGTTAATGGATCAAAGTATCAGATGTGTTAGTTAAAGAAAGTGTAATGATAAATGACAGTGACCTAATTTATGAAACAATCTTCTAGTATAAAATAATTCACTAATTTGTAATTATATGATTAACTCACCAAGAACAAAATCAATCATGTCAGAATCATCAAACAATATAACAAATGGCTGCAAGTTTTGCAATAGTGCCTTGAGTGCTGTGAAACCACTCTATTACCTTCCCTGAACTCTACTCATGAATTCAGTGTTGAAAATTAAGATGAAAATTCAGAGGGCAACAGCTCAATTATTTGATATTAGTACTAACTAGAAAATGGGCAGGGAAAGTGTATCTGACATGTGAGAAATTATTTCGAAGCTTTGAAGGAGAAAACTAAAGGCATGTTTGCTGATGGGTTCCCATATGGCAAGGTGCTGTGGAAGGGCAGTGATGACGCGTGCTGGGTTGCAGGCGGATGTTGCTGGTCGGGCAGCCGAGCGTGGAGCTGCAGGCAGGAGGACCTGTGGGAAGCTCAAGTGGCATCCCGTTTCCCAAGTGCCATTCCCCAGCAAAGACAGGCGCCAAAAGATGAAAATAGGGGGGGAAAAAACACCAAAAAACCTCAGGTGCTTAACCATGGTTACAGTACTTTTCTTTGGAAAAATCATCAGAAACTTTCTTTTTATAGAAATATCACTTTTAACTACCACAGGCTTTGTTAGTTATTTAACTTTGGTCAAAATGATACTGTTACTGCTGTAATTCTGTGAGCCATTTAGAAACAGGCAGATAGTTTCTAAGTGCATTTTACCATAAATATCTAAGAACAGTGGGTAAGTCGCTAAAYATTAGATGCATTACATCTGTCGGCAACTGCAGAGACAAAAGCAAAGCTCATTGATATATAGCATGGAAAGGACAAACCATTATACAATTAAGGATATCAGGCAGACTGTTAAGCTGGTAGGTTCATATCCTTTCTATTTAAGGAAGAAGTGCTCCATTTCATCGGGCTGAATAGCGAGGAGAGTGGATGGAGCTGGACAAGTGGTTCAGGAAATGACATGGTAACTATTTATTAGCAAGGAAAAATCAGCATCCAGTGACAACCATTACTCATACAGCATTATTGATCTTGCTTGAAGCTGCGATAACTTGTTTAGCGAGTAGTTTCGGCATAGTGCCATGTGCAGGGCARCTTTGCCAAGGAACTCGTTATTAAAAAAAGATCTTGCATCAGCTGGTTGAAATATCCAAAGTGTTATGGGAGATGCRAAACAGATGTCCCAAGTTTCTTTTGAGAGGAGTACAGCAGTGTGCGACCTGCCACTACGCACTTAGGAATCGAGTGATTCAGCAGCAGAAAGCCATATTCAGAATCAGTCTCCAGCGCTTGTGGCATTTAAAGGAGTCTTTCTGTCTGATGCCTGTSTCTTCAAGTACTTCTAAATTTTGCTTTATGTGTACCTTCCCCATTCAAAGCCTGAAAAGGTTGTGTGTAAATAGATTAGTGTCTGTATCTACGTTGCTTCGGTGAAAGCTCCTGCCATAGATGTGATTTGCCACTTACAGAGAGCTTTGCTCTGCCCGAGGGGGCTCTCTCTGAGGTTACAAATCCAAATAAAAAACATTTTTAAAGCAAAGAAATCTAATCTGTAGTTAGTAGAATTTCTAAAACATTGTTAATCCTAAAAAGCTTTTCTATTTGATATTTAATAGAGCTGAGTTAATAATTCATAGTTTAATGTATCTGATTAATTTTTCCTCTTTTTCTCAGAATGCCTTCAAAGCACATAACRATTATCTCAAATGTACTTATTCAAAATGGTTCAGTGACCTCTCCTTCTATATCACTTATTCTTGGTTCAATTTTTCATAGCATTGCACAGTTTMTATTGGTTATCATTCATTTATTTCTGTTTGCTGTTTGAGTAATCACAAATGCAGTAAAAAAAAAAAAGCTGTGGCATGAAGGCATGCTGAAAATGCATTTAAAATTCCCTTTTGCAGAGTGTAATTTTGTTTTTGGTGACCATTTATGCTAATAGGCATAGATTTCATACAGGCGCATAGAAAATAAACATGAAAGGAAGATATTGGAGGTAAATTGGTTTTAATATTCAAACTAACATTCATAGCAAATGTTACGTATTTTGAGGGAAGTAATGTTTAACTGAATCAACAAAAGTGTTAATATATACCTAATATATACCTATCCCAGAGAGCTCTGTAAATGTGAGAAGACAAAGGTGGCTCCCCCCCCCCCCCAAGGTACCGGAAGTTTTCGTGGTCCTCCAAACACTAGTTTTCCTTTTTTTGTGCGGGCCCCTATTCTGCCGTTCTCTCCTAATCCTCCCTGAGAATACAGTAAATTGAGATCGAGTAGGTATTTTTAGTTCAGTGGGATAGCAGATGTATCGGGAAGGGCACCTCTGAACCTAGAGGCACGTGTGCCGCGTTGTGCTCAGACTGGAAGCAAAATCTCCCTTCAGTGGATCCAAAGGCAAACAAAGCCTGGTTCGAGCACGGGGGAATGGGCTCATCAGTGCTAAATAACTGTGTTTTTGGATGGATACTGATGACCTGTGAATCCCTTTTGCAGGCACAACTTGAGCTTTCTAAAAGTATGGTTTTATATACATGTGCTGAATAATTTATATTTTACCCCATTACATGTTTGGAAGATGGTAAGATAACTGAAAGCTTTCAGAATAGTTGTTTGCTATACAGCAGGGGAATGCCTCTTTATCTCACTTCCCAAAATGTTTTTTTTTCCTCTGGAGTCTAACTGTTCAAATTTGTAGAAGATTCTGTGCTAGGAATCTTCAAATTTGAAGTCATTTAGAGCCAAATAATGTGTTTTATACCATGCTGTGACCAGTTCTGTTGTTGTTGGGTTTTTCTTATTTCTTGGAATAGGTTAATTTCTGTTTTAAATCAACTTTTGCTCTTTTTTAAACTTTCTCGAAGAACAGAAATAGAGTTCACAGTCGCACGGCCACCTTGCTGGAGCTGCCGCTCTGCGTTGRCCGGCGTCCCCTGCGATCTCCCCGATGTCCCTGCTCCCGGGCACGGGGACGGCGCTCGGCCACCGCTCCAGCCCGAAGAGCGGGAGAGTTAGAAGGCAGAAGCTACTCCCTGAAACCCTGATGAGATTTTTCTATTGTTCTCCTCAGTTCACAGCTGGATGTTCTGTATTGCTTTTTGAAAGCGTATAAATAAGTGTCAGAGTCTCAGAATCCATGCTGCCTTGACAGGTACTGGGTTTCTTTAATGTGCTTATAGCAGCTGTCCTCCTCTCCATCCGTGCTCGCCCGCAGTGCCGTGCCATGCATGAACTGGGATTCTTTTAAGAAAAGCAGATGACAAAAGCATGTTGTCCTGACAATATAGTGCTTTTTTTATCCAAGTGGTCAGCTAACTGTACAAATTACAGTTAAAATAATTGCCCCATGTTGGCAGATGCGCTGAAATGTGCAGTGCCCTTAATATCAAGAATTTGATTTACATAGTATTTTGCTAAGTGCATATGTCTGTTAAAATAAAGTTTAGGTGAAGGATGGCAGGAATTGCCAGGGCTGAACTTGTCCACAGTCTGGCAGTGCCTGCTTTTCACTATGGGGAGATTTTCATTTCAACTTCAGCAAGCTATTTATTTTACAATTAAAATTAGAAAAACTTAATAGTCAAATATATGGCCTTAAATGTGATGATTTCATTAAATCTAAGGATTTTATTTGGCCATTATCTTTCTTTTGCCTCTTACTAGCAGTCCTTGGTGGTCATTTGCAGTGGACTAACAAACCGATGCAATTGTTAATGAATTTTCTACAAATTAATTTTCTCCACTAAGACAGGATCTATAAACACTAGCAATTAACTTACATGGGCTAGGAATAAAAGAAAGCATAACAACTTTCTTGACTTTATTTTGTGGAATTAAAAGTACTTCTCTTTTGGCCTTTTTTCCATGAGAGTCTCTACTAAATGATTGCAAATAAAGTAATGGGGRCTAGCATGAATTGCTAGATACAGCTAATAATGCCTTGGTTTAGGCTATTGACTTAGCCTAATGTATTTCCAGATGTCACTGGATTTTATTGCACTAGATCTATTGATAGCTTTAGGTGGCTTTTCTGGTTATTCATAGTCACATTTAAATAACCTTTTTCTAAAAGAACCCTTTTTTCCAGCTGAAGCAACTAAAAGGTATCAGCATCAAATCTGATAAATGGATACCCCATGGTTAAGAAAATTACATAGGCTTTAATACCTGAGGCAAGTGAGTTGCAATCTCAGCAAAAGAATCTACAAGGAGCAGGGTTATCATTTAAGGAAAAAGGAGTATTAACACTTTTCTGGTAACTGCAATGGGAGGGAATTGTCTTCATCTTCTGCATATATGTATGGAGATTTGAGAACCTACGGCAGGTAATTTTCTGTGTAGACTTCAGGAATATGTATGTTTAATATAGATCAAGTTTTATTAGTCCACACAACTTTAACAGAAAATATAGATCTCCTGTGCTCGCCCTATTCGGTTGGCAGAAGAGAAGAAATATTTGAAAAAAGACCCCAGATCAGGGGCAGGGTTTTCCCCAGAAGTTCCTTACGGTTTGGATACGGTAGCGTGCATTAGGCACCATAAATGCAGGTYGCTGCCCGCCCTGCCGTGTTTTCTGTGGGCAGTTCTGTGGCTAGCAGGCCTCTGGGTTAAACCCACGGTGTGTTGTGAACGAGCGCAGCTTCCTGCGCAGGCCGTGCGCGGGCGCCGTGTCCCTGCGYGTCAGTGCCCCTGTTTTGGGAGTGTCTTTGCAAAGGGGGCACCAAAATGCRGTGTGCTCTTTGTGGATGCGGAGATTGGCTGCGTAGCACTTGTATATGAGGTCCAATAAGTCCCAGGCTTGTTGACATTTGCTTTTGGAAGTTTAGCTATTAACAAGATCGTTAGTAGTACAGTGTGAATTTTTTTATTACTTTTTTAAAATTTATTTATTTTTTTTRAAGAAAACTGATGCGGAGCAAAAGCCGCGTTGCATGCAAACCCCAAAGCAGTTTCATCTGTGTGGCTGGTGTGATTCCCTGTAAAGGCTTTCAAGTCTTTCGTGGTGAAAGACACAAAGGTCATTTTTAAGATAGGTTTGTACATAAAAGAAGGATTTAATGCTTGAAATGTCACCTGCTGTAGAAACCAAACAGGGGAGGAGGGGAAAAAAAAGTAGTAGTTTTTATAGGCATTTTTGCTCCTCTCACCATAGGGGAAATTGTCAAAGCTTCTGAAGACACTATGTGAAAAACACCRTGAATTGTGTTCAGCGATGGCATCTCCTAGAAAATACACTCTTTTGTTATGTATCCGTTATTTGTACAGTGAATTGCCATAGGCTGTAAACTGGATGCCCTGGTATGAGGTTCTCTTCATCCTCGTGCTAAATTAATTTAGGATATGGTTTTCCCAACCAAAAACAAAGCAGTGGAAGCGTAGAGGAAGGGCTGAGGTGAGGAAAGGCTGAGGCCGAAGGGGTCCGGCAGCCCCGCGCATCCTTCCCTGCTGCAGYGCGGTGGAAGCACCTGGAGCCCCGGGCCCGGGGCGGCCGGTGGCCCCGAAGCCCCTCGCTGTTGCTGCCGCCCTTCGGGCCCTCGCAGCGGGGAAAGGCCATTTTCAAAGGAACCTCTGAGGCTCTGCCGGGAAGCAGTGCYGTCCGCCGAGCGCCGGGGTAGTGCTGTTAGCTGCTGCCTGTCGGGTCCAGGCCCCAGGTTAGGATGCAATTGTAGTAAGTGCAGGTTTGGGGTTTTCTTCGGAAAAACTCTAATAGCAGATAAGTACAGAATTTTGAGGGTTAGCCCTCAAATCAATATATACAGATATGTAAATATGCCCCCTTCTTGTAATACATGATTTTTAGGAATATAAGAAACCCAGTAAGGCATTATAAACCCATTTTTTGCTTAAAACCCTACTGTAGTAATCTCACAGTTTGAGAAGCCCAACTGTGYGATTGGATCATCCATTGAAGGACAGTTTTGTTTTATTATTTTAGACAGTCCTCTCGAGAAAATACTGTTCTCAGGAGGCAAATTTAGCTAAGGCACAATAAGTTTAAACAGAAAATTTTTCCTATTCACTTTGAGGGATTTTAGAAGTTACAAATTATGAAGCAAATAACTTCCATTTAGCAGACTTTTGATAGGACAAAAATGCAAAATAAGGAGAGAATGCTTCAGAGAAACATTCCAATTCATGTAATATGAGCAGAATAGATGTCTGATATGGCTGTGGCACTCAAACACACGGACTCGTATAAAACAGATAAAAAGAGCATGTTTTCTTTGACTACTCTGGCTTTGAAAGCATGGTTTTAAATACTTGGTATTAAAGCTAATGAAGGACTTTTTGAGACAATATGTTGAAAGAAATTTTAGCAGCCCACATAACTTTCATTTACTTTTGAACAGAAGCACAGTATGCATCAGACATTAATAACAAAAAACAGGGTTCTGAATTTTCCATGATCAGAAATGTTTAACTGTGATTGATAAGTGAGTCTGTTTTGGTCCAGTGCAAGCTGGAGCTGTAGGTATAATWTGGCACTGAGGATGAGTGTAGCTATTTGGAAATGCTACAATTTTGATTTATAAAAAGTAAATTTTGTTTTGTAATAAGCTTTTTTTAAATGTCCAAAGAAAGTGTTTATGGTACCTTCCCACCCCCACTCCTGATTTCCTATAGAGCAAGGGTAAGTGGGATAGAGGGATTTGAAGTAAACAGTATAGGTTTAAGAGATTAATTAAAATAATCCTACTGTAAATTTCCTAATGCTCTTTACCGTTTCACGTTTGAACGCTGTCTTTGGAGGATGGAGTGTTTGGGTGAGCGTGGAAAAGTTTTATCATTTGAAAGTGACTCGGTGCATCTGTTCGGATACCAGTGTGGGCAAGGTCAGAAACATCCAGCGTGTGAGTAGTTTGTAATCAGCTGCCTGCAGAAAGCACCRGGGAGCTCAGTGTGTTATGTGCACTTGGATGCACTAAGCCAACACAACGTGAAGCCGTCGGAGCGTAGAAGAGGCTTGCTAAGCCGCGGAGGTAATTATGGCAGCTGTACCATGCCCCTGTCACATGGGCATCCCTTGATCAACTGGAATGTTCTTAGTGATTTTTCTATTAATAAAGCACATTTTGACATTCAAGAACCTTGTGTGACATGAGGGAAAGTATATTTAAAAAAAATTTCCAGTGAAGTTGTTCTCATAATCAGTGATGCTATTGGGAACCKCAGAAAATTCCAGCAAGCCAAACCAACCTGAAATCTGTTCATATTAGTYGTTCAGATGAGTTATAATGCTACTTGCTGTGGTCTGTGTAGGTACGGAAGGAAAAGAAATGGACATCTAGAGGCCTGGCTTTCAAAGTTGCTTGGAATTTGCTCACTCAAAATAAACTCAACTTCATTATAGTGATAGAAAATGGGTAGTTTACATAAACTCAAGTGCAAGAGAATTAAGATTCTGCAAGACAAAATAGGAAAAAATAAGGCATGATGTTATGGTCTGAAGTAGCTGGTAATGATTTTTATTTCACTTGTGTGGAAAATAACGCGCTTGCTGTTTTCTTCTGTTCTTGGCCTGTAATTTGAGTGTTGGTCTTAGGTCTTTCAGACTGTCTGCCTCCTGAATTGTACTTGTACGCACAGTGGGCTCTTTTCATGGCTGCAGCTCCTAAATGTTACCAGAATATTGAAGCAATGAGAGCTGGAATGGCAAGTGGCCATTTTAGTTTTCTTTTCTCTAGCCAGAATCTGTCTAGGTGCTTAACTGCTAAGACGGCACTAAACATGCTTGGTACATGGCAGAGCCTTAGATTCGTGTTTCTATTCTTATTTCTGCTAGTATTACGTGACTTCAAATGAGTAGTTTGAAAGTCTATTATTTGAAGTGTTGATGCCATGAATTTTTGCTCTGTTTATAATTATTACTTACATAATAATGTGAGCAATCATATCTGGTTCATATATTACGCAGTTTAATAATGGTAAATTTTATATCCTGTACAAAGGATTCCTGCTATACTGACAATCTGTTTCATGGTTCCTTGGAACACTTCTGCATGTTTATCTATTTTTTTGTTGTTGTTGTCCTCTCTCTAAGCATAACTGACCTTTCTTCAGGAGAGTGRCTGTCTTTCCCTTTTGTGTTTGTACTTTGCCTAGCTCACCTAGTTAATGGCTGGAGTCCATAAATTCTGTGCAAGTACAAGCAATAATTGAGCTATTTCAAATGTGCACCAAAATGCAAAGCTTCATTTCCTGCCATCAGTTACTGTGCTAAGATGAAGACTGGTATCCATCCATAGATTTTACTCATCACTAACGCTAAGCATTTTTAAAAGTTTGTCATGCTTTTGTTGCTGCTGATCCAATTACTGTATTTCAGAGCAAAGGAGAAACCAGACTCATTCCTCAAGTGTTCCTAAATGATTTTCTTTATCCTTATCCCTGATGTAGTTTACTAACCTTAGGAAATGTGGAATATGTAACATTGGTTATCACATTATTCAGATAGCTAGCTGGACCTACAGATGCTTTTATAAGCTAGAGCATGTTCAGTGGTTGAACCTTCACCTATCTTTAATACCCTCATTCAATCTTAATCAGCTCCTATTAACGTTGTATTCTGTGTCTGAATTGCAGAATTGGCACTGCCCTTATCGACAGTGGGAAGAAGCCGGCGAAAGCCTCCGCTAACTGCACGCTAGCTCCGTTGTTCTGGGGAACTTGTCGCGGGGGCTTATCCATCTCTGCATGCAGACAYGTTCGGAGCTGGAAAAAACCTTCCTCGGGTCTTTGTTTCTCATCATAGAGATAAATTATCAAAGCATCGTCCAATGTTAGTCATAGCAAACCAGATAACCCTAATTAATGATAATGAAAAATTTCCAGCAAGAAAGCAGCGTTCTTCTGAAATTTAAAGTGACTTTTCTAATAGATTCAGTTATGTCTCATTGAAGGCAGAATTGATCATTCCGGGTGAAAGGTTCATGTGATTATTTCTCAGTATTTTGTCTCCAGTGCCATTTAATAGTACTTTCTCATAAGTATCCTACCACAGCCATATGCATTCCTCTTTCTAACCTGATGACAGACCCGGTGCCTGGAGCCAGATCTGTAGTGTGCAGCTCTCTGAGAGCCAGGCTGAAAAGTCCTGTTCCGCCTTCAAACAGGTATCTGGTTTTACCTGCATCTGTCTTCACTGGTCTGCTTTTTTCTTTGGAGTATTTTACCTTAGATTTTACCTTTCTGTATTCCTTTATTCTGTATTTTCCTGTTAGCTGTTACTTTCGGGTCTTTTTAGCTTTTGTGCAAGCCTCTCTGAGTCTGTGGGGTTTTGGGGGAGAGTTTTCTTTTTGTGTGCTTGTTTTTTAAGAAAAATGCTGTTCTGCATTTCTTTTCTGCATCTTTTTCCCTTTACTTCTATTATCTTTCTTCCTTTCTTCCTGTTACCATGGATGGGCACCTCTCTGCCATTCCCATTTTTTCTGCTTGCTGATTTTACTCCAGCTTAGCTCAGTTTTAAGAACAGAACAGGTCTCTTAATTTCTTTACCTAAGAGTAAATTAAGTAAACTAAATTAACATGTCCCATAGACTTTTGAGCTCAGTGTTTTTGTTATCTTCGATGCTAATTATGTTGTATCTGRCTTACCCAACCAGTTGTACTCAGCCCTTGCATTGCTTGCTTTCCAGTAAAATCGTGCAAGCTTTTCCTGTTGCTTCTCTGGCTGTTCTTGGTTTTATATTGCATACTTTTCTATGGTAGGGTTTTTTCTTATTTCCTTTCATCAGCCCTGCGTATATCCAAAAATATTGTGCTCAGCTTTATGATTTCCAATCTTGTCACCTTGATTTAAATAATCATCTTTTTACCACATCTGAAACTTCATCTTTGTATCTTCTGTGCATCAGTCTTACCAGTTACAATGTTAATGATCACAGTTCAGTAATTACCCTTTTTAAGTGGTGCTCGGTTTCATTTACACAAAACTGCTTAAATTATTTCTCTTTGTAGATACCTCTCCAAACTTGCATGCAGTGGTCTTCAAAGACCTTTGACATGCAAGTCTCAGCATTTYTGTGATCTTCTTGCATCTTTTTCCTCTTCTCTTCCTGTTGACATTGTTGGTTTATTTAATATTGTTGTTTCAGACATTTGCTGTATTTGAGTCAATCCAAATTGTCTTCAGACTAGTCCTAAAATTCCCGAAGTAGTTCACTGTATTTCAAAACAGAAAAATCTTTCATTTATGAAAAATTTTGTGCCAATTAAGACATTAAGGTATATACTGTTCTCCATTAGTATCAGACAGTCTGCCTTTCAAGCAGACAGTGAAGGTCTCTRTGTAGATCCTAGATGTGGTTTGTTAGCAGAAGTAACAGCTTTCATTAGAGCAGYTGAAATAGGGGAAGAAGAAACTTTTGGTCCCTTCTTCTTTAGGCYTGAAAACAGCAACCTTCAAGCCAAGTACAGGTTGCGCATAAGAGTTCAGGTTGACTTTGCTTGATGAGAAGTTGGAAAGAAAATCTCCTTTGAAGCACAGGAGAGGGTTGGCRAGAGGGAAGGGAATGAGGCCTTTGGCTTCTGTGGAGCTGCATGAGAGCTGCAAGGCAAGCTACGTGTGCCATAGAGCAGTTTGAGTTCTTAAAACTCATGAATTGTAGTTCACAGGACAATCTTTTTGAAGGTATTTTCAGTCCTCCTRTAAGGATCAAGACTGAGAGGTTAGAAAAGGGTTGAGAAGCTGTTTTGCAAAAAATWCTCTCCTGCTGTTAAGCGGGTGTCCATCCTTCATCAACTCTGTGAACGTTCATTCCCATCCACCCTCGTTGCTTGGTCTCGCCCATGTAATTTTCTGAGGACATTTGGTGTGCTATGTTCTACGTACATGYTTAGGATCTATGGGTTTTGGTGCTCCTCTGGTGAGGGACTTTATGGGRGAGAATATGAGAATATTGCCACTCTTATGCTCTCCCTATTTAATCTAAAAACCTCCTCTCCTTCCTTCCCTGCCCTACTCCACTATTTTACCTACCATAGGAATTGCTTGATTATTTCAGATGAAAAAAGCTCTTGAGTTGTAAAATGTCTTACTTTAAGGGAATTAATTTTCAACTAATACAATTTTGTATTTTCACTTCAGTGTCCACAGCAAATTATTCGAGTGCTCTGTGAAGCCTTCCAGCGCTGCTTGCAAATGCCTCCTGCCTTGCAGGAGCTGGCAGAGAGCCCTTTGCTGTTCAGGTCTCTCCACTGTGTGTCAACCCCGTGTTTTGTCTTTGAGATAACTTTTGTTTTCATCTGATAGCCAGTGTCTTCATGAGGGAATCTCTCACCTCAAACTGCAATTTRTGTATTTCAGAGTATTTTTAATTTTGATATGCTGTTAATATCACACTCTCTATTCTGTTGATGTTATCAGTCCTAACAAGATATAGGGAATCACTGCAAGTTTCCTCCATTATAGGCAGAACATAACTATGGTAAATTAACAGCCCTATTTTCCCTATATTGTAATAGATCATAAACAGGAAATCAGACATAATCTATTTATATGTTGTAATCTATTCAGTGCTGTAACTTGGTTATTCTTTTTTATTTTACCATTTAGATAAACTAGTAGTAGTTAATGGCAGAATTAGAATTGTTGTCCTAGGATTGTCCTAGAGTTGTGCTTGCTAACTCAGTTGTCTGAAAAGTCTTCGTTAACTATGCTTGAATCTTTGAATTCTTTCAGCTGAGCACAGGATCTTCACACCTCGCAGCAGGAGACTAGAAGGTGTTTTCTGCTCCATCCAGGACTAGGGCTGTGTAACCATGCTGTTGTGTTACAGTAGGAAATACCTTGGTCACTCTCAGATTATGGCAGTGATAACTGGTGTCCAGAAGCTCCTGGTCAGGGAAGGTTGAAGGATGAGACTGAGCCTCCTCTTGGCATGGGGCTGGCCAAGCTGCAGTTCTTCCTCAGGAGCTGTTGGCACCGTGTGCGTCACCTATGTGTGAGCCTGTGGCCCAGGGCCCTCCCCAGCTGAAGCAGATGACCAAGGTGACACAGTTCTCTGTTTGCCTTCACAAATACGTGGTTTCACAGTGCTGTCTGAATTCCAACAGAAAAATTCAGCTATGTAGTAAAACTACTATAAATGGGTTGCGCTGTGCTACCAGTATGTGGTAAATGCGGTTAATGTAGTGTTAGTTCTGCTCTCTTTTGTAACTAATTGCTGTTTGAACAGACTCCTTAGTGAAGCGATTATAGGAGCCATGTTGTTCAAGTAGCAATGGACACAAGATCTAGAGAAGTTATGTTTTAGRAAGCTTTCTTAGCAATCAGTAAGGGGTTAATTCTCATTGTCTTTTGCATAACCATAGGCCACTGCTAATTCCTAGCTACCCACTAATATATTAAAACTCTGCAGAGACTGGGTCTTCCAAGTCTCCGAGCAGCCATTTGACAACCTGTGAAGTGGAAGATGAGCTCTGGTGGGGCTGGGATGTAGGTGGTGTCTAGGGTAAGTGTATTTGAAAAGAAGGTGTGAAAATTCACAGCAAAAGTAGCCTGTAAGTACCTGAAATATGCTACATTTAAGCTAAGSTTTCTACTTGTATAGGCAAGCTGCTGATGCTGGGATAGCAAAGGGTTTTGAAATCCAGAGTCCAGAGGCTCATGTTCTGGGTTTGAGAACTGAACAATTGAAATGCAAGTAGGTTACAGCTGACCTTAARTCTCCACCTTGAACTACCTTCTTTGCATCTCCAAATCATGTTTCTGATGTGGCCTGTATGTAGCCTGTTTTTGTCATCAGGTTTAAAGCATTGGTGCTTCCATAAGAAACTTGCTTTGAAATGAAGAAGACGTTTTCAGTTTTGCCACAGACTTTAGTAAGCAAGGTGAATAAGGCTAAAAATCTTTCTTGTACCATTAAGTGTAAACAGCGTCCAAGCTAGGACAGTTGGAAAATAGCTACATTTTATATCAAAATGTGCTTCTGAGAAGTGTCTACAAAAGGTACAGCGTGTGGTTTCATGCTTTATTGTTCCTCAATAYGTTCAGTTTACAGGGAAAGAGATATTTTTCATTCTGCTAGCTTTGCCAGCACTACATGAATTCAGAAACTCAAGCTGTGATCTTTCTGGCTTGTACATTTCCATTGGTAATAAAGAATCTGCAGGACAAATCCTGCTTAGTTACACCTGCACAACCCCATGATCTTCCAGGCTTTCACAGGCAAAACTGAGAAGGCAATAGCAGCCTCTTTGGAAATCAAAAGGATATGAGCCATCTGAGTATTTCAAGAGAAAAGCTGCAAGYTGGAAAAGCATCCATTTAGAGTTGTACAAAGTGGAATATCACTGAGTGAAAGGTGAAAACATAATTAAGAAAACATTACAATGGAGAAAATTTCCTGAGAATAAGATYTACAGAACTGCAGGATGTTCTCTCAGGGGAGGTAGTGACAGGTCCTTTGCTTGGATATTTTCAGTGAAAGAGTGGAAAGAAGATATTCATCATAGCTGGAGATAATTCAGGCATTTGCAGAGCAGTGATTTGAAAAATAGTGATAGATTTACTGTATTTTAAAGTCTCTCGGGATTTTTTTAAAGTAGGACAACTATGCTTTGTTCTTTCTTTGTTTTTCTTCCCATAATATTCYAAAATTCCTTTGACTCATTGGAAGTGCAGTATGATAAGTATTATTATTTCAAGCTATCCYATTCCAGGCCTTCCAATATTAATTTATCTAATGGCTCTTCTCCAGCTCTAATTTCTGTGGTTCCACGTAAAGTAGATATCGGTAGGATCCAATCAAGAAAGCTAAATGACTTGACTTCAAAGTTGCCTTTCAGATTCAGGCTCTGCCCGCAGCGAAAGCACTCAGGTTGGCAGCAGTCTACACTCATGTTCTTACCGATGTCGGAGGGACTAATGCAGTTTGGTGTGGGGGTAACCTGTATTTTGAGTCACTAGATCCAACCTAGTCCAGAAATAATCAGCGCGAGCAGGAGGCTATACAGCATTTGCAGGTCATGGACCCCACTCTAATGTTGTGGTTTTAGTACARTTGAAGACACAACGGGAAATTAATGTAGTAAAAGGGATTTGGGTTTGTGTGCAGGTGTTTTTGTTTTTTCCTTTTGGCTGCAGTGAGAGGGCCATCGTGTTCTCTCATGTCCCATCCACAGTCACATTCCCCTTGGACCATGTTYGTTTCGTGACAATTTTCCTCTTTTATTTCCTTGGTGGCAGATCTAGTTTTCTGCTAGTTTAGTTCACGGTGCATGTCAGCTGAGTGCCGGTGTTGATACGAAGATGGAGACAGATGGGCACAGGCAGAGGGGAGCACAGGGGCCCCAGCAGCGCTGACCTGGCCTGGGGTTTGAGGCTCAGTGAACTACRAAGATAGCTGGGCACCCACAAAAGGTCTGAGACTTGCCTGGTGTCTTCTGTAGGGGAAGTAGAGAGCCAAAACAGGTGTCAAAATTGTCTTAAAAAAGGATGCCCATTCCTGGGCCTGAAGTATGTTTTTCCCTAGACTGGTGTGAGAGAGCAGAACAGCCGTACAGCCCCTCCTATTTTTGTTCTCGCACTCTTGAAAATAAGGTACATCAATCCTTCCTGACCACAAAACATCTTCATTTTATCTTGTGGTTGTGAAAATAGTGAAGAATTCATCCTGTATARTGAAGACTACTAAAAATAAATGGTGATCACACATTCGTATGAATTCTTGCATGCCAATGTGTTTGCTTATCTCCAGCAAGTAATATTCTGCAGTTCAAACAATTTTAGAGCTACCATACTCAGGAGATGGTTTCCAAAAGAATTTCTGGGATCTGAGTTACGTATTTAAATAAATACATGTGTACCTATGTGTATACATGTATGTGTTTTAAAAATAAATATAATAGTTTRTGGCAGTGGCTTGTTTTGGCTACAKTAGTCGTCTGTCTTTGTGTGTGCTTGCAGTCTCTGCTGGGCATTCAGGTTTCTGATATTCAGAGTCATCCCTTGAACGTGCATCTTTGAAGCGGYGTGTGCCTGAGCTGTTAACTTATGCGGAATTGAGCACAAGCTACAGTTTGAAGTTTTCAGAACAATAGTGTTTTAAAAGCAGAGCTGTTTGTGGCCCGATGGGGCCGCGTGGTGCCCCACCAGCGGCACAGCAGGGCCTCTCGCGCGCACCCTGCTCTTATTGCGGCTTTCGGGAGGGTTGCRTGGATGCTGTTGGGTGCACTTACTGCAGGTCTGGGTGTGTATGTGAATTTATTAGTGTCATTTGCTCTGCTGTCCTGATGCCCTCTGAGAGTGCAAACAAAATGGTGTGATTGGAGGCAGCTGCCGCAGCAGAGCCGCTGGCCCCCAGCGCTCACCCTCTGCCTTTCCCTGCCCTATGTGTTGCTCGCGTGAGGAAACACAAGGCATGGTGTTAAATCACCAGGTAAATAAGGAATGAACCAGACTTGGATGTGTGGCCGGGAACCTGCTGGAACAAGCAGGCTGCCTAGCTGCCTCTGAACTTCCATACTTTCGGTATGGACAGATCTTGCAGCATTTTAAATTTTGTAGCATTTATGGAGCTTTTAAGAGTTATATTTCAGTGAAGTTTAACATTATTCTACAACAATTACTCTAATATTGATTTTTTTTTTTCTTTTTTGGTAGATGTTTTAACTAGCACAGGACTTGCAAAGTTATAATTGTCTAGGAAGGCTCCAAATACTTTAAGCTTTTTAAATTTACGAGTGCTAGAATTAAATCTTGTGGTATTCCGAAAAGAATCCTGGATGAATCAATTTTAGAAGTAGAAACAGTTGCAGAGAGATCAGACTTCTTAAAAACATAGTTTAGATTGCTTGAGGACCCCAAACTGCAACATCTCTTATGGTCTTCCTGGAGAGCAGCTCCTGTAATGACAGGGCCCCTGAAGCAATTGCAGTGATGCCTGTCAAAAACATTGCAAAATATATAAATGTTGTTAGCAAATGTAAGATATTAACCAACTGGCTCAYTTTGAACAACACAACCATCTTTTTTAAATGCTGTCAGGGATGATGCAATTCAACCAGCTAGTGCTTAAATAAAAATACCCATTTGGAAGTTTTAAACAAATAAACATTTCTTATGCATGCCAGCATTTATATGGCCGAAATTGCAGTGGAAAACATGTTTGAGAGTTTGTGCCAATAGCCTGCCCATCCTAATTAGTGTCCATCCGCRTCTTGTGAAAGCCTATGCTGAAGCGGGAGCGGAGGGCAGGGCTTGTGCTGGGGCTCGGCGGCAGCCTGCCCTGTGCGCGGCGGCAGGTCTGGCCCCCGCGCCCGGCCCTGCTCCCGGGCTCGCTGCGGAGGGTCCCGCTGCAGCCGGCGTGCGCTCCTGCTGGCCGGCCTCCTGCGTTGGCGGGCCTGGCCTTGCYGTCTCACGGTCCCGGCTGCTGCAGTGTTGCTACTGCAGCAGCTTGTTGCCTTCGTGTGGCGGCGTTGATATCGGCTGTCTTTGCTTTGAAGTATTTTGTATTTGCTTTATGTCCTATCCTCCTCCTCCTTTGCAGATTTTTTTTGATTGGCTTACTGGGGGAAAAAAAACTTTCATGCTCCAAAGCTAGCCTTAGCGTTGTACCCTAACGATTACCTGAATGTCAAAGTCATTCGAATCGTGCATCTTTTACTCAAATATCGCAGCACGCTGTAAGATCAGGATTTGTGCAGTAAAAACTGACCATTATTCATGCTTGATAATGTTCTTGGCCACATCTTCCCCTTTGTCCTGCCCTCTCCTATCGTGCCTCCTTTCCATTATAACTAAATACATTATAATAATATATAATATATCATACTATTATAAAATGCATTATTATAATGATAGGGTGATTATACTATTATAATGCAAACCAGCGTTTCCCGCATTAGAAAAAGCAGTTAGCTTCTCTCACCTAGGAAGCATCRTGCTGGCCTTGAGCAAGCTCTGGGGCGCGTGCTCGGGAGCACCCTACCCTGCCTTCCGCTCGTGAGCAGCAGCGCTGCGCACACCCTGTGCAGTCTGCCTGGGCCCCGGGGGCTTTGCTGCGGCTTGGCGGGCTGCCCGAGGAGTGAGTCCCGGAAAGTGTTTCTGTGAGCAGCTAAGTACGTGGGAGTGTATTTGAAGRAATAAGGAAGGCATTTCTAAATTCTCACCAGTACTACCTATTATAGGGTCAGTGAAAAGCCAATATGCTCCTTAAAGAGACCACAGCTAAGACATGAAACAAGAAACTGTTGACCTGCTGCTCCTTGGTATTGCATTTATATGGCCATTATAACAGTGTAAAGCCTATATAAACTGCCATTCTGAGTTGCTGATGTTTTCATCCACCCCGAATCCTTTGTTGTGAGTCTCGACATGCGACAGTGTGCAGTGCCAAGTAGTGCTGTGATTAGTTTTGTGTCTCTGTATTGTGATCAATGGCAAACTGAAAGCAGATGATGGGAAAATATTTGGAAGTTGAAATCATGAGGTTTTTATAATTATTTTTTTAACTTAGGAAGTAAAATTGAGAGAGATCCATTACTATGCAGTGAAGTGGAAGGACATGCATCAGACCCCTAGCCTTGGAAGCAGATGCACTTCCGCTTCCTTCAGTGCCAAACTTCGCTCTATCTGACTAAAGGCTGTAGCTCAGGAAGTCCAGCAATATATGTTTTTAGCAGAATGGCATTAAAAAGTGTCACCATTTAGCCACTAGAGGGGAAAGAGCCAAGTGAGATAGAAATGGGACAGATTTACAAAACAGAACAAAGGACTTTTGCACATTCACCTCTCTGGGGGTAAAAAGAGGACTTACATTTTTGCCTATGCTAATCTGACACATTTACTGAGCATTAAATTTCACTAATAAATTCTGGAGAGCAGAGATTAGTGAGTCGTCACAAACACTGGAACAGAGTTTTCCAAATCACAAAGGCTGCTTCACTCCACGTGCTGGCTGGACTTACTTCACAAGCCAAATTCTGTAGTTCTTAGTCAAAACCCATTGCCATCTATGGAAATTAGCAGGCATRAGAACTCTGCAGGTTCTTGCTTTTCTGCATCTTACCACAGCTGTGACTCAAGCCCATACTTCTCAGCATCTTTTCTACCAGATTAAACAAAAAAAGCTCACCAAATGGAAGACAGGCTGATACAAGGTGAACTGCAGTTGTCAYTGTWGGAGTTCACAGCTGCACAACGTGAGGGCTGGAAAGAACATAGGCAGCAGCAGCTGCTTTTGGCAGACTCACAGAGGTATTTCTTGCAAGCAGAGACTAACTGTAGAGGTAGGAAAGGGTTAGATCTTTCTATTGAAAATGTAGTCTCCTTTGATCCTGCTTTGGTCCCTGAAGAATGAACCCAAAATACAGAGGGTCAGCTCTACAAACCTGGAGGCCTGCGTGGCTTAGCAGGCCCTTTTAGTTTCATCCTCTCTCTCATCATCTATGTACTTTGCCAATTAAAAGACYAAAAGCAATTAAACAGTCTATAATTATCCGTGATACCCTGTTGGCTTTCTGGGTATTAGCCAAACAGCACATTTTACAATCACTTACACTTCAAATACAGCAATCAACAATTATTTAAAAGGCATAGTCTTAACAATTAGCAATTCCAAGTTCTCGTTTGCTTGAGAAAGTGAGAAAAAGCGATTGCATACCATAGTGACTTTCCTTTCCTGCACCGTTATAGGATGTCTGGGARCCAGCACAATCCTGACTTTGGTATTAATGCACTAACATCAACTTCAGTTGAAGTGGCTTTTAGGAATGATGGAAGCAACTGACTGTCACAATATTATTTAAATTGAGTGTAGGCACCATTTCTGGTAACAGGCAGTTTGGAATTCATAGATAAAAAGGTACAATAAATAGCAGAGAGGCAAACCATTCATCGTAGTATTGCCATGTTGAGACTTGCTGACTTGCATTAGCTTTTCTTTGGCATGCAGCCTTGTTTTATTTTACAGATTATTTTTGCATTATGATATGAAACATTTGTAGATTTAAAAAAMCACTATTTTGGTGGAATGATGAACCAGTTATCTTAACAGTTCAATATTTACTGATAATCTTAGAAATGTTATTTGTTCAAGTCTTGATGGAAGAAAAATGAGTAGCATTAAAAGAATGAACTTTGCCAAACGTCATCATGCTCTTTTTGATGATGTGGATCCATTTAGTAAGTCATCAAAGATGCGAGAGAATAAATCTACCTTTTCATGATCACCTTCTTTATATGGTCTAAAATAATATGTAGGGTAATTTTCCTTCTTATTCTAAACTTGTGGTTTTTTTGTGAATCCTCCAGTGGCTTTTTTTTACTTACACAGTATATCCTTTTAGTTGATAGCCCTTATCTTCTACAGGAGAACTTGCTGAAATTACAGTAGTTAATGTTATTTGTGACTTCTCATTTTTACTGTGGATTACTTAGCTGAATCATAAAAACAATAAGCATTGTACTTCTGAATATTTTCCTATACACATTGCTCTTAACAAGTAATTCTTTAATGGCATATACAGCAAAAAACCATTCTGGGGAGGAATGCAACATTTGCATTGATTTAAGTATTCCTTTTTCAGCATCCTTCATTTACCCAAGCTAAACTAGTATGTGGTAGATCTTCCTGTTAGAGAATGTGTGTATAGCAGCAAGTGTTGGTTTATAGCATTATTGCCTAAAGCTTTTCTGTCTCTTTTTGCTTTTAAAATCTTACTTTACATCTAATTTTGCCATAAAAACACAGCATTGTTCCAGCTTCTGTACATGTCTCATCTTCTCTGCGTACTGTACAGCTTCAGCTTCTCATCATCTTTCCCAGGATGAAGCGGGATGCAGTGAGTCACCCCCCCATAGTAGATAGTAACACAATTCCCTGGGGTGGGCCATATGAAGAAGAAAACCATTAGGGTGAATAAATAAATGAATTACCTATTGTTTTAAAACTTCCTGAAGATTTCTGCACAGAGCTTGGTCTACAGAGATGCTCTAGGAGTCGTACTAGCGTGCCTCGTTACGTCTAAGTGGCCTTAGCAGCAGYGGGCCGAGCAAGCCCTGAATGTGCGGCTCTGCCGAGCTTAAGCGGCCCTGGCAGGTCAGAGCTATCTCGGGTATTTCTGCATGGCTGAACAGAGACCTTCCCTTTGCTGTTCAAGCTCTTATGCTGAGGAACAGTGGTAAGAAGGTGCAGGTGGAGACAGGAGGCTTATTTTGGGGAGTACGTGGGGGGCTCTCTGGTAACGCAATGGGAGTCTTCATGCCGTCTCTCCCTTTTTGGTACTCGTCGTTGCCTAGTCCCTGGGGCGTATGCTGGCAGCCGCGGCCCCGCTCTGCGCACGCTTCAGCCCTGGTCTTTCTCCAGCAGCTCCTTTTGCTGCCCTGGAGATGCTGCTGTCTCCTCTTGCTGCAGCTCCAGGCATCTGCTCCTCCTGTCTTCTCCCAGCTGTTCTCCAGKGGTCTGAGCTTATCAGAGGGGTCGGATGGGTCCAAGGGGTAAAGGACCTTGTTACAATCAGTCATTGCAAAACTTACAAGTGGTGTTTTCTCTCCAGAAAATATTTTCTGTGCATAAATACTAATTCTCATAAACAACAATGTATTTCTCTTTAAGTCCCCTAATCAGGTAAAACTGGTCATGTGCTGCCATAATAAAGGACTTTCCCAATGGCATCACATGTGATAGTGAATTAATATGTTGGCATTCCCTAATTTAGTTGGAATTTCATCTTCTGAAGGCAAAAGCTTCAGGGGCCAGAACATGTGTTGCTTGGAAAAAAGAAAAGCTGCCCTAAGAAGGTGCGAGTCACAAGGGAATAGAAACCTGTTAGAAGTGGTGACAATTTGCCTTCTCCCAGATGAACCTATATATTTTTTTTAATCTTTCCTAAAAAGCTGCAAAGAATTGCACAGAACTGAAACAGGGAAAATACCTCTCTGAACTCTCTTCCTCCTCTGAAAGGGCAGTGCAATGGTTTCAGTTTCGAAGGAGCAGAGGATAGATGTTTCTAATAATTCACGTCTTTTCCTAACCTATGAATCAGGAATTGCTTCAGAGTTTGAGTTTTCCGGAGCCAGGAGAGGCTGTTCCTGCAGGAATTAGTGCTCAGCTAGTGGCTGACTCCCAGCAGTCAGCAGAACCCCTCCTTCATCAGAGACAGAAGGCTTTATAGTGGCTGCAAAACTTAAGATGCACTGCAATGACAGCAGGGAAGAGTTTTAAAAAATAGGCGTAAGTTTGCTAGATGTGAAGTTTCTTTTAGGGGAAGGCTCCACCTTCAGGCARAGAATTCTGTTTTCTTTACAGAAAGGATGTTGCGCGAGCACAGCCACAGTTCAGATGACAGTGTTGTCCCTCTAGCAGAGAAGAGCATCTTGCCTCTGGGCCACCTGGAAGAATCATCCAAACTTTTTTTTGTGTCCGCAGTAAAATCAGTAGGTCCTTTTTGTTCGAGCTTCTTAAGTGCTACCATGGTACTGTAATAGAGGAATTACTYGTCGCTTTGTATGGTCCTACAAAACAAGGGATTTAAAACATCAGGTGAGGTTGGTGTGTTTTTTATCAAACTTAAACACTTTCATTTGAATCATTTAATTTGGGTTTCTCTTTTTTTTTTCCTCTGATAATGTTCTATGATACAGGAGCTGTCTGCTCTTATTTTGTTGGTCTTTCTATGCACATAGAATAACTTAATTATCCCAAAGAAAGCATGTATTTGGTAGTTATTTTATTGCTAATATACTCTAGTTTAAACAAATCATTGTGATATCATACAGTTTAAAGACTTATGAGTCTTCCTTATTTTTTTGATTGTCTGTCCCAGTGGAATACATCCCAGTAGGGATAAAYGCATCTGGAAGAAACTGTGTTCACTAATTATCGCCAATGTTTAGAAGCAAGTACAAGTCAGCACCACAGTGACTCCAATCCAAAGAAGAATAAAAAATGAATCTAAATAATTACTAAGCAAATGAAGACTGAATAGAACTTAAAACCAATTAAACTCTTTATTTCAGTCTTATTTTTGAATAAATACTTAAGAATATTTTCATTTGCTTATGGGCTCTGCTTATTAATATAACTGGGATATACAAGAACTCCTTAATTAACCTGTTTTTATGTGCATCTCAAAGCTGCTGTGAAATACATATACTGAAATTTATGTAACAGTAGTAAAAATAAAGGACAGATTTGTATGCACTGATCAATTWAAAAAAATGTTCAAGAAATGCAGTTTTTGAATTATTGGACCAGACCTTTGTGTAAATTGGAATTCAGTTAATTGGGTTCATTGGATCTGCGCCAATTTACATAAAGTTATGTTTGGTTTCAAAATATTATACTTTAATGGAATAATATAATTTTTGCTTTATAATAAGCAAGTGCAGAACTACTAAACATCCAAACAAAACTGAAATATGCATTCTGCTCTTGATGACAAAGAACGTAGTTTGCAGTAATCCCAGGCAGCGTGTTGATTATGAACAGCGTGAGGAAGCTGGTGCGTCGGTGTATCGCTTCTGAAGAGCTTAGTCCAGCGCCGGCCCCAGCTTCCTGCGCCAGCTGCAGCKGGGGTTCAGGAGGTGCCGTGCTTCCGTCCAGGCCCAGAAGTGGCTTCCTGGAAGCCCCGAGGGCCCTTGCTGAGCTGCGGGCCGCCTAGGCATGCGGTGTCCAGCTTGGCCTGGCGTCCCTGCCCACCCCCCGCGCTGGGAGGTCTTCTAATGAAATCTCTAGGAACAYTTCAATCCAGTGAATCCCCTTCCTGACCTGGATAGATCGGTACATTTGTATTTGCTCCCACTACAGCTTTTTCTGTTGCTGTTTCTCACTGTCCTTTTGAGGCGCATGTTTATATACGTTCATAAGCATATAAACTTAGTTACTGTGGTTCTCGCATACGTTTTGTGCCATATGAATATGGTTCCTGTAATTCTGCTGTATGTTCTACCCGGGCATGTTGCAGTTGGTGGCAGTTTGACTTCTTAGCTCTGCTAGATGACAGTAAGGAGACTGGTCCAAGGAAAAAAATCCCACGGAGTATTTTCCACTGCAAGGTGTCTTCGCGGAGTGAGGCTCCACAAGCAGCCCGCGGCGGGTCCCGGGGGGGCCGAGCCTGTGCGGGCCCCGTGTCCCTCTGCGTCCGGGCTGCCAGCTCCCGCGCAGGAGCCCCGGCCCGGGCACGCCTCTGCCGCGGGCTGGTGCCAGGTCCTCCCTGCCCCGCGTTTGGGCGGCTCGGAGCAGCTGCTCAGCGCGCACAGCCGCTGCTGGGGCGGCCGCGGGGCTCGGCAGCAGCGCGGGGCCGGGCGGCTGTGGCCGGGGAGCACGGCGCAGCGCTTACCGCAGCCCCGCCGGCACCGGCTCCCCTCCGCGGCGCTGCTGCGCGTCTTCTCTTCCCCGTCACTCCCCGAGCCCGACCGGCGAGACGGAGAATAACCTGCTTGGAGCGAGCCGCTTGCTTTGGCTTTCTGTCCAGGTGAGTAATCGATCGATTTAAGCAAATCAGCTGTTCTTTAAGCCAGATGCTCTTTGTGAAAGTTAGGGATGGTGTCGCATAGGATGGCGTTGCGTCCGTGAGCATCCGCGAAGCTCTCGAGAGCAAGCCAGAGCAGCTCGCCCAGGTGCCTCAGTGATGCACGAAGGGCAGCAGTTATTTAGCATAAGCAGGATTTTTTTTAGCTGTTGCCTTCTCTGTTAAAATGCAGCAATTACTTGCTGACACCGCAGCCGTTCGCTGGAGCCATCGGTGCTCGATCTCCCGTGCGGACACAGGACGGARGGGCAGAAAAGTGCAAAGTCCAATGAGTTTCACAGTGCTTTAAAACTTTTCTGAAATGTTTGCGGCTTCATGTAATAGGACGTCAGCAATATTGATTTGTGTCATTTAAATGTTGAGAAGTGAGTCRAGAGAAGTATATGATTTGCCTGGAAAGACTCTTCACTTTGTTTTCTAGGAGTATTATGAAAGCAGAAACTGGAGTTAGATGAGAAAAGGCTGAATTTTTTACTAGGTATTTGCTTTTATTCTTACAAATACTTCTAGGTGCATGAATGACCTCATTATTGTAAACTCTGAGTAACTTAATTTAGAGATATGCTAAGCTCATGCTAAGCTTGCAGAAAGAGTTGTCGGGGCGCTTCTGTGGGACGCGTACGTGGCTGCGGGCTGGGCCCTTCTCGCCCACCTACTAGGTGACTTGCACCAATATTTACCTTAGCCTGCCAAACCCCATCCAGCCAAGAGCAYGAGCCGTACCTCCGCTGCCCACCTCGCTTTTGGAAAGAGCCRTGGGTTTTGTCAGGTCGTGTGGTGATAGTGACTCTTAAGATTGATGACAGCATCTATCCAGGTGTGTAGATTTTCTTGGCACTGCATGATGTTAGTATAAATGTCATTTTCTGATTGTATGCATTTTTATAGCAGGCTGGTTGGAATGCTCCGTCTTCAGACTTTTTTCTGGCCTCAAACCCTAGGGATGCTCTGAAGTCAGGTAGAATCGTTCTTATTTGAGGGTCAGAGCAGTTGCACAAGTTGAATGAAATCCTGCTGTGCAGAAGGTGCATGCAGGAGAGCAAATAATTTTTTTTTTTGAATAGGCAATAAGTCTTAAAGCAGAGAAAACCACAGGCTGTGAAGTATGAAAGTGTCTCACTAGTAAGGACAGAGTATATTCTCATTAGATTTGGTTGAGGAGAATAGCATAAGAAGAAAAGAGCGGTGATAGCTGGTTACCTATGTAGCACAGATATTCCTAGATACAAGGAGCCCGAGGGGACGGAATAAGGCAAATGTAACATTTAGCGAGTAGAGATGCAGTATTAGGTACATATCTGAGCTTGTAAGAATCCCACCCTCAAAAGGTATACTGGGACTTTATTACGGAGCTTTCTGCTTCCGTGGAAAACAGTAAGCCTGAATAAAGCAGGCAGGATGAATGTATTTAAGGTTTGTTGTTTTCAGCATTTTTTCCTAATTGAAAGAAGAACTTGCCCTCATTTCAGAATAAAAGGCATCCCCAATGAGCACCAGTTGTAAAAGGGCTGATGTGAATATTATGATGATAATTTATTTTCTTAGGAATGTTGTAATTTCAGCATTTCTGTAATGATTATAAGCAGATGCAGCAAAGAATGTGATACTGCTTGAGCATACATCACATTAGCAAAAAACCAGTGTGCTTAGTAATCTGTCAGGCTTTTGCAAATATATACATTTTCCTTTAAAAGCATAAATAAATAACCCYATGCTGAGGTCTAAATCTTGTCAAGCTTTTACATTGAGAGTTTTTCTATCTTCTTGCTGAAACTTGATCCTATTGCCAAACTTACCTAGGGCAGTTAAGCAAAACACCACTATAAACAGTGTGAATTCTCTAAATAATATTTTTATATTTGTTACTTAGCTGGCTTTTACTTTAAACAGAGTGTCCAAGCTGATGATCTTGATGGTAGAATGAGCTATGGGTGATTGCCTCCATTACTGGTTATCCTTAACAAAAACATTGAATATTAGTAGACTTTTGCTGCTGTTTTTGGAGTACGCAGTTGGAATGTGACTGAAAACCATTACAGTACCCTTACCAAACAGTCTAGCTTTGCAGAAAGCAAAAGTTGAAATATTAGTAAACATTCTATGTACTGTGCAAGTGGTAGCTGACAAAACACAGCTCCTAGCAAAGCCGCCAGGTAGAGGGGATTCGAAAGCAAAGGTTTTTAGTTGGACCCAAAATTGCTTGAAAGGGTGTAAGAGGGAAAAGGGGAATTAGAGGGAACCGGAGCGAGAGCAATGCTGGYGAGCAGGAGCACCACTGCTCTTGCTGCCCACACAGCTTGCTCAGGGGAAGGAGTGGCTTGGCTGCTCTTACCCATAACAATATATTGAATTAGGCCAAGTATGGAAACAGGTGAGCGTCATGGTCATAAAGCTGACAGCACCRCTTACAGGCTTCAAGTTGAGTGACTGCTTAAGCGTTTGCTAGGTGGAGTTCTCGAAGTTCTCTTCAACCCCCTTCGCACCTGCCGTGTGGCTCACCGTGCTTAGTAGTCCCCTTTTACAGAGGYGCAAGGGGAAAAGAGGCTTGGTCAGGAGCAGCCTGCCGGTGGGATAAAATAGGAAGTGATCTCTGCGCTCAGCTCGACACCCTTGCGGATTACCACGTCCTTTTTGTAACTGATGAATGTGGCCACGTTCTACAAACAGTTTTTGAGAGATTGCAAACAGTTCTCCTTTGCTGTGAATTTGCTCGTGTCCTACCTTTAGCATAATGAACTGTAACTGTGGCCACCTGCTATAYATTCAAAGTAGACAGTAAAAATTGTTCAATGAAAGATTTCCTTGAGGTTGCATACAGTAGTTCCTAGCAAATTTTCTTAAGCTACTGAGGAGCAATATATGTAACATAACAGGAAAGACTGTTTTCTGTATGTTTTAAATGCTTTATTGCACATAATTTAAATCCCTTTATTGCTGAGAGCGATAGATATCACTTCAGATTTTCTCTGCTTTAATTTAGTTTTGTTAATGTCATTTCTGATTAAACTTACATGGAATAACATATTGAACCGAGAAATAGTTAAACTTTTTATGAGCACAGTGAAAATCCTATTGCTTTTGGGTTTCAAAAGTGTCAATATACTAGCTGAACAGAACAGACCTAATTAAGAGAAAGCACTGATGCAAGATCTGCCCTTTTTTTCCCCTCTATTCTCTCTCTGAAATGTGTGTCCATGTTAAAGCAAAGTATACTTCTAGCTACCCAGTCTCTGTTATGCAGACTACAGAAATGGCAGGGATCTTTGATTTCTTTAAGCTGTTAATTCCTTAGCTGCATTGACTTCAGCAACCTCATACGTTTGGGTTTGAACCAATGAATCGGAAGGTTTTTGAATGTTCAGCTCAATACTGCTTAGTTAATAGTTCCAATGGTGCACCAGACAGATTTATTGTGCGGTGGGAGGCATGCTATAAATCATCGGTGAGACCTGCCGGTATTTATTGCGCAGAAAGCCTTTGTTAGGCTTCTGTTTCACTACAATTAAAAGGTACGTATTCTCAGGGAACCTATAGAGTGGTTTTGCTTATAAAGCAAAGGGCTGCACTAAGATCAGCCTGGTTTTCAGCAAGGAAAAACACTGATTTAGTATTAAGAGGAAAGCATCAGAAGGACATCAAAGAAAGTAAATCTTATGGCAAGGTATAAAGTGCAGTGTTGTAGATTTTAAAGGAGATGGCAGAATTTACAGACGCTGACTATCCCAGGCAGTTGGCAAACCGACTAAAGGAGGCAGATTTAAGGCTTGCCAGAAGGAAACCCTATATCAGGGGAGAGGAATTCAAGTGCCCTGCAAAGCAAATGTAAATAAGGCAACAGAAGTCTGAGAGAACTGTGGTCAAATGAAATGCAGGGAAACAGTTTCAAGCTGAGGAGGGAAGATGTGTGGTATGTGGAAAAATATCGAGTATAAGACCACTGGGAGAAATTCAAGAACAGCTGTTACTTGCACTGGTAAGTTACTGTATAAATGATGATGAAATTTGAATAGCTTATAGTGTGAAGAGATGTTCGAAAGGTAATTGCCTTTCGCTACTTTTTGATGCCTAAACATGTTAATAAAATTTCTGTGTAGGTTCAAAAAAAGAAAAAAAGAAAAGCAAAAAGCACTATTTTCTAGTGAGTGCCAAAAGCATGCTAGGATTTGGCTTTTGAAGCATAAGCTCTTTGCTCTTTCGTGTGAGGCATTTGCTTGATAGATGTTGGTAAGTGACAAGAAATTACGTATACAAAGTAGGCTTTCAAAGCAGGGCAGCTTGTCCTTATGAATGTATGAGTGAAACGCAGAGCCCTGGTCATAGACAAGGGTCTTTCTGTGCGTGGGGAGTAACCGCCTAGATCAGGGCACATGCATTTGGTAAAGAGACCTTTCTTTGTACCCTGCCTTGTGCTTTCTCTTAGCCGAAGAATCAGAACCTGCATAATGCGTCTCGGAGTTGCAGGCAGTTAGCAAAATGTTTTCATTTGCTGGACCTGAGATTAGTAATAAGCAAGGTTACTAGCCAGCCATGGTAATGATAAAGCTAAGCCCTTTCATTTGTTACAGGTATTTGTACATTTTTTTGGCATCTTGGAGTAGATAAGAACAGTTCTCACAGAAATAATTCTTTGGGACTCYTCTCGGACCAGAGCAGAGTTATCGAAGGCAGTTTCTGCAATGTAGGTTTTGATATATGTTCTAAAAGCAAATTTAATGTGTCGAAGCCTTTAGTTGTTTGTCTGAACTCTTGCTATATTTATTGAAAAGGGAAGACACAATGCCTAAGAGAAGCTGGAACCCTTCAGGGAAACCTGCTCTGTTGTTGTCATTAACCTTTTTCAAAGGAAACACCTGCTCTGCCAAGCTTGTAAAGTACCACAACAGCAAACCCAACCCCTTCTAGCTATCTAAAACCATATCAGAAGGGGGGGGGGAAAGCTACCTGATATTAGAGGTAACCAAACTATGCATGATACTACTCAACAAATGAAGCTACTTTGAGTGCATAAGTCAGATGTTGAATTTATGTTAATATGTTGTAAATTTATTTCATTTTTTGTAATTTTCATGTTTATGGGTTGTTATGTGGCATATGAGATTAATCACCAACCTAGATTTTATTTGGAAACATTGCATCAAGAGTATCTGATATTGTCGGCTTTTAAGTTGTTCATAGGAAAATTTTGATATCCTTCCTGAAAGACTGAAGACTCTAAACAGTTTCCTGAATTCTTTGTTCAAGTAAAAATAAGCAACTGCTATTGCAGTTAATGAAGAGCTGGTGGGTCATCCCACAACTGTCCGGGGGTGTTCGTTCACCAAGGCAGAGAAATGACACTGGGGGAGATGACTGGGTAGGTGCTGAGTTGTGCAAAATAAGCAGTGTTGCCCTGCCTAGTGCTAGAGATATCGCAGTGCTTTCTCATTTGTGCAGGACTTTTGTTCTAGAAAGAGCATGGTACAAAATAAATCTGTATTAGGCTATAGTATTATTTTTTCATACGCAGTTGAAAAATATGCTGTGAATTGTGAAATTTAGACAGCGCTGGTGTTAAAAGTGCATTGTATATGCAGTTTGTGTATTTAAACATGCAAAGTTTCATTTATCTTCTCATCTGGACAGGCGTATTTTTGGATTCACACACCAAGCTTCTATTCATATGTGAAAGATGGGAGACCTTGGTTGAATTGCCATGGTGCTTTCACAGTGTTTGAGTTTGTTACAGCCCTTAAACTGTGAAGTTCAACCTTTGGTCCAATCTTCCTCAAAATTAAAGGATTGGCTTCTAAAAAGATAGGGAATTTTTCAAAACTGAATTTGGAAAAAGTTTAATAAAAGCAATTTGTGAAACTTGAAACTTTAAAATGTTAATGAGAAAAATGTTCCAGATTGTTGGTTCTACCATTGAAAGAGATTGAGGCACAGCTCTAAGATTTTTGGGTACCTGCAGGTTCAGTTAATGGGCGTTAATTTCAGATACAGCTTTTGTAAGAACTTGCCTATATGGCTCCCATCTCACTGATTCTATAAATTATTCTGGAAGTGTCTCTGTATATTTTGCAAGTGGGGCATGAGAACCTAATCAGTTTAGATGTTTGCATTTCCTAGGTTATAAATTATGGATCTGCACAGATTTGATGAAGTTAGATACCTTCCGCTGTCTCCATGTATGTGTACTCTCCATCTGCTCTCAGGAGAGGGATGATGGAGGGTCATTAAACCATAATGGTATCCACTGGAGTGGAAGCATCTTCGACAGCCGGATGACCACATCCTAGATTGAAGAAATAGGAAATAACTTTAGCTTTCTTCAGAGCCTGGAAAGTGTAAACAAACACCAGGCTCAACAACAGAGTTTAAGAGTATATGCCATGTCTCAGAGACAACCTAGACGGGCAGAGAAAATATATAGTCGCCCTCAGAGATGCAGAAAGCTTAGGTGACACGGTAGAAGGGGCAGGTGCTTTGAATCCTTGGGACTTCTCTGGATGAGCAAGAAGCAAGTTTAGATGGAGGGAAGGGATGAAGTGTGTCGTGGTGGCGAGAGGAGAGCGTGTGATGGGATGGAGGAAGAGAAAATGCCTTTAAAAGGCCTTAGTAAAGAAAGTCAAAGAAAGCTTACTAAAGAGAAAGGTGGTGCCTCGCTGTGTCTGGTAGAAGAGAGGCTGAGCAAGACCATCGCGAGATCAAGGGCACTGTAGCCAAACCCAGGACAGGAGCAGCAATGGAAGAAGCAGATTTGGGGGGGGGGTGTAAATGTCCTTCCCTCCCCCAGCTGATCCCCCTGGAGACATCACGAGGGAGAGGATGGTGCAAAATATACGGGCAGTGGAAATGAAACCAAAACACAGCCGTCCCCTTTTGTGCTGATGATGGCTAAGCTTGGCCCTTTCTTCATCATTTTGTTTTGCTGTCAGCTGCAGAATTTTCTCTGTTATCATTACAGCCTGGTGGGGGATAACGTTTCCAGGCAAATTTGAGCTCTTGTAATCTAAACAAACAATCAAGACAAAACATAATGAAATAGAGAAAACTGCGTTTCCTAAAGCAACTTCTATCCCTGCAGAGTTAGATTCTCTGCTGGTGTCAACATATTCCATTGACATTAATAGAAATAGGTTAGTGCATGGAAGTTGGGGACCTAGCCTGTATTATTTAAAAAGAAATCCGACTATTTGTTTCTTAGTAGCCTAAAAACTTCTGATTATACTAAATGTCTTCTCCCTAGTATCAAATTGATGTAGTATTTTAAAGATCCATACGTGAGTGTTAACAAGGTTGTTGCATTTTCCGGAGACACTAACAAATGATGCAGCCTTAAATATCAATTGACTTAGAATATCTTTTAACTTTACGTCAATATTAGGGTTTAGTCTAACTCTCCCACAAGATATCTAGAGAATGATCTTATGATCTTTGTACTTTGTATTAGCATACAGCTTATGTACAGCCTATTACTCCCTTAAGTGCTGTTTCTTTCCATATATTGTCTAGAAATTACGTCTATTAGATTATGTGTAAGCATAATTACATCTTCTTTTTAGTCACAAAATTATGTATATAATATTGCTATCTGAGCAGCCAGGACTTCAGAAACTTACTGTCTGTGAAGGTTTTTTCCTCAGCTTTGSCTCCAGCACTGTAAGCAGAGAACTGTCTTTTACACCCATACGTACCAAATTATCACATACTATCCCCAGGGTGAGATTATTGGTTATGGCCAAGCATCATAATGTACTGTAAGTGGGCTGCTATTCACCCATCCTCTGAAAATCAAGCTCTTGAAAAATCAAAAAAAATCAAATTCTCTAAATCACTATGAATTAAATTTGGCCCTGCCCAACTATTACTTTTTATAAGTTATGAACGCTCTTGGAGGTGCATGAAGAATCTGCCCTGCCTAGGGAGGGGTAAAAGCATTATGCTGAATTTCACATCCTTGTGGCTGGAAAGTAGAAGGTATTCCAGTACGGAAAGATTTGGAGGGGCAAGAGCCAAGACRAGCCAGAAAATGAAAAACTACTTTTTACGGCTTTTTGTTTTTGAAAGAGGAGATAGGCTGCAGTGAAGAATACTGAAAAAGTAAATACTGCAAATGGTATACAGTTGTGAAAGCTGTATGAAAGACGTGTTGCAGAGCTGTGGAAGTCCTCTGATGAATTGTCTTTACCATGTAACTTAGACCACTTCACCTGCACTCTGCTCACTAATCCATCACTTCTACTGCTGCCTCCATGTCCCAAGCCTGTAAACAGCCTGAAACATCATCTTTTTTAATATAGTGTGGAAAAAAAATCCTTTTTCTCCAAATATACCTATCATATTTCTTAAAAATGAATCAACAGAATGAAAAGCAAATAAACAAAAACTGTCTTAGCTGGAGATACAGAACAGATATTTGGTCTTAAAATAACRTCAGGTTTGAAGTATAATTTCTCACATCCTATCACAGCTGAAGATGTAAATTTTGTGCATTAATTTTTTTCACCAACTTGCTGAGTTATGCAAGCCTGACTACAGGTTTGCAGTTTCCCAGAACTTCAGGTTAAATGTGGTGTGGGTATATATCTATTACAGCAGTTCAGTATCGTGTAAACATTATATGTTGGTTATTATTTCTTTTCTCCAAAGTTCTGTAGAGCTTAGTTTAGCACCTAAAACAATTAGAGTTGGATGTCGAGAGATGTAACAAATAGATTTTCCGTTCGTGCTTAATCTGTTCATCTCAAGGCTGTGTTTGGGAGGCGTTTGTATCCCATGGCTCAGCAGCGTACGTGCGCAACACAGAAACCTCCCTTCCACCCTGCGCAGTTCCTGGCAGTTAGGCTCGGAGGCTGCAGCTCCACGCGGGCGTCGCGCGCCTCAGCTCGGCGCCGAGCACCGTGCCCGGGGGGGTCAGCAGATGCTCGTGCTGCGTAAGGGCTCCTTTCCAACTAGAAGGGAAGTGCAAAAAGAAAAGTGAAATGTGTCTGAAGAGCCCCTAAAGCCCCTGTTTTCACATTCCTAATTCTGATGTTTTTAGAAACCATTGACTCTCAGTATCATCACTGTGTCCTCACACTTGCTGTTTGTGTTAAAAATGCTTAGACTTAGTGGAAGGGTTAGGAAGAAAGCACCATCCCACCTAAAAGTGGAAACTCAAGCTTCTGCTTTTCAAGTTGCTGCCGAATGTAGGCTTTCATTCTGGAGCGGGTTTCTTAAGAGAAACTTGATTCTCCTGGGCACTGTGTTCTTAGGTGAGCAGAGTAGGGCCTGCAAGGTGGATCTGCTAGCTCCCAGTAAAAGGCTTATTTCTCTTTCGCAGCCTTGCGTATTCCTTTGCTGCAAGTGGCAGCTCTSGTGAAAGAGGTTTGTTTTCCCCCACTTAACAGTTTGACGACAGCACCTATCAAAAGGGAAAAAGAGGAAGGGGTTTTTCAGAGTTCTCCGAATGCAGGTATTTTCTGTATCGGAACTTAATGAAAGGCGATTCCTAAAAACAGATGTTGCCACGCTCGCGTGGCTCCCCAGAGCGATACGGTGGGGTGTGGGACCCTTCGAGCTGAGTGAGGGCGTGCTGGATGAGATAGCACGAGAGCCTCAGATTCGTGTGAGTAGAAGTGTCCTTACTTTCAGTAGTGTTGAATTATCCTGTGCTTCCAGTTCATTTAACAGGTCTCAGCAGAGGCTTTGTGCTAACGTTTCATGAATTTGCGGTGAAAGCCCGGGCAGTACGATGTCTCAGTGACAAGTTCTTGCCGGTGGGACTTGGTTCACTCTTTGGACTCCAAAGCCTCTGCTGTGCTCCTGGACTCGGTCGTCCTCCGAAGCTTTGCCTGCAGTTCTTGAGAGTTTGACGTAAAGGTTAGAGAGCACACAGAGTTTTGGGAGAGTCTGTTGACCTAACCACTTCCTTAACTACTGCTTTTAATCACTGGGCATAGCACAAGAGYGCTGAATATAATTCTGTTTATAAAAAGAAACAAAATCTTACTGAGCTGTTTAGATTCCAGTTTTTGGTTGTATGTTGTGCAAAGTTATTCTTTTTTTAAAAAAAAATCCCACAAAATGTTTAGCCATTTTGAATAATGCCTTCATCTTAGGTATCTGTGTGCACCTTTCGTTTCCCCAGGTTGCTAGGAGATATTCTTTAATGAAATTTGTCACTAACAAATGTGCTTGTGTTTCTGAAAATGGAATTGGCAGAATTGACTTTCTGTCTATGAGGTTTGAGGGCACATTTCTTAGATGAGTTGTGGAAGATTAAATGGGTCAATACTCAAAATATTATAGTAAAATAATTTGAAGATGCAATTTTCTTTGGTTTTTTGTTCAGATAAAAGTTTTTTGCCAGTCGATTAGCTCTACCCTGTGGTGATGTTCTACATCTACAAAGTGATAGTGTTACTTTTTTAAAGCCTGTCAATTTTGTTAATATTTTCTACTTTGTGTGTGGCAAAGCTAATCAATATGATAATTTGAATTCCCAGTCAAGGGTGAAATTCCTAGCATTTATCATATCTAAATGAATCCCGTATGCGCGTAGGCCAGAAGAGAGCACAGGGCAGGTGCCTCCGCTTGGCCCCCAGGAGTGCCCCCTTCCAGACTGCAGCGGAGGTGTTGGGTGTACGGGCTGCAGCCGGCTACCAGCCGGTTCATCCATCTCACGACCCTCTCTGAATGCCTCCATTCCTGGAAACAAGTTAGGAGAAAAACGGAAGCGGAGTGAAATGCTGTTAGTGTGCATCCAGATCTCCTTCTCCGGAGCAAGGAGGAGCATATGGAAAGTCTCCTGTGCTCACGCGCTTTGCAGCCCGCGAGCAGTAAGCCCAGCTCTCCTGGGGAGCGAGCGATTGTGTTCAAGCGCTGGATTTAATGCTTCAGAAAAGTGACAAACCTGCATGCTTGCCGGTGGGTTGGCTTGTCACACAAGAGTAGGCTTAGTCATGTAGCAGGGAAGGACCATGGCAAATGGCCTTGCCGTGGCTCTCCATTGAGCTGTGACCCAGCCAGCTTAAGATGTTGGTTATTGCTACTCAAGGCCATGCAGGAGTAGAGAGAAAAGGGCTGCGGTAGCCTGCACGGCTCAGAGCATCTCAGCCTGGCTGTAACAGGGTTTGTCCCTGCAAGGAAAGTGTACTTGGTCAGCGAATTCAGCTTGCTAGGGTGGTGTTAATGAGCGTATGTTAATGGTGCTTAAACACTAGTTTAGGGGATGGATCTGGATCTCTTGTTTATTACGTAAGAGCACAACAGCTGCTGCTGTTGTTGTCATCCCGTGCAATGCTGCTGCATTGATTGAACGGTTAGAATTGCTAGCTGTGTGATATATATATAGATATTTAACACCACGATGAATTTGGTTCCTCTGTCTGCTTATGGTCCGCAGGCTCAGGCCTCGGTTCTGCAGCGAGTGTTGGAGTTGAGAGAGGAGCGTGGCGTCGCTGCAAGCCCTGGGCCAGCTCCCGGACGGCAGGGCGAGCTGGTCCGCCAGCGCTGTCTCTCCCTGGCAGCCTGGATGGCGGCAGCCGTACAGCACGTCACCGGTCTGGACCATGGTCGTCACAGTCAGGAGAAAGTTTCTGAAGTCCTCTCTGAGACCCCCAGGCTCTCCTTGCCAAACCAGTTCAGTTAAAATGAGAGACTTGGAGAAAGGCCATAAATTATAAAGAATTACTGCCTGTAGTCATATGTATTAGAAGCTAATGTTGTTTTTAAGAGACGGGCATTTATTATGGTTAGAGATAGAACAGATAGGCCAGTCCTGTCTGTCTTTATGGCACTGAAAAATGCCAGTATGGGAGAGTTAGATTACAAGAACATCTTGTGTTTCTAAGCCCAAGTGCACTAAGCCTAGAGTGTGAAACATCTGTGATATAGGTTCCAGACAAAAGAAAATTTTCCTGATGGTAATTAGTGTAATAAATCTAAAAAGTAGGTTAGGTTTCGTGGAAGTTACCTGAATTTTTAGAGGCATTTACATTATCCTCTGTGTGACTGTTTGTTTGCTTTCTGAACTCTCTAGTTAGCTGAACAAACATTTCTCTGAATGAAAGATGGGAGCAGCTGACGATCATGTGTTCTTCATTATAAAAAGCAATGGTTTCACATGTGAAAAGCAGGCAGAACTCAGCAGGGTTAATTTATCTTTGCAGAGAGCTTAGTATTTTTACAAACCTGAAAGTCTGAGGCAACTTGGCTTGAGAATCTGTGCAAAATTGAGCAAACAGACACAGATAGATTAAGCGGCATTTAAAAATACTATCTTTGTAGATGGAAATTAATATTTGTACGTATCCAAGCTTGACACAATTCAGTCTCATGATTAGCACTCAACAGAGATGTCTGCTGTGCCTTTACTGTGATTTTTCTTTCTCATGCCTAGTGACTAAAAAGAAGTAGGATTTTTCCTGCTGTGTTTATAACCATCAGTTTTGCTGCTTTGCCTTCTGTCACACATTTTCAGGGCAGCCACAGCCACTTTCTCTGCACTCATTCTTCYGCTCCAGAAGCCGGAATCAGCATATGTGCATTGCTTACAACAGCGCGCTCAGAAGAGCCCAAGCCAAATCTCAGCTTATCTCCTGCTGTCCAGTGCCTGCTCAGGCAATGCCATTGAGCTAGTTCTTACAAGCATCGTTTTGATTGAAATATTTATCTTTCTTCTGTTTTATCTGTAACTTGTCTCACTTCGGGTATCCCATGGAGTTCCCCTTGGTAATCATAAAATACTGGGGAGAGTAAGGATTGTGCCTTTAGCTGCTGCTTTAATTAAAATAAAATGAAATATGGGCACCTTGTTAAATTTTGGTGGAGGTTTCTAACATGTATATGTTAGCCCAGTTCTTTCTCACTGGGTATTCCATATATAGGACCGATTTAACTGACAAATTCTAWGATTCAAGTATTTATCACACTGCAGTATTTCTTTCATCAAATGTCTTTTTTTAGTATTATTTCTACTGTGGTCTTATCCAAAGCCCATTGGTGCTAATAGACTTCTGTTAGCATCAATGATCTCTTAAGTCAGCCCATAAAATGGGCTATTTCTACTCACTGGTTATAGATACTTGTGGTTGTTTTAACTGTCTTAACAGGAGATAAATTAAATACTAGTGTTGWAATTTAAATGGTAGAATTTAAATTTTATTACGTGCAGTAAATTCTTATCTAGCTATTCAGAAGATCACTTTAATTATACGGCAGGGGAGACCCCTAACATAACGTGAATCTGTCCTCTCTGTTCAAGAGTTGGATTCTGAGCCCAGCCCTGGATCTGGCTCCGCGTTTCGGGTGCCGTCTGTGAGCTGTGAGGGTCGCTTTGCCTCCCGTGCTGTGACTTTCCGTGCCTGCTGAGGCTACTCCTGTCTCCTGCAAACACTGTATTTTCATCTCCATTCCAAGGTCTCTGCCTGTCACCCCCCAGCTTCTGTTCTGCTCCTAGGTTTCTCTCTAACAGACTATGCTTCCGCCGTGTGTGCTTATTTCTGTCTTCCCTAATATTGATTGCTGCCTGTGTTGGCCAGTTACTCTGAATGGTTTTGACATGTTTAAGGGAGGAGTACTTCTTCCTTGTGCATGCTGCTCTGATTTTCCATTAGCAGAATACAGCTAACTCCCATTGCAGTCAATAAGTTGTATTTGCATCCTACAGGCAACCACTTGAGTCCTTCTGCGTTTAAGCGTATCCTTTTCTGGTTTCACAGCTGATTTGCCTGCCAGCAGTATTCTCCATGGGAGAGTTTCCTCCGTGAATCCCCTGCYGTTCATACGGAAGCATCCAACCATGCTGGGTGACTTCTCTTCCTTCTGGCAGCTGAGGGACTCTTCACCTCTGAGTTTTTTATAGAGAGACATGAAACAATGTCAGATGTCTTACTCCAAGCTTTCAATGACACAACTAAAATCATGCATTAAGACCCCAAAAAAGACCCACAGACTGTAAAATAATCCTGCTTTTACTCTTGCTTTTATGATAATGTTTTAGAAAAGGCTAAACAGAAAAAGCCCTAAACAGTAGGCTGAGCTGTGGTTACAGATCTGTCTCCTCTTCTGTAGTGATTTAGGGAAATGATTAAGATGACAGCTTCAACATAATCAGATTCCTGACTTCAAACCTACGCAGCTAAAGTGGATGATATTTTTACTCAGACATGTCTTCTGTCCCTTTGTCAGTCTTAGTTTTCTAATTCCGTACTTGGTGTTTCCTCTTATTTGGACTCCTAAAGGTAACTTTTTTAATCTTTTTAATTCAAGATGTGTTAAAACTTTTTAAAGAGGTTGTCCCAGAAGCTCTCAGAAATTGCTAAGATATTTTGTCAAATACTGAACGTATTAAATTTGGGTTGAAAAACATGTCTATGCAAGATGAGAAGTGGAAAATATTGACTAAAGCTGGAAATGAGGTGGCAAAGACAAGGCACAGATGAAGGTTGAAACAGTGATAATTAGCACTCTAGAAGATATTAAAATGGGTTTTTAATAGGCAGTAAAAAAGACTGTTTTGACTATAGTACAAGGATGCCCGGCTTATGCTTAATTCACTGGATAGTTGGGCCTTTCTGCAAGAAGGCAAGAAATGAGCTCTCGCTAACTTTTCAGAGAATAACCTAAATTTGGGAGCAAAACCAGCGCGAGTTCATCCTTATGTTTCTTCATACTGACTCAGGCAATGGGAAGTGGGGGGAGAATTTGSTGTTCTGTTTGAAGGGCTTGAAGGCTTCTGTTTGAAGGTCCACGGGTATTTTGGAGCTAGCTTCAAGATGAGACTGCATGTGCGTTGGGCCCTGACCCCGTGTGCCTCCCAGCCCCTCTCCATTCCTCCGTGCCTCCCCGCGCCGCTGAGTGCTCACCCCACTCGTGGGGTTGAGCTTCGATACTTCCTCGTAGGCAATTTGGGGACTTGGGAAGGGGAGCAGATTCCAAGAGAAAACAGGAGCAAGTTGTATTCCTGACAGGCGTAATCCACAGACCTGCCACTCGGGTGGGTGGAAGGTACATGGAGCCCTAAGCTAGGGATAACAGAAACATTTATTTTTGTTCATGCGTTTTTAAGCTGTTATACATAAATCAATGCTGCAGTCAAGTTTGCAAACCTTATTTCCTTTCATCTGTTTCATATGACAAGAAAACCAAGGGATTAGCGTGATATCTCAATAAATCCTCATGCTACCATGCAGCCATTCCTGAAATGCCATGCGGCTCAGATCATTTGACATAGTTATCAACTGTAGAGAGACTTCTTGTTTTATCTGGCCGTGGGGTTGCTTCCTCCAATAATTGATATTCCAGAATGGAAAACAAGGCTGTGCTCAGTGCCCCCTTGCTTTGCATACCTCAGCCAGCTGCTTGGCGCTTACCAGCTTGACAGCCTGTGGCTATGAGGAGCACAGAGCCATCCTTATTTTTTTTCCTAGCAGGAGCTAATGCTTTAGTACAAGGATGTCTTTAAACAAATACGCTTCGTCTATGAAAAATGACAGAGGCAGAAAAAAGCAGTAATATCCCATAATCTGCATAGTCAATATAAGCAAATGCGAGTGTGTTTTCAGCCCTCTAATAGGGTCTCATAAACATGCAGGGTTTTATGGCGTTCAGCTGAAGAATAGCTCCCATAAATTAGACAGTGCAATTTCTTTGTTTTCATTCTGAAGTTTATTTCCTTTTATGTTTAGTAATTAAATCGGAGGGAAAGGATCGCATTATGGAGCGTACCAAGAACAGCAGTGATTACACGGAGGTGCCGCGGGAGAGGCTCCCTAGGGCTCGGGGTGCAGCTGGGACAGGTGGCCGCACCTACCGCCGTGCAGCATCCCTGCCCCGCCACCCTGCGCGAAGCCCGCGGTGCCAGCGCTCCCTCCTTTCGCGCGGGGTTTGCTCGCTCCCTCCCCTCGAAAGGGCGCCTGCAGGGACGGGKGCTGCCCCGGCTGCCCAGCTCTGCTCGCGGCAGTGCCTCCGCAGCGCTAGTCCTGACGAGGCGGACGCCCATCCGCCATCGTCCCAGTGGCAGTCAGATTCACCTGCAACTTTGAAGAGGCTTTGAAATTGCTRATGATGCTCCCGTGCACTAAAAGACCAATATGTTTCCTGTTACAGTCTGTTTATTCCCTGAATTGCATCCCAGAATAACCCCAAATAACATTATTGCCGGGCAGTGGCGCTYGCTTCTCTGTTCGCCAAGCCGCGAGGAGTTGGCTGCTTAATCAGAGCCCTTGGCCCGGCAGTACCCCGCGGCGAGCAGACCCTCCCAGGCCTCCTCTCTCTGTCTCTGCCTCGTTCACTGGTTGATTCGGGGGATTTGCCCTCYCAGTGGAATGGAAAACTTTGAGTCATTCAGATGAACCGATTTCAGAGGTAAGTTAGCTGGTTCTGTGTGACCACGATCGAGGCCAGACCTCCATTTGTCGACTTCCCTATTAGTTACCTGGAAGAGCGGTTTATTTTGTTATGAAATCAATCTGTTTTGGTGTAAAAAGACTGATAGCAAAATATCACAAATACGATTTTTGACTCAACTGTGTCTTTAGTTTAGATTTTCAAGGAAAGCAGTGGCATTTTCTGCAGTGAGAGGAATCACAGGTAACGTGCACTAGGGGAGCTGTGCCGCGGCTCTGTTCTCCAAGTGCGATCCTGGCCTCAGCACTGAGCAAAACCCCATCGATACTGGGAGGAAAAGCAGGTTGTAACTCTGCAAATTCTCGTATTTTGCTGTATTGCCTCATAGTGGGGGTTCTTAATTTCATGCAAACAGCTGAACATTCAGCTTTACACTATAAACTTTGCCACCTCGGACTCATCGTACAACCAGTGGTGAGAAATGGAGCACCTAAAATAGGCCATTTTTAAATGTTGGCAGGAAAACTGAATCTGTGATGCTCCTTTGGCTTTAGCAGAAAAACAACTTAAAATTACCAGCGATTCTTTACATGTTGCATTAATATTTACATTTCCATTGGCCCCGTTGTCAAGGTGTGGTGGGTCCCCGGGGGAAACGCTTCGTGACACCGCTCGGCAAACTTCAGTCTACAATAGCTGTTTGTTTGTAGTGCAGCTTTTAAGCTGCCCCCAGACATTTTTTGTCTTTTCCAAATCAATGGAGAGCCAGCAGCAAAGTGTATCACAATGTCTTTTTAATATGCATGCAAAAATTTACAGTAAATATGATGTAATTAAGACTGCTGCTAAGAGGCACCGCAGGTTTCTGGGCTAATGTGGTACAGAGTTGGAAGAGTCCCGTAACGGGCGAATAACCTGTGATGATGAGGAGACCGAGACCAGCCTGGGCTTGACCACTGTGAAATAGATTGGAGCTACCTGGTAGTCGGAGACCTTGACTGTGTAAAGCTTTCCTGCTTCCATATAAAATGTTCAATGTGTATATTTATTCTATATRTGACTTTAGTCTTTTTTACCCTGAATTCTGGTAGAAGAAAATACTGAAAAGCTTTAAGTGGCAAAAAGATCATCTCTGAGTTCAAGAATAACCACCTGTTTCCTGGGTGTTGCATCCTCCAAGACTYGGGTCCAAAGGTTTAAGTTAATTATTTGATTCTAGCTTTTGCCCTTAACTACCGAAAAATAGATTTTGTATGTTCTTGATTTAGGTCCTGTTGCAGCATGACTAAAATTGTATAGGTAATGCTAAACACYAGCGATTTACTAAACAGGCCTTTTAAAAATAAATATAGCTTCTGCATAAGAATAAAAAAAAGAAAAATGGTGTGAAAAATGAGGTTCACTTAAAATAAGATTGGTGAATTTTTTTATAACTTTATTACAGTTTTCTCAGCATAGGGTTAAAATGTATTTTTAATATTTTATACAAAAATAACATGAGTAACTAAAAGCTGTGAGAAATGTTTTCTGCAGACTAATTTCTCATAGTATAAGAACTGAGAGGTTTTTTTGGAATTCAGTATCTTAGACTATYAGTGGGGGGCAGGGAAAAGGATTCAGTCGGCTGCAATGTTGGCTGCTAACCGTGTGTAGCATGAAACAAAACTGCTGCCTCCGAATGGAAATTGGGATTCTAGCGAGTGTGTTGAACATTGCRAAAATTGAGGCACAAATAGTTATAATCCGAGGTCAGTGAAATCATTTCATGGTATGAAAAACCTATTGTACTGATTTGCTCTGGACCGTTTGGATGAGTTATGTTGTAAATATTGCCAGAAGGGTACAAAGTACCGTAATATTGAATAARGCAGAAAACCAGAGCCAGGCGGGTGACTTCGTGTCAGCAGAAGCACAGCCGGGGCTCCCAGGAGGGGAGACGGTCGCCTCCGGGAGCCCGGCTGGGTCGTGGCCGGAGCCCCGGCGTTGGAGCTGCTCCCCGTGGCGCCCGCAGCTCTCCCAGCCGGGTTCCTGGAGAACTGGGGGGGGGAATACTGTGCACCTGCAGTACAAAACTGCCTTTAAACAACTGTAAGCGATACTAGAACCAACGATTCCTAATAATTTACATTTATTTTCTGCCTTTTTCATTTCAGTCACTGTGTTTAAGCGAATTCTTCTCCTACCAATAATAATTAGCCAGATTTCGTGTTCGACACTTTCTTCGTTTAGGTYGTCTTAGTTGTTGTTTTGAATATTTGATGTATAACCTGTTGCGATAATTTGCAAACCTCTTCTGGTGTATGGCACTTCCCAGACTGCATGGAGGTCTCAAATTCAAACTGGTAGCAAGGGGTGAGGGACCGAAGGGTCATCAGTGGGAAATACGCGTTCTGAAAACACTTGGCCATGCTGCCTCACGGTTAACCCATTTGCGGGACAGCTAAGGTTGTCCGCCAAAGTCGTTACAGGATACAATCATAGGAGAAGAATAAGGGGTTTTTAATAAGTTCAGACAYGTTAATCTTTTTGTYGCTGTTTACACWGCCCTAAATTTGAAAYGTGTTGATTTTTTGAAAGGTCATAYTAGAGCTAGAATTTAGGCCTCAGTATGCCAGCAAATGCCAAGAAATAAACCCACCCTATATGCTTTTGCTCCCAATTGCTATAGGAAGCCTATTTTTGTCAGTAAGAAAAAATATCCATGGCTCCCTGCATGCCATTAGTTTGAAAAATAAGAGAGGACGTATTTTAGTCCAAAAGGAGKAGAACTTTAATGGCATCACAGCGGAAATAAAGTGCTAAGCTCCTAACCTTACGTTTGAAAAAGTCATAGGGTGAAAGCAGCAGTGTTCTCTTAAAACACTCAAAGTCAAGGCAGCCTTTTAAAATAAACGTTAGGAAAACAAAATACTAAATAATCAAATAACAGCCTTATCAAAATGTTTTTTTCTCCCTCCCTAGCAGATCTTGGAATTTTACAAAGTAGTTGCAAGTATTTTTCGGTCCAAGCATCTCAGTTATCTAGGTTTGAAATCTTACTGGTAATGGGTGATCTGGGAATTGTTGTTTTGACAGCCTGTGTTCGCAGGGATACGCGGAGTACGACGAGACTTACCTCCTAGCAACTTCTCCAAGTTAATCAACTTGCGCTTTCTTTTTCCTTTCAGAGCTGCATTTTGCGCTCGGAAGCAGGGTCGGATGAGCAGCGCCGGCGGGAGCACGCCAGGCACAGCGACGGGCCCAACAYGGGCCTGTGTCCAGGGTGCCCGACGCCCCCGGCGCAGCCTCTGTAGGGAAAGGCTCCTTTAAAATAAAGTGGATTATTTTACAAGCCCCAGAAGTCAAAAGTAAAATGCCATGACGATGCTGATTTTAAAGACGTCTCACAAATATTTTCGATATTTGTGCATCATTTTTTGTCCTCTGGACAAGATTATTCTCTCTGATAAAGTGTATTTTGGGCATGGACTCATTCAGAAGTGAATGATACACTTGGATATAACTTTGTCCGCTACTTCTCTATCTTTGTTCAGATAGTGAAACTATCTTGGTTCGTTATCTTGAAGCAGCGACCTCGAGACAAAAGAAACTTTTTCACTGTCAGTCAGTCCCCTGAGCCTTGTTTCTCAGCTGCAGACTTCTGCCAAACTTACCGCTGAGGCAGGAGGAAATCAGCCTGTTTCTTTATCACCTTCTCTGAGCAGACGTCAGCCCGGGCAGGCGGGGGGTGCGTTTGGGGTAGGCTGCCGCTGGAGCTTGCCCGTGTGCCCGTGCCAGCTCTGCCCTGCAGGCAGCCCGGCTGTATCGGCGGTGGTGTGGCAGCCGGGGCTGGCGGCGGGACTCTCGCTGGCGCTCTTTCGCTGTCGGCAAAAAACCCCCCCGAATGCATGAAGGCCTTTCGGTGCCGCTTCCATTGATGGCAGATCAATGATGTGGCTAGAAGAGCTGAGCTTGGCTTACTGAATGCAAAGTGAAGCAGCTCCTGCTCCCCCAAGTTACAAAAGCAAAGGTCTGCTCCCTCTAAGCCGGCATCTTGTGCAGTTTATTCCTTATTTCTTGGATATATAGAATAGCCATTTATTTTAAACCTGCAAAATACTAAATTGAAAATCTTACTGTGCGTGAAGTTGGGAATTGTTCTTAAATTAGTGGTTTTAAGGTAATAGTTTTAGGCAGTCTTTAGTAAGAAAAGTGTATTTTCCAAAGAGAGGAAGCCCTAATTTATAGGGAATGCTGGACTGTGAAGTTTCACTGCTTGCAGTATTTTATTATGATAATGTTGCTTCTGGTTTGAGTAAAGCACATCTCGAGTTTGTAGCCCTTCTAATACGGCTGTCGGAAGGAAAATTGCTTTTTCTCTGCATTAAGAAAAGCTGGATGTTATCTGATACGTTCTGCCTCGGGTGAGTTTTTTCGATATATCCCTGTCCATGGAAAAGGTAAACAACAAGTACATCCCCTAGTTAACACCAGAAGCCTTAATTTAGGCTTGCCTTTAGTCACCCAAAACTCCTTACCTTAAGATGATATATGGTTACAAGTTATTAAGGGTTTACAGGGCAATTATTCAGGCTTTAAAGGGGCAAGGGACAAAGAGTAAGGGCTGTCACAGTGCCGCGTGGCAGTTAGTGGCTGGTAATTAAAAGGCTTTAGGTGCAGTCGTTTTGTCCCCAGTGGCAGGTTGCTCTCTGATTTGCTGCTTTGGAAGGTGAGGGGGAGTGTTGTGCAGCTGGGAATAGCCAGCATTTGAGATACGTTGTTGTTCCCAGAAAGTTGTTTTTCTTAATGGTAGAGGTTTACAGGGAATACTGCAATATGGTAAAAGGGTATGTGACAGTTGTTATCTGAGTATTCTGGTATAATTCAGTTTCTAATTTAAGCTATTGTGTTAAGTTCTGCATAAAGATGGAATATAGATATATTGAGAGTTTATATATGTAGATATATTGAGAGTTTATAATCTAAGAAGATAGAAAGGGATGGTGTCAAGGACAATTATTTCTATATACTTTTTATTATATTAGCAACAAGGACTTTCCCTAGGTGCCTATAGATGCCAAATAAGATCTGTAGGAAGCAACGGCTGTTCCTCACCAGCGCTGCGAGCTGCTGTGCCGAGGGCCGCAAGGGCGGTCGGGAAGCACCAGGTGCCGGGRGAGGCCCTTCTCCTCGCCCGGATGTGCAGGATGCCGGCGGGTGGGAAGCACAAACCCACGTTCAGCATGGCTTTGCTCTGTAGTAAACAGAAGGAGACGGTGCAAAGCGCCAGCTCCTTGGTGGCAGTTGGGGACCTTTCCGTCTTCCTCGGATTACGGCTGAGCTTTGGCAGATGTGCAGCAAAGAGCCGAAGGCTCGTATGCAAGGCGCACCAGAGACCCCAAAGCCTGACAAATATAAATGACTGGAGCGAGTTGGGAACTTGCATCTGTTGAGGTGTTATAACTCCGTTGATATAGCAGAATGAAATCTCTATCTAGTGCATGTGAATAAATGCCCAAAGGAGGAAACAAAATGTAAAAACTGACATTGCTTTTTTCAGTCTTATTTTTAGRTAATTTTTTGGAATGTTCCATTCCCATTTATCATAAGCATGTCTCAGAAACATGTTGCATGTGTGTCATTTGTTTCACTGGGCACAATATGTCCATATATATTTCATAATATATGAATTATGCATCATATAAGTGCAACTCTGGAGTGGATAATTTCAGCAAAGAAACTTGAGCTATATCAGGCTCTGAAAAACATGCTGTGAGAGTGAGGCGAGCTCGGGGGAGAGGCCGCTGGCGCTCTCCTGGTACCATTCATCTCCCTTGCCATCTTTTTTGAATTCCCTTTCCTTTTTCATCATGCAAAAGGGCTACTTCTGGAAGGCGAGTATTTATCTCAGGACTTGCAAACGACAGCTATCACAACAGGAAAAAAAAAAAACACGATGTTCCAGGTATTGAAAAGGTTTAGCAGTGTGTACTGGGAAAACTTGGACTTTTTGGGACACGTCTTTTAGGCAGCTTCTATTTTTGAACATCAGCTTTTGTGGGTCACTGATTCCATTTGCTAAAGTGAGTCTAGGCCGTTTCCTGACACACAGGCCCAGATTCAACAGAGCATTAAGAGTTTAAACAAGAGTTAAAAAGCTAATGTTTTGCTGAACGTGAGCCCCGCGTATGTCCTGGAACTGAAGCTGCCAGGAAATCAGATTTCCTGCGCGCGGGGCGCTCACGAGTATATCACAGCGATGCTTTCCCAGCTGCACGGGCTGCTGGTTGTTTCTGCGACAGGCTCAAAGCCCGCCGGGGTTTTTAGCAGCTTGGACACTTCCGAGCCCCTCAGAAGGGTCTCTCTTAGCGTTGCTGTTTTTCACTAATTTACGCTGGCTGGTGTAATTCCTGCCCCTCATGCTAACGTGCTCATGGAGGTGTCCAGGTCCCTTATTGCTTGTGGCCACTGAATTGCGGGGCAGGTGTTCTCGCCGCCTTGCGGGAGGTGGACAGAACCGCAGCCCCACCGAAGCAGTGCGAATCCTGCCGCTTCCCCTGGCTGCTGTTGGCCGCTTTAGCTGCCATCGCCTTGTTGGGAACTAATTCCTCATGCTGCTCCCCTGGAACAACACTGTTTAACCCTGTTTTCAGATGAAGCAATTTAATTAAAGAAAAATCTTACTTGTCTGTCACAGCAAAAGAAACCTCCTTTCCTTTGCCCCGTTACCGCTTGCTTGAGCCAAACTTTAACCTTTGCTTAAGTGAGCGCAGCTCTGTGCTGCTATTCCGCGCGTCAGTCGGAGGGACTTTGGGGGATGAGAGGCTCGAGGCGGTTCCTCTTCTGGTGTGTGACCCAGGCGGCAGCGGTGTCACACTCGCAGCCGGGCTGTGGCCAGGAGGTGCAGTGCAAGAGGCAGGAACAGGGCTGAGGCCTCCCGATACCTGGGATTCTCCCCTTCCTTCCCAAATGTTGGTGTTCCTGAAAGCAGCATGTGCACTGTGTCTTTCTGCAATATCTAGTCCTTCTGGATGTAAGTTTATCTTAGGTATTGCTAAAGGCCATGAAAAGTGGCTCTTCTGCAGCCTGTTCAGACAGCCTGTTCCTGTGCTTGAGCTGGCCTTAATGCTAGAAACAGGTTTTCTTAAATCTCAACCTTAATCTCTTTAGCATATTGATTCTTGTCTCRTCCATTTGGGACATGGAGAGCAAACTATTGCTTTCTATTTCCAGCAGTCTTTTACTTATTTTAATAGCTAGCATTTTTCTCTCCCTTATTCTTCAGGCTAAACAACTCCCTGTCGCCTGGATCTTTATTTGCAGGACGTGTTTCATCGGCAGTTAGTCCTTTGCGGCGCTCTCCTTCGGCTGCCTCCGCTCGGGCAGAGCCTCCCTGCTGCAGAGGGCCGCGTGTGCGCAGCCTCGCTGGTGCTGGGGCGAGCGAAGGGGTTACTTCACTTGCCTAACAGGCAGCTGCGGATAAACGAGGTTGCACGTCCCAAGCAGGGTTTTGCAGGTTTCAGAGTCACGTGGGTCAGCGCGGCGCTGGGGCCGAGCCAGTTGCTCYGCAGTGCATCGATGCTGTTCAGTGCCGCGTCCCACGTGCCCTGATGCCCAGCACTGCTCCCTGGCTCCGTTGCATCCCTCTGCTTCGGGCTGGGTGTGTGTCCGGTGGGCCAAGATGATTCCAAATTATCTTCACCTCAGACAGACCTGCAGGCTCTGAGGGTCCCCTGCGGATTTAGTAAGCGTACCCTCTGTCCAGCATTGCTGTTAATAAAAATGCTAAAAGCCGTGAGAGGAAAGACGGGCTTTGCTGAGCCCCTTTCTTGAGTCAGCCTGCCACRGGGGAAGTGAACTTTGATAAACACCCTGCAGCCGTGGCTCTTCAGTCCCTGGGGTCCACCCGTCAGGGAGGTGGTTGGATAGAGCCCCCCTGGTGCAGGCTGAACTGATAGAACAGCTGAACCCTCTGTGCCGTGAGCGTGGCTGTGGGGATGAATTCAAATCATCAGTGGAGCGCATGCAGGGAATACRGGTATTTATCTGTTTTTAAAATAATCAGATAATTTGGCATGCCAGTTACTGAAGAGGGGAAATGAATTTTGCTGCTCATTCCTTTCTCCAAGTTGAAATTTTCACATTCATCCTTCCTCGTCAGACCCTTTTCCACTAAGAAAACGTCAAAACGTTTTATTGCATTGAGGAAAGTGTGGTCGATATATCCAAAAAGAGGACAGTATAAGCTGTGTTGCCAGTAAACGCTTGCCTTAGTGAATGTGTCTTTCTAGAGAGGAGATCTCATTCTGTAGAGTATCTGGGGACTCTGAATCAACAGCCTTCCAGTCCGCTGCCTCGTGGAAATTTTGAAAGGACTGACTGCATTTGCCATTGAGTGTGGCGTAGGGAGGTCAGAAATCAGAGGATTTGAACTCTTCTAAAATTAAAAATCTTCAGTATAAAATTAAAAATCTTACAACTAAACTGTGTTTTTCTTTCTAAAATTTCTCTGTTAACATGCTCTGTAAGTGCTAAAATGAGAATTGCGGGACTCTGAGGTGTTTGGGGTAGTTTAAAGGAATAATGGTTCTAGTGTCTGTTCAAAAAAGGGTCATAATCCCTCACTGTTGGGTATGTGAAGTCTGCAGGCATTTGGGAAAGTGTTAGTGTGTTTGGAGAGAAGGAAATGGAAATGATGTTTTGGCGTAGCTTTTCAGACTTCTTTTTAGTTATGTTCATAAGACTTACGAAGCACCTGGCAACCTGGCCAACCACATCCTTAATGGAAATAGATACTGTTGTGCGTGTGTGTTAGAAGAAGGTGTCTGTCTTAGGAGGACAGGTTTTTTGAATCTCAGAAAATTTCTGTAGCTTGTTCTCTAATTTTTCCATGTAAACAAGATGAATTTGATTTTTTGTTCACAACCAAAACATGCATCAATATTTTTAATTAAATTGCTATCCAAAGATAATGTTCATATTGCTGATTGTAGCACATGAATCAAAACAGTATCATCACATCATTCACCCCCCCYTTTTTTTTTTCCTCTTAGGACTAAATGATGGTGGTGATCGGTTTGTTTAGGAGTTCAGGGTTGGTACTCAATAATATATGAGCAGTCCCTTACAAAAAGTAACATTAAGAAGACACACAAGCGTGTATGTTAATTTGTTTGTTTTCCATGTGTGTCAAATGTAAGAACAAGTTGGCAAAAAATGAATTATGAGAAGATCCTTGTCTTTAAGGTGCATTTAAGACAAAAAGCACCTAGGAGAGTGACTGCACCACTTGCTAAGGGAGGAGTTGCGATCTGGCTGTAAGAAAAGCAATTGTGAATGAGGGCTCCTGGGTTCTGCCCACCACGGCCACAGGCTGATGCGCGTTCCTGGCCCAGTCTTTATCCTCACGTACTGATCAAAACTGCAATAAAAATCAGGTTTATCTTGCCTGAACCAATTTCTTCATCCCAAATGGTCTGCCTTGTAGCTGACTGGTTCTTTCAACTGGCTATCTTGCACTTAAGCACTGATATGAAGTAGACTATAATGAAAAGGATACATGATAAGTATTTAGTGTTTTTTAGGCTTGTCCTATGCACGGATCTTCAACAATAATACTTTATACGTTCGGGAAGACAGCTGTCGCTTTGTTTCACAAGAAACAGGAAATCTGTACGTGGCCAAGGTAGAGCCATCTGATGTGGGCAGTTATGCTTGGGCTCTGTTGAAGGGACGGGTAGGAAGTAGGATGGTGCAAAAGTCTTTTATCCTTCTCACAAAATAGCGTGTATCAAAGGGGATCCCGATGGCTGTAGCTGCTGGCTTTGCAAGACCCAAGAGCCGGCACAGGTCTGCGGCCGTGGGAAAGAGCTTTATGGCACTGAGCTCTGTCCCAGGTCTCCGGTCCTCTTCCAGGTGCCGGTGTTTTACGGCAAACTCGCTCTCATGGCGATGAGGTTTGGAGAGGGCCGAAGCAAAGCGAAGATCAGTAGCTCTTTGGGTTTGGGGGTTGAGGTTTTGCCCCCCTGCAAGAGGGCTGGTGTTCAGGAGAGCAGTGAATTCGCTGCAGAYGCTTGCTCTTGCCCTCGGGGGGGAGCTGTGAGAGTCGGAGGGTACTTGCCGCTTTAAATGCGACAACTCCYGTATTAGTGTTTAGAGTGTTTTTTGCTTACCTTTAGCTCTTCTTTTGTTTAGGTGATTAAAAGATGCTTGTTGCTGTCTGTATGTGCAGCATGCTTCATTAACAATGATTTATTTTGGAGTTTAGCAGAATTGGCACTGTGTAGCACACCAGTGGGCACAAGAAAAACGTGAGATGATTGTGAAGGCATCTTCCTTGCTGCTGCTGCAATAGATAGGGGTCTTAGACATTTTTGCAAATTTTCCTTCAGAATATTCACAGAATTGAGAGCTCATGTAGTGGAAAGAAAGGCTACTGCAGAGTGAGAAAAAAGAATTCCATCTACCGGGGCTGTTTTCATGTTTTGAATGCATCTATATACCATAGCCTTGGTTATTTGTTTTATTTCTGTGCATTTTTTTTTCCAGAAGTGCTAAGCTTTAAAAATCAAATGGAATTGCTGACAAAACGCCATGTCTACTACCTCAGAAAAATCAACCACAAATATTTCTACAACTGTACACATCTTTTCCCCCCTCCCCATACTCAATTACAGTCAAAGCTCTTAGAGTCAACTTTCTTTGTCAAAATCCAATTACATCAAAGGTGCCTTTCAAAAGAATTTGCTGTGAATGCATTGCCAAAAGTAAAGTTAAAAAGACATCTGCACGTGTGTGTTGACGTTAGATTTTCTAATGGGATGCACTCCCAATCTAATGCACTGCTGTCTCATTTTCATATTTAAAAAATAACRTGTGTAGTACTGAAACTACATAGATATGCCTTCTGGAAATAAAATAATAAATTTTGTAAGTTTTCAGGCCGCTTATAGTCTCCTTCAGAAGCAGTACAAGCCCCCCTGGGATTTTATAGTCAGAAAACATTTAGAAATGGGAAGGATCTTTTCAATTATGTATCTTTTGCTCTTGCACAAATGTTGCCTTTCCTAAAGTTGTTGCCATAAAAAGGCAACGTGTTTCAACAGTTTGTACACAGCTGTGAACAACGGGCGCCTGGTATGAATAGCAGCTATGTTTGCAAGGGAACATTTTCAAGATTGGAGTCATTCACATGTGAAATAGGGAACTATGATGAGAAATGAAAATGCAGCAGCATCATGAATACCACCATATTTTAACCTTAGGAAAATATTTTTAATGGTGATCATCTAATTTACTTTTCACTGTTTTTTACGGTGAGACAGGCATCATTTCTTTTCGAGAAACTTTCCGTAGCATTTGAGCCTGTGTTGTGAGATGCACGAGTGAAAGTCGGGGCTTGGGTCGGCGTACTGCTGTGCAGCGCGAGGCTCGGGCCAAAGCCGCAAGTGCCGTTTGCAGCGCAGCTTTGGGAAGGCTCTTCGGTAGCACCCGGGAGAGCGCTGCCAAGCTTCCCTCTTAATCCAGGCAGTGACTGCTTTCAGCAGCAGCAATTCAGGGAACAACAACAAAACGTGATACTATTCCATATACTAAGAAAATTAGAAATATAAGCTAGGGCCTCTTCAAGGAATATATTATAAAGTAATTATAACAGGATATATACTTTGGCCGTAAGTGCATGGAATTTCCCTTAACATTGATGGAAATACCGAAAGGAGACTAAGTGCCATTTATAGGCAGTTCATTGATGCCAGGAGTTAGTGTGCCCATTCAGACAGGTAAAAATTTTTCTTTGAGGCCAATCTGTAACCCTCTGGTGGCTGCTGGTTCTGGGGAGCATGTGGTGAATGACCAAATAATAGGGAAGACTTTCAGCTTTTTTATTGGACTTAATAATTGTTTGGCGTTTTAATATAACTTTTATTTAGGGGTGAAAGTAAGAGCCAGCGACTGTGTCAAAATATCTTGGGAGGAAAGGAGGAGCCTGCTATCTTTAATACCCTTCTTATAAACTAAAAACTGCTTTACCTTAATTTTCAAACATTTTATATTAGTTTTTAAAATGTGTTCTCAGAAGCATGAGAGCTACCCTCCTGTTTCCTGAGCAGGAAAAAAATAAAAATCTGTTTGCAAAAACCTCAAAGAATATCCCAGCGTTTTGCCAAAGGATTGATGTGTCAGAGCAAGTTGTGGTAAAAGGAGAGGTAAAAATTGCAGTTTGGAGGAGTAATGAATTGTGGGACTAGTACCTGAAAATTTTCTCATGTCTTTGGAAAAACTAAGGAAAAAAAATACTCAATACAATAATATGATCAAGAGATATGATGTAAACATGAGATGGGACTGCCATCTCCATGCCAGTTCATGAAGACTTGTTCCTCATCTTCATGTCAGCTGGGTCCTCATCTTCATGTCAACCTGTGGAGTAAATGGAGATGTTTCACATGACTTTGGGCAGGTTCTGGTTTCCCTATTACTAGCTTTTTTAGCTGAAAAGCGGATATGATACTTTCTTACCATTGTAAGTGCTTACAAACATCTCTAAAGCTTAGTGCTGTTGCTATTAATCCATGTATTGGAAATGATGTTGGCTAGCCTTTCTGCATGGCTGGCAGCTTGCAGGCTGGTCTGCGTGTACTTTAGATAGGTTCTTGGCAGTAGGTTAAGTTGATAAGTGTGATACTACTTGTGTTTTTTAATTAGGTATCAAACACGGTAAGTGATTGTTCTGTTTAAGTCCCACGTAGCTTATTCCGAGTGAGGAGAATAGTCTTAAAGCGTTGCATTGCAGTGTAATGAAGAGAAGTCTCACAAGTGACACAGTGGTCTTATTGATGAGAATAATACATGGGAAAACAAGAACATGAAGGAATTTCAGCAGCTGCTAATGAATATTAGATTTGATCTCCAGTCTCACTTAAACTAAAGTAAAACCTAGGGCTGCTTGCCTAGGGTAGAAATCTCCTRTAGGGGTGCAGTTATAACCGAAAGAGAATTTGGTGCACAGAGGAAAAATGAGCCCATATTGGGGAAACAGGTTTCTTGAGTTCACTATAAACACGGAAGGAGAGTATAACTGCTTAACTCTGTAGATCAATATAGAGGTCTATGATGACATTTTCTACAAAAATTAATAATTAATACTCTAATCATTCACATAAGATGTTATTAGTTTTCATTGATTAGTCCTTCCTGCTTACCCCTAGCTGGCCTAATCAGTGTGTGAGAAGGGATAAATATATTCARTTAATCTCTACCCCCTTCAAAATTGCGTCTTCAGATCAGAAGATACAGGTTTTTAGTCCTCCCAGTGCATTGAACCTGACTTTATTAGAAGAATCTTATCAATTTCAACTCGCAAAAGCAAGCAGAGACATCTAATGATACCCCTTCACATGCTATTAGTCATGCAGTTTGTCTTGTAAGCATGAAGGCCCCTTAACTTCCAGCCCTCAGTGATATGAATAAATTATAAGAATGTGTGTCTGACTTGATTTATTTATTTTTTAATATTTAAATGCCTGCTCTGGAAAAGGTTCCTTTCGTAAAGGGGGCATTTCTCTCCCTGTCCAATGCGGCGGTGGGATATAGTGCAGGGGTAAGCAGAGTCTTCCAGCTGCCGGCTTCACGGTTTTAACTATTTACAAGTCAGAACAGAGCTGTGTTAAAGCCGCTGAAGAACGGGAGCGTTTTACTGCGGTAGCYGTGGCGCCTCGCAGAGCGCTGGGGGCGGAGAAGGGCCGGGCTCAGCCGGCCGCTTGTCTCGGGGCTGGCTGCCGAGCCTCGACCGCGCGGCATGGCTAGGAGGTGGCTTAGGCAGTTACTTTTGCAAATTTGGTTTCCTCTGCAAGTTTCTTGACATCTCCACTAACAATCGTTTTTTTTCCCCTTCTTCAGATCCATAATCTCTAGTATTTCTTCCTCTCCAAATGATTTTAATTTAAATGCTTAAAAAACTTTCTTGGTTGCTCTTCAGATGTGAATGTGCTGGAAAGAAAGACAAATTGTCAACAAATAGAAGAAGTTGCAATCCTAAATCTAACTGTAGTCTCTCTTTTGTCTTTTGCAGATTAGAGGTTGCATAAAATTTAGAAGAAGCCCTGTTCTGTTCTCTAGTTATTGGAGTGGAGTCTCCCTTGACCTCGGAAACTGAAGATGAGGTTGCTATGGGAACTGCTCGTGCTGCAGTCGTTCATGGTGTGCCTCGCAGGTAAAGTGTCATTTTAAAACTTTTGATTTAAAAGTGCCGCTGTATTTCACACAAATGCAAAAGTGCACCACGTTTTATATGCCAGTGATAAAATAGCAAAATAAGTCTCTGCTCCATAACTGGYATTAACAAAGGTTGTTGAATAGATCAAACTGATATTCTTAATGAGCTTTCTTAATGTCGATTAGTATCTCCCCAGCAAAAGCTTGATGTTTCAAAGATCTGCGTTACGCATTTTTAATTCAAAGTTGCCATTGACAAAAGTTGTTTTCCCGTGTTCTGTGCTAAGTATTTCAATGCTCAATTAAACCTACATAGAGTATAGCTTTAAATTTGATTAAAAGGATATTGTGAGGAGCGGTACAGCTAAGACCTTGCTTCATTTAACAAATAATTAGAGTAACATATTTCAGCATTATAACCATCTTCTGTAATTGTCCTTATTTAACTGTAGAATTATCATAAAGAGGACAGAGCCAAACTCCTCCCAGTGGTGCCCAGTGACAGGATGAGAGGCAACAGGCACGAAGTGAAACACAGGCAGTTCTGTTTGAACATGAGAAAAAGCTTTTTTTTGCTGTGAGGGTGATCGAACACTGGAGCAGGTCGCCCAGAGAGGTTGTTGCATCTCCATCCTTGGAGATGCTCAAAACCCATCTGGACATGGTCCTGGGCAACCTGCTCAAGGTGACCCTGCTTGAGCAGGGGGTTGGACCAGATGATCTCCAGAGGTCCCTGCCCACCTCAGCTGTTCAGGGGTTCTCTGATTCCTGGCAAAATGAAATTTTTGTGGAATGTGCCCTTTGCTGAACCTGAAACAGTTCTTGAAGACATTTTGGATTGGAAAAGGGTCAAAAAAGCCTTGGCAAGAGGTTCCAACTTTCTCATACTCTGCAAGTTGCTTGGTCAGCTGCTCATTTGCAACCCGAGAGAACCTGGTTCCCGGCCCCTCTTTGCCTCTGCCTCAGTGACCCTAGACAAAAAGCTCTGCTCCATGCACGCACAGCAGGTAGTATATCCTGGCAATCAGGGTAGTACCAGCACTGTCTGAAAAGTATTTTGAATCTCTCTCTCTTTGCTGTTAAGTCACCATTGACTATTTTCTCATTACAAGGCATTTTTATTCCTTTACATGTCCTTTGTTCTAAATGGGGCGGTTAGCTTTTTAATTAATGCTTATGTCATCTTGGTGTTCATCTCGATTGCTCTAATTTATTTGCTGGTTGGCACTCAGAATTTTTGTTCACTGTTTTCTTTAATAACTTGTTTTTTCCTGCCTTTTATATATGCGTATTGCCAGGGTACGTTTTCAGTGTTTTAGGTGATAGTAAACTACAGAGAATAGTGTTTACTTTCTTCTGCTTAGCTCTACTGAACACAAAGCCACTTTTATTCTGGTGCTTAGGGTACCTATTTTTAAATTTTGGTTCCCAGTCATTTTAAATGTGCTATGACAGTTTCTGAGCTGGCAGAAAATTGGATGCAAACAGGTTCTGCAATGCGGTGCCACATGTGTTACAGAGATTCTAACCCTATAAAAGTTACGCTGTGGGAATACATAAAATATGGTCCTTTATTTTAAGCAAATAAACAGACTTGTGAAAAGAACAAGAGCATGCAAAATATCTTTCCTGCAATTTCTGTACTTAAAACATCTCTTCCAAAAAGTTTAAGGTCAGCAGAATAATGTTTCTGGAGAACGTGTTCGAGGCTTTTGGCTTAATTTTCTACTTCTATTTTTTCCCCCACGCTGTTCTGCAACAGTGTTTTTTCTTGTCTCTGCACTGTGCTGAATTATCTCCATGACATGGGCTCGGTTTCTCCTTTCTGGCTGAGGTAGATTCAATATAGTAACGGGGAGAGGAGCGTCAAAAGTTTCGTGCAGGCTTTTTATTAGGTGAGCGGTGAGGAAATTGTGTCGTTTTGTTGAAGCAGTCGTCGCATAGCTGTCTGGGCTGACTTCTGCTTTCCGTTATTTAACCCGGAGCTGGTCTGTGGGCTGAYGCGGGAGGCCACAGAGGTGGGTCAGTTCTGCTGGGGGAGCTGCGGCGCCCCCGGAGCCGGGACGCGGGCAGCTYGCGCGGCCGGGAGGCCTCCTGGAGCCCCGCGCGCGCGTCGACCGTGGCGCTGCGCYGTTCTGGCTGCCCGAACGCCTTCAGAGCTGGCTGCTTGCGGTTCTGATCTCCCATTTAGGTAGGCTTCCAAAMTTAAGGCGAAAAATGTACTGTACCTCTTGCAACATCTTGTTCCACACACCTAGGCTCTGCCAGGCATGGAGAGGCGACCATAAGGTAAAGTACCGAATTTTAGAGGGTTTTATTTAGCAGCTACATGCAAAAACAAAACAGGCTGCAAAACAGAAGCTCTGTGGCCTGATCCTCAGCCCTTCTGTTTTTCCATATGTTGATGCACTACTTAATTCCTTTAAAAAATTTTTTTTTAGGCTTGGGGGTTTTTGATGAGGTGGAGGGGGGGGACTGACTTTTTTGTTGATCGCAAAGAAAAAATTAAAAGGAGATAGCTTCCCAGTAGCGCGTCCCAGCAGAAACGGGGAGGTCGAGGCTCCCTGGGTCTCCATGCAGTCTTTTCTGTGAGATGGCTCTGGTTTGAGGCTACTAAAAGGGGAAGGAGAATCACCTTCTGAAATGTCCTGCTCTCCGAAGCAGAAAGCCATCGCTCTTCCCTCAAATTTTAAATTCCTTGAGATGATGCTTGCTCCCTGCAACCTAAACAGATTGGTTTTAGTTGTGAAAACCTGTCAAGCTCTGCACAGAAATGGAGCCGTCCTGTGCGATTCTGCTGTGGATTCAGCCCGAATGACGTTAGAGGAGGTGGGGAGATGGCTGAGGGCTTTATTTCGTTTTCAAACGTTTTGTACCGCACTGTTCTGTGGAAGCCAYGAGTGAATAGTCTTAAAAGTCTCCTGGAGCTTAGTGAAAGATCCGTGTTGATCTCCTCCTTTTTAACATGCAGAGTGAAACAAATAGTAAAATCAAGCAGATGATATGAACTAATGTTTCATTTTCATATTAGTCAAACCGTTGATCCATCCTTGAGAAAAAAGATCAATAATCTAAGTATACAAAAAGGAAAAATATGGGCAAAATGCTAYGCGGCAACATTAGCTGACAATCCTGCATACTGCCCTGGTGAGCCGCAGATGCCTGGGAGGGGGCGTGTTATCTGTGAAAATAAACTAAAACCTGGAAGTTGGATGTGTTTAGTTCTCATAACAGCTGTCAGGCGGACAGTTCAGGACGGTGCTGTTGTGTTTGTACCCGCACCAGAGGAGAATGTGCCGGGAGTCGGGGTGGGCTTTGGTCCGAGCCGCGCGGGGAGGTGGAAGGYGGCCTGGCCCCGGCCGCTGCACCGGCGCTGCGGGAGCGATGCCCCTTCCAGCATTGCGCKGGGGTGGTTTTACGTTTCCTAAAGGAACCTCTGTTCACTGGAAATTACATGAAAACTTCCAAACTCCTATCGTTCAAGCTATTAAACAGCTGTCAAATCCAAAGCAGTTATTGTATCCAAACGTCTCCTAAAGGGTACCAGCGCTCAGGCACTGCCAGCGTGCCATGGAAAGAAAGACGTGCCGGAGACTGCTCGCCGTCTGCTGGGGATATTGCTATTGATTTTACGTACTGGGTGTTCAGATGTTACAGTTACTCACAGCAGGATAAAACAGTAAGGGAGAAAGCTAGATCAATCCTGGGACCTATTTAAACCAGTAGTGAAAATTTAAACTAGTAGTGAAAATCCACTAATAATTTCTGGAGCTATCTGGTCTCCCTCAGAGAGGGAGCAGCATCGCTAAAGGTCTTTTTAAACTTAACACTCACTTTCAGTCCATCTTCAAACCTGGGATTATGTTTTTAAGACTGCCTTTCCAGTTGCTTGTTCTGAGATCGTTTTGATAAAAACTAATGATGCTTTCTTTGGACTTGATATATATCAATTTAGGGATTCTCATTATATTTTCAAGAGCCTTTTCTTCAGGTTTCAGGTTTGGGAAGTAGTACTGCAAATTATTCCTGTAGTATTTCGGTGCCGAATAACTCTGATTTGTTAGGGCTGTCGAATTCCTTCAACAGCAGTTGTGATGATGGTAATTTTAAATTTTGGAGAGTAAGGCAAGAGGCAGAATAGTTCATGAAAAATAATGCACAGTGCTTCAAGTAGTAACTTTGTTAGCGAGTGGTCTCTCTTGGAAAGCCTGGTGCAGCTGGCTACAGGCTGAAATGCCTTTGCATGCGTCTGGGAACAGCACTGGGGGACCGCAGGTATTGCCCAGAACAAGCCATGCCGACTAGGCCGTATGCTTTTAATGTGCTGGACAAGCAGTCACAGGAATTTTTCACTATTTTTGCGAAAAAGCTCCTTTTCTGCACTGGGGTTTCTGGCCTGTGGTTGCTCTTGCCGTTTATAAGGAAAGATCTCTGATCCGAACCAACCTGCCAGCCAGAAATATTGGCCTTGCTTTATTCTTAGCAAATATTACATAGGCACATCGTAGCTTGAATAAATGAATTTGTCTTGCTGTTCTGTTGTAATGCTTTTGTTTCAACAAGTTTGTTTTGTCAAAGGGAAAGTGCTATTACAGCTGTATCTGTTTAACGTTTCTAAAGGGATGATTTAAGTAGCTTCAGAAAGCACAAGCCAAAATGCAAAAGCTAGTCTTTGTTTTATTGCTTTAAATGAATAAAGAAACGCTGTTCTTCCTGTCTAATAACTTGCCTTCTTGGAGAAACCTATTAGTTGTGTAACCCTTGTTTTGCAGCAGATTAAATGGTATGCACAGAGACGGCTGGCAATACTGCAGTGCAACGTTGACGCTGATGCTGAAAATTTAGGAGTGTCTGCATTGACTCCCCAGAGTGGTTCCTCTAAGTTACTGTAAAATTTTCTGAACATATATGCACTGTATGTAATATGAAAAGCTAGATTTTCACAATTGCCAAGGCATCCAGAATTAGATATTAGTCTTATTGGGATGCCTAAATAAGGGGTCTTCTGAAAAACCTAATTAATAATATCAAATTTCCTCTCACATCTGAAATCATAAGGTGAATTCCCTCTGGGGAAGACTACCTGTGCAAAGTTTATCCATCATTTAAGCCATCGGAGCAGAGTAGTATTCATTACCTAGGCTTTTTGCTGACTCTCAATACAGGGAAGCATGTTATTGGTGTCATGATATCCCAGCAACATCCGCCCTTAATCCTGCAAATCTAGTGAAAACGTTAAATCCCATCATATTTTTCATTAAGGCAAAATGAAGAGCATTATTTCACTTTTTATCTGTTGAAAAATACCATTTTCTAATCTAGAACTATGCACATGAGAGCAGAAGTCAGGGGAAAAAAAAGAAACATTTCTGTGGCACATATTATAAATGTTTTTTCAACACTTTTTTTACATGAAAATATGCTTATAAAATTCTGTCTAGGCATTCTTTCTCCTTCTGTCATGCGATGATATAGCATAATCAAAAACTTCAGTAGTGATTCAGACCACAATATTTAAAGCATGCCTATTTATTTCCTGGGGAAAAAACAATATATATTCAAGTGTTTCCCATTGTTACACAAAAATCACTGTAATCAATATCCATGCAGTCTGTGAAAAGAACTGGCTCTGCCTTTGATAATTAAGTATACACGTAAGAAAACTTGCTGCAAGATTAACTAAAAGCAGTAATTTCACATAGGTGACAGTGTACATACGTCAGAATTTAAAAATATATTGCATATTTACAAAATGTCTTGATCTGATAAAATATTTTTTTGGCTTTCAGATAGTTCAAAATAATGTAAGGCTTAAATTAGTTTAGATATTTGTTATGTCATATATGAGGTAAGCATACAATAACAAGTAATCACTAATGCCAGTCTCTGTCAAATGAAGCAGGAGAGTTGTCAGAAAACATGGAAGTTTGTTCACCAGCACCCAYTGAATTTCAATAAAACCTGAGTAGTCATCTCTTAAAAATTTAAATGCAAAATTCAAAGATGAATATTCACAAGCCTATTTGAATTCATGCTTTTGTCCAAACAGATGTAGGTTAAATATAAAAGAGAAATTGTGCTAATTCCATGTCTGAATATAAATAATTAAACCAAGAAGTACTGTTGTACGTATTAAATGATGGTCTTCTGCAAATGATGCAGCAATTCAATTCGTTCAGCATTTTTCCTGGTGCTGTGTAGTTCCGTGTCTGGTGCTTTGATGTTAGTGGGTAGCTAGAAAATGATTAATCTGTTGCAGTGCTATAATTAATTTATATTTTGGTCAGTTTTGCAGCACTTTGCATTTCTATACCTGACTGCCTAATTAATGTTTGCATAGCACTTTGAATAGATAAAGCACTGAATGACTCCTATTAATACCATCACTTCTCAAACATGACACAGCCCTTGGCTTCCTCGCACACAGTAAGCTCTCACTGAAGTTCGCAGGAGATGTCTTTGCAGCTGAGACCTGGTTTGTCATTAATACTTTGGGTTTTTTTAATGAGTTATTTGGCATTTTTGTTCACTTCAAGCTCCTGTATTTTCAGTGCTTTAAAAATAAGTCATACAATGATACRCACAGATGTACAGAGCACAGTGACATAACACCAACATCAGCAGATCTGTGAGTATAGTTTTCTCCACTAAAAGTTCGATACTCATTAGCATTTAGCATGTAACCATGCCACGTGAGCAACCATACTACTGGAGTTTATTGCCGTAAGTGCACCGGTCTTTCAGAAAAGTGTGCGAATCTGTGTCCCAAACATTGTTACAACCTGTCAGATATGGTTAAATTGATATGTATTAAACATATGTTTTCACCATGTCAAGGGACAATTTTGTTATAGCTGAAAATGGTTGTGGTGTTAATGGCACGTGCTGCTATGAAAGTAATTGCTTWTGTGGTAAGAACAGCTGTAAGTGATCAAGCAAAGAAAGTAAACATTATGATTTGCCATTGATAATATTTAGCAGTTTGGGATCCCAAAGCATGCGGTGGTAGCATAAGTAGAAATCAGTTCCTTTCCAAGGCACTTAAAGCTAGAGTTCTCCCAAGCTGAAAGTTATTGCCAAGCTTAAAATGAGTAGCTGAAACATATTTCAGATGTAGTACACCATACTGTAGGGCATCACTTAAGGAAAGCTACTTCTGCGTGCTTTTAAGAAATCTTTGGAAAAATGAAAAAATGGAAACGAAAGCATCCTTTCAACAGTCTTTCAAAAATTAGGACCAGTTCTTTTTGAAAGTATTCAGCACCCTAACAGTTATAGAAGAACATACTGGCTTTTYTTTTTTGTTTGGTCATTTTTCCCCAGAGGTTTCATTTCTATAAGTAAATGTGGGTTGTAATATAAGAAGTTTCAGCATGACTAGTCAAATCGCATGCTACAAGTCTTCAGTTCCTCCAAGTTTACTTTCAGATTAGAATTTTCCTTTAAAACTTATGTTCCAAATTTTATTTCTCTGTAAAGTAGCAATGGAGAGAATATGCTGTTCTTCTTGACCACTATGCGTAAAACCAGTTGTATTGGAGCCGTTTCTGAGAACAGGCAGAGAAAAGTCTTTCTGATCTCTATTAATAAGGAAAGAGATGGGAAGATATCAAAATGTTTTGGTAGTGCAGAAAGTAATTGCCCCCAAATCTATAAAATCCTTGCTGGGCCTCTTGGATCTTCAGAACTGGGTAATAAATCCCCAGTAGTTGGTCRTGTTATTAATCTCCTTTCTGTATACTTTTTGTTGCTAATTCGAATTCAGATGCTTTAACCTCATGCCAGAACCAGAAAGATTCCTGTAAATAAGGGAAAAGTTATGCAAACTGTTAAGCTTCATACAATTAGACTTCTTATTTCAATTTGGGATAAAGAGGCAAAGGTGTGGGGTTCTCATCATCTCCAGCTAGGTCACTTTTGTTGCCTGTTGTGTCAGGCCCCTCCAGCCGATACGGGCATTAGCTGGGACAGTGAAAACCCTAGTGGAAATTTCACTTGGCCCTTTCGTCTCCACCTGTAATGCTAGTTTATTGTGCGACCTGGGCAAGTTTAGACTGTCCTAGAATATGGAAAGATGCTTCCTTCATATAAATTGATATATCAACAGAATTGAAGGCACTATTGAGGTGGTAGTGATAGGTAATAGTACTAATATTACTATTTTACTGTGCGTTGTAGTACAGAAGCCAGATGTTAGCATGAAACATCTCCTGCTCTGGCCATAGTCCCATTACCATCACTTTGTGCATGGACCGTGCATTTCCGTAAAAGTGCATGAGCGGCTCCGTTAAGCTGTGCCGGTCTCTAACAGAGCGCTCATGAGGCATCTGTGTATGATAACAGGCTCTTTTAAGCAACCGCCTACTCTTCTGCATTATGCCAGCGTTGCTGCGGATGAGGACTGAATCCCTCAGCAAACTCTGTCRCAGGATCAACATTGCACTAGAATTAATTGGATGAATTTGAGAACTGGCCAGAGTAAACGGAGATAGGACAAAGTTTCAAAAAGCAAAGTGCAAGGTGCACTTAGAGACTAATAAGAGATCYTGCCCTCCGTGTATGGCCCATCATTTGGAAATGTCAGAGAAGGCAGGATTCATAGCATCGCTGTTAGGTGACTTAGAGCCAGCAACGTGACATAGCCATCAAAGAAGGAAATGGAATCCTAACAGGCTCCGCGAGGGGAATTTCTAGTAGAAATGGGGAAGAGCTCGTGCCATCGTGTTAAAGCTCGATCCCATCTTGTATGGGATGCTATGGGCAATTCCGGTTGTCCACGCTGCGGGGGATTCAAGCTGTAATGAGTGCARAAGGAGCTGCTAGTCCAATATGGAAAGCTGGGGATGGGACTGCTTTGAACTAGGAAAATAAAGAGYGAGAGGAAATACAGAGGGAAATAAACTTCAGAGAGGAAGAATTATTTGAGCTAAGAGAGTTTTGGGATAAGAACAATTAAATCTGAAGTGGGGTACAATTTATTTAAATTGTAACCAGAAGATTTTTAGCCATCAAAGTGGGGTTCTGCAGTATCACTCAGATGTATGTACTTGTAAAGTGGAGATGAGAAAATTTAAGTGATTGTGTGTAATTTATGCTTATTTAGGGATTATATTACAAGTTTTTCTGCAACTCTAGAGGACTGACTTAGTCTCACAGGAAGTCCATACCCATTTTGTTCCTGATCTGTCAGCAGAGAAGCCCAGAATAGATACAACCTAATGGTGATTTAGGCCATAATTTCCAGAATTATAGTTAGAGACAATATCAGTGTAATTTTCTCATTTCTCTTCTACATGTAGATTAGGTATGTTATATTTTTCTCTGTTTAACTCCCAAGTCCATCTGGGCAAGTTTAATTACATCTTTCTCTAAGAAATATTATTGAGGTAAGATGGTGCACTTTAAGTAAAACAGATAAAGAATATAGAGACATTTTTATAAGCAGATGTTCCAACTATTTGGCTGTGTATTGATCCCCTGCGCATTTTATGTGATGCCTCTTTTCAATTTAGCTTCTTTGCATTTAAATTTGCATGCAGGTATTGAAATTAAATCTCCTTCAGGGAATTAGAAAAATATCTACTCTTCCAAGCATCTCTCAAATTAGGGAGAATATGGACCCAAAATACCTCTTTATTGCCAATAAGAACGAATTTTTATGGCAAAAGTTGGGCTGATGAGTCTTGTTTTATAGGTAAAATACTATATGTTTCTTAGAAAATCTAAATATTATTGGAGGGACCTCATTTTGCAGTCCTTATGTGGTCACCGAGGAGAATGTGAAGGCGGAGAGATGGGGTACAGTGGAAGACACACAGGGTCGGGCACGTGGGTTTGGTGCTGGCCCCATCTCTTGGCAGATTCTCTGGGGTTTTATTTAGACAGCTACGTCTGGGGCTTGCCTGTTGCCTCAGCATAGCCTGAGAACTGTCAGACTGGGCTACTGGGTATATCTAGAAGTAATAGTAATTGTATTATTGCATTGCATAATGCAAAATACTGTTTGTTTTCGCACTTTCTGAGGTTCTGGTTTGAGCTYGTTTGCTACTGTGGTGGTCTGGAATTGCTAGGGAAAGTCTGCTGTAACTAATGAGAAACCTCTGTCTGTATCAATATTGCAAACTTTTCATCCCCTGACACTCCCTTGCCTAGAAACAAAATTTYTTCTGTTTTCTCCACAGTTTCAGGGATATTTTCATTATTTAGAATAGGAAGAGTCGCCACTGGGGGGGCAATTAGTTTCCACTTGTGACTTGTGAGGTTAAATGTGTTAGATTTGCCTTCTGCCCTTCTCTCCTCCAGCTGATCATTAACTGGCTGAAACTGCTGCAGACTGTGATGGTTGTTATTTGGATAAAGGGCTTTCAGCTGAGCAGCAGTCGGGGTGATCATCCAAACAGCATTAAAGGGGAAGGGGCCAGTACAGCTTGGAGGATTGCAGCACTCTAAGCGGGGGGAATCGCAGAGTGACCCTTTCCTGGGAGCAGGCGAGCAGAGCGCCGCTGCCTGGCGTCCCGCAGGAGAGAGCRAGCCTCTTCGCGAGGTCCGCGTGGTCTCGCAGAAAAACCTGCCCGCGGAAACCTGCCTGCCCTCYGCGCCTGGCGAGTCGCCGCCGCTCGCAAGCGCTCCGTGTCGTCCAGGATCGGGCCGCTCGCTGGAGCAGGTGCTAGGTCTGCTTGCAGGAGGTTTGTGCTGAAAGTCCGGCTGCGGCCGCGAAGTGGGCTGCTCACAGTAAATAGTCCCTAAGGAATGGAGCACAGAATGCGGTAGTGTGGCTCGCTCGTTTGAACGTTGTTTAATGCTGGTTCATTGGAGCGTTTGTCAAATACCATGACAGTCTGCGCTCAGAAATTAAGAATATACTTATGGCAGGCTGCACTGGCTCCTTATTGCAAGTTTTAGAAAAGTTTCCCTATAAATTATGATGAAAAAGCCAAACTTGTAAATTATCACTTCGGTGCTTCAATTTGTTTTTCCTTCTGCATTTGAATTTTTTATTTAGCAATAAAATATATGGATTTAGCTTCATAAATCAAACCAAGACACAATTGTTAAATAGTCTATATCATATTAATTAGACTGTGAAGCAAGGCAAGCATTACAAGCATTTATAATCGAGTACTGCAKAAGTTGCTAATCAATGAGACAGGCAACTAATTAAGCAGGCAGCAGTCAGCATCTTCAGCTGAAGTTGGTGACTTTCAACTTAATTAAACTTTCCAGGTGTTGGTGAAAGTATGAAAAATATATCTATCTTAATATGTTGATGTGTCTTAATTTCACTTTTCTGAGTTTAAAGGTATGAAGATTGCATCTTTTTAAAGGCAAATTGCCATTTATAAAATGTCCCATGTCCATATTGCATACTTGGTTTAAAAAATATATAGTAGCCATTAGAAGAGTTTGTTTAAGCTCTAAATCCAGTGCATATTGAGTACAGCATAAATTTAGATGGCTTCCTCTTTATTGTCTGTAAATTATCTGCTATATAATCTTTTAATTTATTCCTTATAAGCATTTCAGTGATACAAAATAGATTACTAACAAAGTTCAGAATATTTTTATTATTGTCTTTACTTGTGAAAAGCAGATAATATACTGGGTGCTCTGTGAAGCTTGGAAGAACAGATTATTTCTGCCCCTGCAACCTTGCTATCTGGGTGAATGAACAACATGAAACGCTCGCTGAGAGCCGGATCAAGCCTTGTTCCTATAGCGGCTGCTCTCCTCCCATTTTTAGCATGGCCCATGTGAAAGGCTTTTCCTCTAGGTTCATGCTGTGGGCTTTACCAGAGAACATTTGAAGAGGGAGTTGAAAGCAGGCGGGCTGATGGTTGGGCTCTCGGAGCTGTGGAGGCAGGGGGTAATGCTGAAGACGGAGCAAGATAAAAAGGAGCAGGGGCAGGCTGGCTGCGCTGCTAGAATGAAGATGAGGAGTATGCACCTCCTCAGCCACTGAGAAATTGCTTCCAAGTTCTTTGTGCCAAATAATCTACTTAAGAAGATTGTCTTTTCTTTTATAATGTCCCTTATAAGGTGAATTATGTATGAAACAAATAATGGTGGTGTATTTCTGAGCTCTACCACTGAAGTCCGGGTTGTGGTGATTTGGCAATAGCTTAAAGTTACCATGTTCTTTCCCTAGTGTGTTTGGCATGGTTTTTATGGTCCCCTTGAATGTGTGATGCAAATGCGATGCCCGGAGTGTGCCAATGAAAAGGTCTCTGACCTCCTTTTTTGATTGATGTGCACRTGCACTGTGACCATACCCATGGGAAGTAAATACAGGCAACCCTCTGAAATTGCARGCATTCCTGAAAGGAGTGATTCTGGTTGTCAGTTAAAGTCAGAAAAGTAGGCAGAAGGGCTTAAGGAATGGCAGRCTTTGCTCTTGCTATTTCCTTTCTGAGGAAGGGAAGAAGCATCCTTGAAAGAAGCTTGAGATACRAGACCGGATGGTAGGCTGGAGACTGGTATGTCCATCGGTATAGAAATGATGGCTAACGTGATAGGAACAGCCTGAGGGGTTCAGGTATAACTGAGGTGCCTGAAGGTGAGCGAGCCRGAAGGGTTTTTGCAGTCGTGTTTGTCTTTGCACACGTTGGCTCTCTGCAGTCTGTGCAGGCTAGGAACGTTGCACTAGTGAAGGAGAGAACAAGTCTAGAGGGCAGCAGGCTACCCGGCGCATCTGCTGCCGAGGTGCATTCCTCAGCTGGAGATGGTGCCGAGATGGTCCCTCTTCCGGCTCTGTCCGCCGGCCTGGCGGCAACTGCCAAGGCGCACGGCCGAGAACAGCTGTTGGTAATGTTTCATTCTCGCTTGTTTTATACGTTGGAAAAAACGTGATACGCATTTTTTTATATGGTTTAGTGAATAGTGCCACTGAGTGGAGTCATTCCCCGGGATCCATAGTACGTCTGCAGCCTTCCTGCAGAGAGGCAGGGCAGGTGCTGGGGCTTCGTTAATCTGTGGTCACTTCCAGTTGCTCATTGCAAAATACGGTATTTAATTTCCAACATATGTAACATGTACAGATGCAAGATGTTTTCTTAGTTTCAATATCTATAGGTAGCTTGGTGCATTTTATAAAGTGTGTCTCCTTCTTTCTTACTTAGTGGAGGCAGAGATTTTCCATCTCTCTTTTGTTAGATGTGATATCACTCTTCAAGCAACTAGTTGGAAAAGTATCTACACATCATTTTCCAAAATTTAGTAGCATTGCCTTTGCTTCACTGGGAGTTTAACGGTTCACTTACATTTCTTGATTTTTGCTGCATTTCCACTTCAGCTTACTTTATTTTTATTTTTTGGTATGCTCATGTACTTAGGGCAGAATACGAAAGTTATTCCCTAATAAAGGGCAAAATAGTGACATGTCATCAGTTAGATGAAAGAGAGAGAACCTAGCACTTTCCCATGTAAATTATGTGAATCCTGGATGTAAGCCAGGCAGTCATTTGGTTAGAATGGGKTTTGATAATTGAAACTAATTTAACATCGACCCTATTAAGTTGTATTTTATTGCTCATTTAATAYGTCTGTCTCGCAAGCTTTTTAGAAGTAGGAGGTGGCTTTGTAATGCGAGTCATTTATAATTTGTCAAAGCTCCAGACATACAGGTAATTGTGAAGTTTGCTCTGCAGTACCAGCACCAATATGTACAACAAAATTTATGCATATGCTTGGTCACTATATCATCTTTACYTGTATTGGCAAACACTGGGGWTTATCACCGATGCCGCATGGGTTAAACTGAGCAGCTGGAGTTGATGCAAGTTTGTCTTCTGCACAAAGACGCTTGCTTCCCCTCCAAGGTCTAGCGGGTGGTGGAGCCCGTCCCCAGCGCTCCCTGCCGCTAACCGCATCGCGTGTGCCGCTGAAAGAGAAAAGGGTTGTCGGACTTGACAAATAACCCCCGTCCTCCAATAGCCTGAGTCATTATATTGACTTCTATCAAAGAATGCCAATGTAAATCAGCCGAGGAGCTGGCTTATCGTATTTTAATGACAGCGCATTTCCATGCTTGGTCATCCTGTTTCCACTTTCCTCTTACTGTTTTCCTGCGTGATTTCTGTGTTTTACCACTAGCTAAATGTATTAATCTTTTCCATAGTTTATGAATCACTGGATGGTCTCGTGATTAGTTATTGCCCTTTTTGTGTAAATGGCAGTACAGCCTGGGTGGCGGTTACCCCGCCGCAGTGGCATTTATCAAAGCATCAGTGGCCAAGGGAGGTTAAAAGGTGATAAAATACAGACACGTTGTGTGCAAACAAGCATGGAAGATGTTTGTTTACTAAAGGGCTCTTTTCTGCAACTTCGTTTGCGGGAGTGGAGGATGAACGATAAATTGCGGAAGCTTTACCCTAGTGAAACGGCAGCAAGAGAGAAAGAGTGAGAAGCCGTCGGGGTTATGCCACAGGACCTGGGAGCAGGGAGCGAAAGGTCCTGAGTGCGGATCAGCACACAGGAAGCCTGCTAATGGAAAAGCTTCAAACCCACCCAAAATTACTTTAAAGCAAGGTGAAGTTAAAAGGTGCAATTGATACTACTACATGTGTAGTATAAGCTAGCTCAGAAAGTACAGAAGTATTTTAAATTGCACCCATGTCTGGAAAGGACTAAAAGAAGCGTTCTGTGCTCAATTTTAGCTGCTACATAGTAATCTAGACCATATTTAAAGCAAAAAGGTTAACTTCTCTGACTCTTTTTTTAATTGTAAATGCATGCAAATGGGTATTAAGGACAAAATCTCTCTGCGAGACATAGCATACTATTGCCTCACTCATAGCAAAAGAACAGTATTTGACAGGTATTAGTCACATTAATTAAGACACCACAGGGTGCAAGGAAGAGGGGCACTTGGATGTTATATTGAAGAAGGATTAGAGCTCATCTGTATAACAAAAACGCTTTGTCAGCAGGAGCTGACACAAGGAATTCTCCCTATTGGTAGCTCTGAATTTGTGGGTCAAGATGTTGTACTACTTCTCATTCAAAAATAGTGGATGTGTTTCTGGAACAGAAATGACATTGAAAATCGATGAGATCCTGCTTTAAAAACAAACAAAATCTGTCTCCCTCTGTGGGTGTCCTCAGGAACCAGGTCAAACACAGCAAAAGAAAGCAGGTCAGCTTTGGTGTCAGACCACTTCTGCAAGAAGTTTTTAGCCATTCTGAACAGATTCAGAAATCAGTGCAACCACAGAGGCGATAAATGAAGAAACCGTGCGCAGGGCTGCAATAGTGTACGAGTCCCCATTAGCCTACAGCTGTGAACATCTGCAGCATGCGCCAGTGGCCTGCAGCACAGCTGTGTGAAGAAATCCAGATGTTGCAGCAGTGCTYGGGCACTTTGAGAATGGGGAAAAAAAAAAACAATAAAAGGAGGACGGGAGACAAGGATATGACCTGTGAGGTTTGGAAAGAGAAATCTTAGCTTTAGCCTAGAGTACTGGTAGTTACTCCTAGCATAAAGATATTCTGATGGGGTCATTGCAGCCTGTAAAGTTTGGTTGCTGTTTCTTGTTAGTTTTCTTCTCAGTGTTTCTGAACCAAACTTTAAAAATTTTCATTTGAAGTCACGGTTTCAGCTCATTCTGAGAACTGTCACAAGTGGTGTTTCTGGTTAGGTGTGTTTGCTGGTTTTGAAACGTGCTTGCTGTGTATAAAATGTGCTTATAGCTTTTTTTTTTTACTCAGTGATATGAGCTAAATGTGTCTGGCGGTGTTTTGCAAGATTGATTTGTGAAAGGTTGTTAACCTGTTAGGTCTTACACGTGCGAGTCAGCAGTAGCGTTCACGGCTCCTGTAAGGTGTTGCATTTAAAACGATGACAGAGGCTTTTAACGTTTTTTTTTTAATTTAACTTTCCTTAATGTAACATCCAATTACTGATTAAACTTAACAATCCCTTATTTTTAAATGTAGAAATTCTCTGGCATTTTACTGCTTCCTTGTAGAAATATTTAAGAGAAGATAAGTGAAAATATAGCAGTTATAATCCATGTTGACTGTTGTAATGTTATGTAATTTGGTAGATATCATAATGTATCTGAAAAAAGAGCATTTTTAATATGCATCAGCTGATAAAATGTGGCAGCCCAAATCTGTGAAATTACTCTCCAGAGTTAAGATCTTCATATGCTTAATAATTTGCAGGACAGATTCTAGTGAAAATACATCTTTCTATGGAAAACCATATGCAGAAAGCGGAGTCCAAGAGGCTGAAGGTTTGAAGCGGTGCTTATTGTGCTTTCGTCCGAGTTAATTCTCTTTGCATTCTCCTGAAGCTTTTTTGTGAAGCAAGTTTAAAAAATGAAAGTAATGTGAGATACGGAGGCATCTCAGTGTTGCCAGGAGCCGAAGGGCTTGGGGAAAGGCGGCGCTGGGGCCGCGCGGTTCCTGCCGGGGTGGCTGCTCTGGCAGTCAGGCCTGGCCGCCCGCCAGCAGCGAGCTCAGGTGCCTACAGCAAGGCCCCGAGCATAGGAATGAGGCAAATGCGCATCCCCAAAAGCCCTTCCAGGGCACTGACGACACCTGGGAGTCGCCTTGGCCATCACGGACAGAGCCCGTGGAGCTAGGAGGCTCCAGGGAAAAGAGTAAACAGCAAAGCATTTTCGTCGGCTTTTCTCAGTCGTACTTGATGACGCGGAGAAGACACGCTCCCATGCTCTGCAGGACGTCTGTCTTGTCCCTTGCAATCGTTGTTGATCATGAATAGGTGAGGATAGTTTTCAGACTCTTTAAATTGTTTCTGAAGACTTCGGAAGATCTCATGTAAATTCATTAGTAACTATGCAGCTGCCCACATAGCCTTTAAAGCAATAAAAAATGTATTAGTTTCACTATACAAATGTATTGGCATCCAGTTTGTACTTAAATGAAAAATGTATTAGCTAAACCATACAAAGGTATTACCAGAGTCTCTGTAGTTTTATAATGTTTAACTGGAGCCATCCTTCATTATTAATGCAGTCTAAAATATACAATAAGTGCTGCAAATAAACTGCTTATAGATATCTTTAAGTGTCAAAAAACTCAGTGTACACCAAGTTTCTGCATTTAGTTTCAGTACTCATCTACAGTAATAARAGAGCAATCCTCCAAACCCAGCAGCATTATAAAGGAGCACTGCGAGAATGTTCTCACGGGTACAAGTCCGGTTTTGCTTGGTGGGGATTGTGTTTTTGCGGGAAGAGAATTTTGTGTATTTTTGTGTTTATTTTGCAGCTGTCTTAAGGTCACAAAAATGTTTATGTACAAATGTTTGCTTGTTTGGACTTCTATCGGGAAGTCATTAATTCTTAATTCATTACCCATCCAAAAAAAMCAGACAGAGTAAAACCCAATGAGAAGATAGTAACAAGGGCAAATGACAAAATTCCCTAAGGGAACATGCCGAAGGGTTCAAGGTCCTTCTTTAAACTGTTAGATCAAGAGTTACGAGTATACAGCTGCAAGGGAACACAGAAAAAGGAGGTTCAACTGAATAAGAAAACAGTAATATTTGTGTTTCTCTTGCTACATTGAAACTGCAAGCAAGAAGCATTTGGAAGAGACTATAGATGGGCTGTTGTAGCCACAATGATATAAGGACACTAGAAAGACCAGGTTGGAGTTAGAGGTAATAAGACCAAGATTAAACCAACTAAAATAGCTGGAAAACTAAAGAAGCTTCCGGGCATGCAAGCACTTGCTCTGTAGGTTTAAAAAGAGGCTTTCTGCTTCAAAGTCAGATTCAAGTAAAGAGCAAGTTCAGAGCTTGGCAAGATACCTTCATCCCTGTTGTCYTCAGAGGGAGAAGAGCGGAGCCTGGAGGGCAGAAACCCGTAAGGTGGGAGGAGAGGAGCCTGGGGAGAGGGTCGGGGGGCAAGGGAGGGAGAAAAAAATGCTGGAGGATCACCATCTCTGAGTCTGTTTTAATGTCCAGTAGAGATACAAATCTTAGTTCATATTTGTCAAGAGTTGTAGACAACAGCCAAAATTCAGCCTTGAGGTCGCTTGGAGCGAATCGGTAGCGTCAGGGTTGTGATACTTCAGGGGAAAACCCTGTAGAATTGAATAGACTATGACAGTATTCTCTTCCTGCTGTGGTCTGTCTTACATATGTTTGTATTTGATAAAGCAGCCACTGAGGTGTGAAAGGTTGTGGCTAAGTTATAACTGCTTGAGAAATTCTACAGGTTTCAAGAGTAATTTCTAGAAAAGCCAAATCAGATTCGGTTCTGGGAACAGCTGAACACGTTTGTCCTCTCCCTGGAGGAGACCCCGACGCCTTGCAGGATCTCAGTTCCAGTCTCGCGGCTGGATTTGTGGTCCGTCCCTACGGCTGTGCGGCAGCCTCGGCCGGGTCGCTGCCCGGGACGGTGCCCCCGGCAGCCCTGCCTCCGGGGTCCTGCGCGCGCCTGCGCCTCCCCCGGACTGGGCGGCCTCCAGCTCGTGTTCTGTTTTGGAGACTTAGGGACTGGTGACATCTGGGGGAGTCAAACCCTACTGTGCTATAAGAAGTCCAGTTGAACTTAGTGATTTCAGCGAGTATTGRAACTCAGGAATTATCTCAGGGATATGTTGATATAAATTGTACAATTTAGTATCCAAAACTATTTGACTAGTAATTTCAGGAGGAGAAGCAGATTTGCTAAATGCCTTGGTGCAAAATAGTTTAAATCAAACTGTACAAACAGCATTTTGAAAAGGTCCATTGTATGAGCGGATGGGCAYGAACTAGCACTGTCTTTCCTTTTTACCTGTCTGTTGATTATAAAGCTAAAGATGATTTTGCTGTGAAGGTCRCTCTGGGCAACAAAGGAATTATTATTCCAAAGAAGTTTTATTTAAAGGAGTTTGCTGCTGACAGAGGAGTCACAATACGCTGTTGAGGGGGTACAGTTCTGCTACTTAGCTGGTGAGTTTTACTTCTGAAGGGGCTGTCATCAAGAAGAGCAATCATGCATCACTGCATGAGCTTCGTTATTATTACATACATCTATAAGTGGATGCATTCAAGTCAAATCTAACTAGCCTGTTCTGGGAACTCATGGATAAACTGAACAATAATGCAGGGAGTTGCTCTTTTATCCAAAAGCTCCAAAGGTCTCTGAACGCATTCATTGAAATGGGATGCTGGGACACGTGTACTTGCTTTGTACACCTATTTATTTGAGTCCTAAAGGGAGTCACAAAACATGCAATTGGGTGCAACTTGGCAAACCTYGATCTCGGTGAATACCAGTCGAATCCTTGTGCCTTTCTCCCCTGACTTTCCTTGGAGTGTAGTTATATTTACTTGAAACATTGATATTACAGTAGGGAAAATGGGACACAAAAGAGGAGAAGGTATGTGTGCRACTGGAGAGAAATGAAACACTGTGACTCGAGGATTGTACATGCGGACAAGAGCTGAACTTCATTTTGGCAAACCTATGGGACTGATTTGGTTTTATGTCTCCCTTTCCTCTGGTTAGTTCAATAGTATTCCTGGAGGTAAGAAATSTGGGACCAATACTGGTTCACTTCTGAATTTGTATTTAAAATGAGGACTAGTTTTTATTACTGGTCTCCTTTTCTGAGCACTATGAGTGGGCAGCTATGGGTGAAAAATATTCTAGAACTCCTGAGAATAGAAAGCATCTTTCTTGGAGGAAATTTGCAGAACTGCACATATGTACGTATGAGTGGGGGTTTTACATTGGGATAATATTGCATTTTGTCACGCGTGCGGAAGAGAAGACACAATGTTAATGTGTAGAAGGTGCCCTGCAAGGAGCACTTCCGCTTTTGGCAAGGCTGATGTACTCTTCAGCCCTCAAAGGAGAAGCAGTGATTTTTCTCCCCTCTGGCTTCTGGAGCCAAGACAAGCCAGTGCYGTTTTTCACCAAATCCACCGTATTTCTACAGAGCTGGGAGCRATGGAAGAGAAACAGAAACCCTGTCCTGCACTAGTCTCCTCCTTGGCTCTGCCAGCACCACCTGCCCTGGCTGCAACGGCAGCAGTCAGGGTGGATGGTGGACTGTGTTAATTTGTAAATCGCAGCATTTCCATGAAAAATGAGGCAGAATTTTTCTGCAATAGAGAAAATGTAGAAGGAGAGAAGGCGTTGCAAATGGGTYAATTTTTCAAAATATTTTTTGAAGTACCATAAAATCCTTTAAAATGCAGAGGGATGAAAGAAGGACTACAGGGTTTTTCAGAGCTCTTTCTCTTTCAGTAAYGTGAGCAATAAAAAAGTGCATGTCAGTAAACCATTATTTTTTGTATTGTTTTGGAAAACAGCAAGAATACGTATGAGGATAAGCATAACCATAACCTGCTTGATAATATGATTCAGAATTAAGTGTTTATGGTTCAGCTCATGCATTTAAAGCAGGAGCGTCGGGGTGTGTGTGTGGGGGCTGGTTAATTAGAAAGCTGTCTGATTTCCCTGAAGAAGCCGTGATATAGTGATAAAACCGTAATCCTCTGCGGCGCGCATCCTTCGTTGGAGGATCAGCCGTATTAAAGATCACATCAGGTTTCACCCGGAGTAATGCTGCAGCATGCGAATACAGTGATTATTCAGTTGCCAGCGAGGAGCCTGAYGCGCTGCCTAGAGCCGGGGCGAGCGGCGCCCGGGATGATGGTGAAGTAGCTGAGYGCGGCTGCCGCTTTCCAGAGCCGCAGGTACCCGCTGGCGCCGAACGCCTTCCCCAGCGGGAACCGCGCACGCGGGAACCTCGTTGCTGTTAAACCGGGCACAGCACGCTCACGCCTGGAAGAAGCGAGCGCAAGTGGAGAGGCGGAGGGGTGCGGGCGGCGCGGTGGCCGGAGGCGCTTTGCGTCGGTGCCGCCCTGCGCTGCGGGCCGGCGCTCTCCTCTTGCGGGCGTGGGCCGTCTTCCCTCTCGCGGCAGCGTGCCCGGCGCGTCCGAGCTCCTTCCTGAACACGATGGCAGCTGCTAGTGCAGTTTTACTTACTTTAATGAGCACATTAGTGAGGTCAGATTCATTTCCAAGGYGTTTTTCTCCTGAAAACTCCTGCTTCCTCTCACCATTTATGGCYATAACTTAATTTTATTTAAATCTTTATGAAAAATTTCTAGGGTGTATCCAGTTCTGAATACAGATTTCATATGGTTCAAATTTTTCATAACAGCTTGCTTTTGTTAGGGTGATCTCATGTGCCATACCAGCATGAAGGCGGCATTCCCTTTCTTCGGAGCATGTTTTTAACAGCGTTTACTCTGGGTGATTTTAGATATCCACTTTGTGAATCGGAGAACCGGAGTTAGATGACAAAATTCAATATGCAGTCAATGCAAACAGGTGATTGRGATCCTTTAACCACAGATGGCACAGTGGGCACTAATTACAGTGTCAGCTATTCTGTATCTTAATCAATTCCGGTGGTCTCATTTATAATTTTTACTCTTCCTGACAAGTAGTTATTCAAAAAAGTAAATTGACTCTGTGTAATTTGGTTCTTGGACACAAAAGGCTCAAAATTAACAGGTTTTTTTTCCCCCTGAGAAATCTTTCCTCACTGTAATTTGGCATCCTGCTAATTATTTTTCTGTCCCTTTTTTGTTTTCTAAGGGTGACAGAAGTAAAAGTGCTCAGTGTGCTCTGCAGCCAGCAATTCCCGAACGGGCGGCTAATGACCACCGCAGGCAGGGCGTGCGAAGCTCTGGCACCGCGCAGATCTCTGCTTTTAATGCTCCTTGTTTTCCCAGTTACGCGTGAACATAACTATACACAAGCACAAAAAACATCATGATTTGTTACCGAAATGACCTGACGTTTTCAAGAGGCGCCGTGGCCGGGGAGCAGAGCGGGAGCGGGGACAGCGTGCGTCGGGCGCCTGCCGGCGCGGCGCTGCGCATCCGCCGAGGAAGCGGGGCGCCCGTTGGGAGGGACTGGCGGCGAGCTCTTGGAAAGGCATCCTTGTGTTAGCGCTGACGGCGAGCACCTTGAAGATGCAGCCTTTGCGCAGCGCTTTGTTGTGCTACAGGTGGTTATTTAAAACAATCAATTTACAAAGAACAATTTTTTCTTCTTCATGCTGTTAAAGCAAATTGGTATGTAATTAGATTTATATACTGAATAATCTCATTTGCATATCCAATTAATTCTTCCTGTTTTAATTTGTTAGGGTTGGTTTCACATTAGTAGCAAAAATAACACTGAAATTATCAAGGACTCTTTTTTTTTTTTCTTTGCTATAATTTCTTCAAGATGTTGCATTAAAACTTGGTCCCAAGCATCCTTTTCCTTTTAGAGGCTATTAAATAACACTGGAAAAAAGCTATCAAAAGAAAACTAACCCATGTTACAAAAACAATAAGGATGGTCTCATTTAAGCTGACCAAAGCTAACACATTGTGAATTTGGGCTGTTTAGACATGTTGCTGGAGATGCTGAAAAGCTGTGTAGAGTTTCACTTGCTGAGTAGCCGTGGGCTCGCGAGCGTTGGGTTTGACTCTTCTCTTCTGACTTGACTTGTGAAAGTCCTGGAAACTTTAGCTGAAATAGGAGCGTCTTCTCCTAACAACATCTGCTTATCGTTTTGACTGTCGTCACTTCTCACGTCTCTATTCTGATTTTTGCAAAAAGCAAAGCAGCAAACCAGGAGGGGCTGCTCTTATGTGCCCTGACTTCCCYAGGCTTCGACGCAGCAGGAAGGCGTTTAGCACCCATAAAAAGCACGCTGCTTCAGTTAGGTGCCTGGCTATGGAATTTCAGCAGCGGCCCGTAGTCCTGGACAACTCCATTAGCGCTTTATTTTTTTTCCCCTCTTTCTTTTTAACGTTGTTATAAAGCCGTTGTTCTACCTTCTTTGTAACTTCAGTATTATGTTAAGGTCAAAGCACTGTGAAAAAGAAGAATGGTTTTCTCTGGCTTGCTTTAAATCAATAAATCACTTTGTAAAGACAGAAAATGTTATCTTCATGTGTACCACACATCACCTTAATACTATTTATCTTGGGTACCTAAAAATATCTTGGCCCAATCGAGAGTCCAGGTATTTATAGTACGTTAAGTCTGCTGTATTTCTGCATTGAAACACRCAAATTATTTAAGCTTCAAAAGCTGGTGGGGAGGGGTTATATAAGATGACTTTTTAAGGATTTAAAATTATAGTTTTCCAGTTATTCCACTAAATAGTAGTAGACTATCTCTTTTTTAATGAAAATTACAAATAATTCTTAATTCATAGTAATAAGAGTTATTCTGTGCAAGTCACTCAGGTACATAATATTTTGCATCTCCAAACAAATAATTAACAGTGGCAGTAAGCTGAAAAGATTCCTTCTTTCCTTAACTCTGACCATGTCCCCTGGCCAAATCTCTATGGCTGCAGTTGCTGTAGGAAGTAGCTGTGACATTTCTTACACAGGTGCAGGCCAAAGTGCAGGGGTGCTCCAAGAAAAGTGCCCTTTTCGCTCCCAGTCCAGGAACAGCTCACCGGAACCCGCCCTTGCTGAACCGACGGTGTTCGGAGCCCCCTGTGCCGTGGGCGCTGGCCTCCCTCGCTGGCTCCGGGTTTCCGGGTGCTCGGTCCCCGTTGCGCCCCGCCGGCAGAGCAGCGGGGAGCGCGGGCGCTGTTACAGGGCTCGGGACATGGAGCYGGGGTCTGGCCCCATGGGCGGAGGGGGCGCCACGGTCCCAGCRCGTGTGACGTACCGATCGGAGTCCTCTTTCCAAGTTGCCCTTATTTTGCCCAGATCTGGCCAGAGGGGCCTGTTGGCCCCRGGAGAAAAAGGAAGTGGGTTGATGAGGCATCGTAAGAAGATGGAACTGATACGTGTGTTACCTGAAGCTAAGGTGRTGTTTCAGGACAGTGACTGTCCCCCGGTTTTTAAGGGCTCTGTGGATGTGCAGCTGCAGTTACTGGATTGGGAGGACTCCTGCGTTATTTGGGAGGATGCGTGTCTGGCTAGTGCATCCACAGTGTGCTTTAAGCTGTCCGTTTATAACCTTTTATAACACCAAGCTTGCTGCTCACCTCTGAGTGTCCTTCACCTTTGCCAGGATGAGACCGATGGCAAAGGTATCTACTGTTCTCGTAAAAGTTAATTTAAGGGTCTCACCTAACCGTTTTATTGCATATTTGCCTGAAAGTGTCTTTCTGTTTTTATTGGATTCCTGCATAGTGAGCAGCCAGGTCTGCAAAATGCCAACCGTTCTATGGGAAATCGCTGTCACTGAATATACTAAACATCTCAAAGAAACCCCCRGTTTTATTTATTTTGGCTAGGAAGTAGAGTTTGGAATTGTGGGTTTTATTATTATTATTATATGGCTAACAAAAGGAGGACTTGATTAAAAAAGAAAAAAAAAAAAGGCCATTCCAAAGGATCGGCACAGAACCTAGGAACCTGTATTTGTCCGGCTTCCTCCTGTCTGTGGTGGGCTTTGGTAGGTAACTGGTGTGCCTGTCCCGTGTCYGGTGAAATCGGCAGAAAGGGCCCCGTGGTTACGGTGGATGCTTTTCCTGAAGGGTTAGTGCAAGAGGCTTGAGCAGGAGCCGTATCAGTGAAAGGGGAGATGGCGAAGAACTGGCCCACGCGAGTCCTCACTCTTCCATGAAGCCCCTTCGAAGTGAAGAGGGAACATTGCAGAGTAAGGGGCTGAGAGTTGAAAATAAAAACAACATGCTTAAATGATTTAATAAATGAGGAAAATATTGCCGTTGTTATGTTGCACTGATTTGAAATATGTCCTAACGTAAATTGCATCGGATAGCAATTAACAACTAATGGTTATTTGCTAAATCCAGTGCCAAGAGATAAAAACTAAATAGGTACAAGTGCTTAGCTTTTGCCTGCATCTCCAATCACTGCATTCGTTGTGCTGTTTTGTAGCTTTTCTACTTACAAGGTGAAGTAGCTGCTGTCGGATCTCTGGCAGTGTGCCGGCAGGGCACRGGGAACACCACGGTTTTGTTCCTGCCAGACAATATGAAATACAAAGAAGTTGAAAATCGGCAGCTATGAAAGGTGTGTAACAATTTCTGTGTATTAGCTTCATCTCACGTGGAAAAACTCCCCCAATTCCACTTAGTAATAAAAATAAATTACATAACAGGACCAGTGCCTGTGTTAGCCTTGGCTGTAGCTGAAAGACTTGAATCGGTGTGTAGGTCACTTATTCCAGTGCTTTTTGGGTCTAATCTGTCCGTCTGCCTGCTTTGTACATGGTACTCGGCAGAGCTACGAGCAGCTCTGCGTTTCSCAGGGCAGAAGATGGTACACGCTCCTGCGCGTCAGGAAACTAAGTGAGAATGACCTCTAGCTCTAAGGCACTTATCGAAAACCTATTTTAAATTGAATACACAAGCCAAGATAATACAGGCTGTTTGATAAGAAACATTAGAGAAATCCATAACGTGAGGCTTTTTATTATAGGTTTATTACATCAATCTCTCCAGTGGGTAATGGAACTTGTAAATATACTCTTATGTAGGAGTCTCCTTGTGGGCTTTTTATTCATGCTGAAGTAAGCACAGCAAACTTATTTGCTGTCAGGGTACATTGAATTTAAGATTAGTATTTATTTTGGTTCTAAAGAGGTTTTGCTTTTGTGAATTGGAAGTTGGAAGAGCTGTGTGAAAGGCAGAGCGYGCTACGGGGGGACGCGGGCAGGGAGCCCGTTCGCCTGGTCCCGGTGCCCTGGGGATGCTACCACCTGGACGGGGCGCGTAACCTCTCCCTGCGGTACCCCTCTTCATCAGGAGGAAAATGTGYGTTTAAAAAGGAATTTGGGGATTTTGAACAACTTACCTGGCAGGAGGAAAAAAACATCTCTGTAATTAGAGAAATATTTACGGGAAATACTTCAGTACCACCCATACAAATGCACAGTAACAGTGTGCTTGAATACTGTACTTTTTTTTTCTTTTTTTTTTTTTTTAACCATGCACACATGCTTTTTCTTTAGTATGAATGTATCTGTATTTCTTCCCTAGAGGTGAGCCCAACCCCACCACTGCGGTGATAAGCCAGCCTGCCTTGGGTTGCTTGTGAGAAATCATTACAGGGCCATTCATACGGAGGAAAGAGTTAAGGAAAAGTTTACATAGGAGTTCAAAGGATAAAGAGAGAACAGAAAACAAAAAAATTCTTATCAGCATTTAAGTCTGTTCATTGGAGGATATAGTAATTAATTGGTGGTAAATTTAGGGACAGATCTGCTTAATTGTAGGATGTAATTGCAAGGCCCAGAAACACGTAGAAGTGTCAGCAAAGTCAGCATTTAACACATGACTTTAACACCCTGACTGCTGCAGCTAATTCTTGCTGTAATTATCAGGGTATATCTTCATTCATGTAATACCATGGTATAGCTGTTTTAATTGGGCTGCAAATGGTTATAATTATATATGGAATAGTTTTATTTTTTACTGTATAGCTCAGATACATCCTTTGAATTACAAAGTTTAATTTGAGACACAGTCAACAGGTTGGTTGCAATTGAAATCCATTCTGTTTTTCTAAACCAAAGATGATAGAGATGAAAACGGTGCAGATGAGGAACTTAAGTCCGGTTCTTAGGCAAAGGCTTCATCAGCTCAAGATTTCCTGGATGGGGACAGTGTTTGAAGCCCCCCCCCCGAGGTGCTCCTCTTGAGGCAAGCGGTGTCACGTAGCGAGGGTTCGGGTCTGACCGTCGCTCAGATGGGGCTGGGCCCGCGGCGAGGACTCAGGAGAGGCTCCCTTACCTCTCTTGCCTCAGCCACCAGTTTCTCCTTTGCACCCAATTCACAGGGGATATGAGGTGAGTTAAGATTGTAGCTACTTAAACCAAACTGGAGGATTTCAAGACTCTTAATTCTGGGAGCTGCCAGTTCAAATTTCTGGGTTGGCCAAGAAAGTAGCCTTCTCACGTTCTAGTTTCGCTTAATTTACTTACGCATCTGTATTGCTTATTTGGTAGATACGCCTGCCATTGCCTCTGTCATCCCCCCAACACTAACCCTAGGAAGCAATAAAAACACGACAAGCCGTGGGATGTCTTTTAACCCTATCGTTAAGCTCTACCGGGATGCTGCGCTATGAGACAGGTTACAGCTGAAGAGCAGAGATGTGTGTATTTAAGGTCCCGAGGGCGTAAGAAATGTGCTCGTACGGGGAAAGCACTGCTGTTGCAAACGCGCCTCGAAGAAACCCTTCCATTCACCCGCCTGGAGGTGCGCGCGCGGTCAACCGGCCACGCTGCCCGGGCACGCAGCAGTGCTGCCRCTAACGCTAGCAGCAGGTAGGGGAGCACTACAGTTGTGGTACGTTCTCATAGATAAGTTACGTATTATCATTTCCATCTCTTCCATATCTAAGCTATAACAGTTTTTTAAAAGGCATTTTTCACGTCTTTGAAATATTTTTGGCCGTCTCCTGGGTGCTCTCGCCAGCTTCCCTAGGAATCGCAGTGCTGACGGCAGCAAGACTCATTGGAACTTCTCTCCTGGGGGCAACAGGTTGAGGATCAACAGGGCGAGAGAAAACTTCCTCTGGGCCTTTGATTTTTTGCTGCTCGTAGAACAAGGTTCTAATGAGGAAGCAGAGTGCTACCAAAACAATCTATAAATGGTTATTCTCAGTTTAATTACTTTGCCTGCATATTCTTCGTTATGGCGTGCAATGGCGTAGTGTTAAAATAAGTTGAAACCAAAGCCCTCAGTTCTAAATGAAAGACTGCTTAGAGAAGTTTGTATTTGTCTTTGAGGAATCTGAAAAATAATCATTAGGTTCTTTGTAGTGCAGTTCTCAATCCAGGATAATCCTTAAATTTCAAAACAGAGGAACCCATTATTTTTTTAATTGTAATGGAAAAATTGCTGAAGCAGTGCACATTATTTTGATTACCCATTAAGCCTTCTCCTCACTAGAATGAAATATGATTTTCTTTAATTTTCTTGCTTTTAACTTTTGACTTGTAATTTATTTAAAAAAAAAAAACAAAAAACCCCACTGTTCTAGAGTTGGTGGTTGTCCAGTTGCCAAAGTGCCGCAAATGGCCACAGTGTTCAGACCGGTAACGTAAATGTGTCGGCTCCTGTCTCAGTGTCTTCCTTATGTTTTGTGTTAATTATAGTAAAATATTGCAAAGACTAGCGTTTATTAATTTCCACTGGAATTCTAATGTCTGACTTGCATAAAAGTTTCCATGACCTGCTGGCTTGACATAAGTGGACCTTTGTCATAAGTGAGCCATTACTGGATCACATCAGCTCAGTAAAACATACAGTTTCTTACTGAGCAACAAAATAAATTGGCTTGTCATTTTTTAATTGGTTTAAAAAAATTGGTTTGTAATCTTTTTATTGGTTTTAAATTTTAGACCTCGGTCAGATAACTTCCTCCTAAAGAAATACATATCATCTCCCTTCCATTTGACTGTTGGTTTTCTCTCTTCAGTGATATTTGATTTGATTTTTATCTCTGTAATCGTTTTATTGCTGGGCACTGCTTCAGAGCTCCTCCGAACGTAACGGCCTTTGTGTAACATCAAAACAAGAGCCTCCTCAAGGGGGGCAGCTCGCCGTTTTCCATCTCCTGAGACGCAATTATTTTGTGTTTATCCCTAACGCCTCTGGGCGAGCTGATGCAGGACGCTCTCCGTGCAGGCGCRCGCAACGGCCCCGCTCGTTTGCCAGCGCTGCGAGGACTCGTTTACGCAGGCTTGCATCATTCGCGGGCGCCGCCGCCGCCGCTGCGCGCCGCTGGCAGGTGCCCCTCGGTCACGGCTGCGGCCTCGGGGAGGAGATGCACCGTCGGCTGCTCCGGCACCCTGCTACCGGCTCGTAAGTCATCGTGCAAAATGTTACGTCCCGTGGGTCAAAGTCCACATCCAAGGCTACTGCCCACGTAGGGCGACATTAAGCCTGAAGTCTGTGTTTTAAGCATCGGTTTCCTCAGCRTGAAGAGCCCTAAATCTGTATAGACAAGGAAAAGTGAATTTTTATCCTTGGGTTAGATTGGGTTGTTTGGAAATTGTTACTTTTGATGTCTTTATATAAAAAGAGCTGTGTTTTAGGCAGCATTTTTTTCACTGGTGTAAGACACACATTAAAAAGGAGCTTCTCTGCCAGAAAGCTCCGTAGGGTGGTTGAGGTTTAAACGGACCGTTAAAAATGAGCAGCTCCTTTATCTCCAGGGCAATCCCACAAAGCTGGTATTGAAATGTCAGCRAGAAATGTTTGAAAGTTTACCCTGGTAGTATTATACCGGATAGACAGAAGATGTTACTCACAAAGGTCATCAATCTGAGCAGTTTTTAAGGGTACTAAATTGCAGTGTGAGAAGTCATAAAAGTCAGGGTTTTGACAGCTATCTCAGGTTTTTCTTTTTTCCCTGCTGCATTACTTAAAGTTCATAACATTCTTTAAAAATTAAAAGGATACATGCTACACGCTTGCAGCCCGTGCAGATTGTACCCTCGTTGCTCTTTGGGCTTTTACTGATTGCACTCCAGGAACTTCGTTTAAGCTGCCCTCAGTTTGGTATTCAGAAACATTGGCCTTAACGCTGGATTGGCGTTTGTGCCTGTTTGCGTCTGTGGAGGGTCTGGCGCTCTGCGTATGTGACTCGGAAGAGCAAACGGGCTCCCGCTCGCCTGCTGCCCGCCCAGGGCCTTCGCCAGCCCAGCGCTTCCTCCCTGCGGCATGAACCCGAATCTCACTCACCGAAGGGAGGGAACTGCTCTGAGGAGGGTTGCAGTAACTTAAAGAGGGACAACTCCTAAATGCCCTAAATTGATGCGATTCCGTTGACTTAAATGAAGTTACAGAGCTTTACACTAACTGGGGTGCCAGCCTGGTGTCCCAGCAGTATACTTCAAATACCTTAAATCCACTTATGTAACGTAACCACCTGGGGATTATAGCATTGGATCCTGTTTAGAGGATTAAACACTTTCTTGATTTAGCAGCAGTCGGAAAAGCTAGTGAAGCTTCTCCATCCAGGAACCAGCTCAGGATCACGATACTGTGCAGTACGATGCCTGGCCTGTCTCAAGAGGGTATGTAGGACAGTAAGGACTGAAAGAATGGTTTTGATTTACCTTTTTGTATAGTTTTGTAAGAGAGGTTGTTCTCTCCTCCTAAGTAAGTTGGTTCTTTTTAAAACTCCGGATACCTGGGATGGCATCAGGCTTCCGTTCCAGGCAGCTGGGGACGATTGCAAGCTGCTGCTGACAATGTTGCACCAAAAATATAAATACATAACATGTTATAAACACCAGGTTTCCTTCCCTCCCTCCCCATTCTTTCAGTTGCACTGAAATTTGTTACATTGACAACAGGCTGAAGTTGCTAGAAATAGTATCAAAGAGAAAAACGCACAGATTGACGTGTAATATATAGCAGGGGAAGATTGGTCACGACACAGTTGCCTAGAAGCTGCCTGTGCCAGTAATATGTTATGGAACGGGCACAAATGAACACACTCACCTTACTCGCTCCCATGTAACTCCCCAGGTAACGTTCCTGGGTAGCTCCCCGCTTCTCCCCCCCTCCCCCCCAATGTTTCTTTTCACTACTTACTGAGCAYGAAGTATGTGCGCGTGGGACCATATGTGAAGCGTCATGTCTTGTTTGTGGTACGTACATGGTGCCCGTCCCAGGTGAGGGCGTTAGACTGAGGCTGTGAAGAGCTCCTCCCCAAAACCACAGGCATTGCAGCCCCTCTGGCACTGTGAGGGTCTGGCAGCCGTTTTACTCTCTACTTCGTTCAAATTTTTAACGTTTGTGCCTGTTTTGTCACCGGTAAGCCACGCATGTTAGCTGTTGGTATTCTCCTTCTGGAATAGCGTTCCTGATGTTTCCGTAATTATTCAGCAGCACTGCTTACTCTGGGCATAAGCAAGTGCTCGTTATAACAGCTCTCAGTACTGCTTCCCTTAATATCGTGCAACTAAACGTGCAGTCAGAATCATCCCATCCTCTTGTATAGTGTTGTGTTTTCTTGCCACAATTGCAAAATGTGTGCCCGTGACCCAGAGCAAACAGATTTGCACTGCTCCACTGATGAACGGAGCCCCTGTACCGGCATTTTCTGTCCAGTGACATAGTGTGAGTTAGGTTCCCAGTCTTGCACTTAAAGAAGTGTGCCAGACTGACTATCCGTTACTTGCCCCTACCCCAGAGGAGGATTGCATTACTCACGAGGCACAGGTAATTCTATCTGCTTATTCGCAAATATTTGAGAAAAGAATCCATTGCCTAAACCTTTCTGTAAATAGCAGGATAAGAAGTTGGCAGGAATCAGCTTTACTTCTGACAGTGGCTGATGTACTTCAACCTGAAAACAAAACACCCGGCTTCTCCTTGAAGCAATGCACACAAGAAAGTTGCTTTCACCTTGAAGATTTCTGCAGAGTTGGTCTCCACAATCACTTCAGAGCCTGTACACATTGCTAGAGTTGTCGTTGTTTTTCAACCAATAGATGATACAGAGATCATAGGTTATGGCCCAAGTGTCTTTTTCTTCTCTCTTAGAGAATAATTTCTCTAAGAAGAATTTCCAGGATTTTAAAGCAAAGAGGTGTTTTCAATATGAGTACTTCGTAACTTTTTACTCTCACTGTTATGGAGGCGGGCAGCATTTGCTAGCCTGGTGCTTGTGCTCCACACCAAGAACTCACCTTCCTTATTACATGAAAGGTTTCAATGAGCTGAGGTTCAGGAAAGTACTGTGGATSGGAAATATGTGGCTTTTACGTGAACACGGGAAAATTGCACGCAGACGTATTAATTCAGCTATTTTTTTTTTTATATTCAGCTTATAGTACCTGCCATACTCAGGATAACTGAAAATCTTGTAATATTGATACTTGTTCTGCTTGGAAGACAGCAATTATCTCAACACCTTAAATTTTACTAATAAATCAATAGCTAATTAGTACAGACCTCTGAAACATTTATAATACCTGATCCACAAATAGCTCGATATAAAAACATTCAGCATTAGAGGAATCTGCAGTCTTGGGGAGCAGGTCTAAGAATAGTTGAGTGCAGCTTTGTATTCACGACGCCGTGCTGTACTGTGCCTTGGTCGGACATGAAGATGATGTCGGACTGACCGGGTGTGAATGTAACCGTTTCTAACGGTCATTGGCCCAGCTGGGGTGTTGGCAACAGAGATTTTGCCAAGAATTTCACAGATTCAAATCTCTTTGAAACACTTCCTCAAAAGTGAGAGGAAAGTCATTTTCAACCTGAACCATAGCCTTTGCCCCTCTTCAGCCATTGCGTCCGGAACTTGTCTTCAACCCATATGGAGAAAAATCAGCCCAGTATCAGTTTCTGGCTACTAGATAGCAAATGCCCTCAGGGACAGCCCCGGGCACGGTTGTGTTTGACTTTGCCTGTGCTGTACTGGAGGTTTCAAACCGTCTGGACTCCCCGTTGCCATCAGCACAGGACTACGAGAACCTGAGGCTGAATTCATCATATGTGGGAGATGGCTGCTGCCACCCGCTACTACTGCGACAGGCCACCTGCGTGCCCGAGTGATGAATGAGGGCAATGAGTTGAGGCAAGATGCTTCAAAGCCGCAGTTTCAATGGTTAAGATTAGTGCTATTGATGGAGTAGAGTATGAGGAGGAATTGTGTCTCCCTCAAGGACCAATTTCTCTGTCCTTGATTGACTTTCTCAGCTGAAAGTATGTCATGTCCTGAGTTGGAAGAATTAAAAAAAATATAAACCTTAAAACACATAAAATGTCAGTATTTTATCGAAGGCTGTATCTAATACAGTCGGATGCTCTGAAGGCTGTTGTTAACTAAGGATACAGTATTCGAAAGCAGAGCAGCTAAGTTTTGGTTTGCACATACAAGCAAGTATCATTTTCGAGGTGTTAAACTACAGTTGGCAGAGCCTGCAGTGAGGAGTTGTGTGTGAATGAGCACAGCCCTTATGGATGATGCAAACATGCTTATTTGTTTCATTTATAGAGGAGTTTTAATAGCCTCAATATTTGGTTGCTACAATCATGTTCATTTTGGCTCTGTATTCACTGTTGAAACAAAAGGAAGCTGAGCTAATGTGAGAGTGATTTTTCTCTCGTAACAGCAGATTTGACCAATTAAGTAATGACATAATAGCATGAGTCCTTATAGCATTAGTCTTAGGGGAGAATAACAAAAATAACTGAGGAAATGTATCCAACAACTGAAGAACCAAGTCTCAGATTTTGGCTTGGGCTTGCTTTGGTAATGTGCTGGTGGGTTCTGGCCATCGTATTTCTGGTCACAGCTCAAATCCATGAGAGYTGCATGTGAGCAACAACAACAAAGAAATAATCATTTAAAATGTTTAGATCCAATAGTTAAGTCTATAGGAAAAGATGTTTATGCCAGGTTTTTAGGTAGTTCAGGTTTAGTGTACTTATTCCTACTGATAGAGCGTGTTCAGTCTTCTGTATAGCTGCTACGTTATGCAGCAGCTTTTGAGAATCCTGTGGAAACTGGTATCATTCATCTCCTGAAAACAGAATTTGTATTTTTGTTATTTCGAGAAGGAAAATTTACATTTTTTTGATTACTACACAATGTTAGCAATTGATGCATAGTGTTAGTTAAGGACRCTATTTTAATTTCCTATCATAATCCTTGGATGTTGGCTGTATACCTCCACTCCAAGATTTCCTCAGGGCTAAAACTTAACTAATAAGACATCAGAACAAATCTGATTTTTATTTATTATTTAAAAGTATCTTTCAGAAACATCCCTGTGGCCATTTCTACTATTTCAGAGCTGGAAATCAACAAATAACATAATCATTAATGAACATGCTGCAGGTTCTCTGTTACTTTTGTAACTGATCTTATGTCAGAGGACCTGGAGATGCCCCAGTCCTCTTACATTATTCTTTCTTTATTATTATTATTATTATACAAGCTCCAGCCTGGGCTATCATCCTTAGCAGTCTGAGTTTATCTGTTTATTTTCTGATGTCAGCTGTGATGACTCAGGGAGATGGCTGTTTGGTGAAGAAACTTGTGATTTTCTGCAGTAATGGAGAGAAATGTGCTTTTATCATATATTGAAGAGAACATCTGTGATCATAATCATAGTGTTGACTTACAAAGATGATAACACAAATTACATTCTATTAAATGAAGTTTTTGTCATAGGACAAGTCATTCATTATGTTGCATCATGAAGTGCCTCCTCCCAGTTGTCTAGACCCAGAAGACTAAGCAAAAGAAAAGCTTTCTCGCTTTTGCTTGTACGGATCAGGTAACAACATTTTATGTGAAAAGCGCTAACTTGTTAACATTTGGTGTAATTAATCATGCGGCATTTAGATAGGGGAAATTGTGATAGTGCTGTGGTAGAGCCAGTCAGACAGAATGAGAGACTTCAAAGATGAATTCTCCAGGCGGGAGCCTGACCCGCAGTTGGCTTTCGCACATTTATTACTGCACTCAGATGTTGCCGGATCCCGGCAGAGGCAGCTGGCAGGGGCCAGTTCCTGACCTCCTGTAATTGGTAGAGTCTAGGCTTTCCTCAGAGGTCAGGACACGCTCACGTTGGGATGGATGGATGTGTTTAACCCTGCCTTTAATTCAAAATACTTCAGGTATTTGGGTCACTCATAAATGGACTAGTCAGACCATCACTATCTCCATTTGAAATTCTGGACCTCTTCCACTCCTAAATTTGCTAGGATGAAGATTTATTTCTTCTTGTCTTCTGAGCTTTAAGGATCCTCTGGATTTTTACAGTCTCATTCCTGTCTCTAAGGAATATCTGACACTGCTTTTGAACCAAGGTATCAGATGCTCGTGTATCAGATGTCACCTGTCAAGCAGCCTTTCCACTTTATCTTTACTTGTGCTTGGTACCGCAGTGATCTGTGAGAAATGAAAGTAAGTCAGCAAAGAGAAGCAGTGAGCGGGGGGGGGGGAGGCTCTTGGTTTGGTTCAGCTTTGCTCCTGAGGATGGYGTCTGACTTTTTTGTTTCCTTGCTTAATCTTGACCATTTTTTGCTTCACAAGCACGGGTCGGCTGTGGCACCATTGCCGGCAGGAGCGGAGAGCAGCCCGTAGCAGAGGAAGGCTGTTCGCTGGCCCCAGGCAGGCACAGCCGAGATGCCCTCCTCCTCCTAAAAATAACACTTCGGGCAGGACTTGTAAAATCTCCTTTTTTGAAACACRTTTTACATTTGTATTGGAAGTGCCTTAAGCGTATCTCATTCATTAACAAGTCTACAAAATCATTTGTAGTATCTGGTGTAAAAACTTCTTTCTTATCATTTCAAAGCTATTAGCACCATTTGTGTGTGCAGTTGATATACTGATGTTAATAGAAGTGATAGGCAAAAAATATAAATAAAGAGCTGGCCAATTTAGTCCTTTCATGCTCAAGAAGACGAAATACAGCTGAGTAACCTTGAAGAGCATTATGCTGTTTTAATCAGGGATGCCCTTGAGCTGTCCTATCTATTTCATTTTTAGTTTCCTGAAGAGTTGCTCTTCCCAAGGTGAAATTTTGTCTTGAAGAAATACTGACTTGTAGCTCTGGATGAAGACACACCAGTATACGTACGCAGCAGAAACTAATTCCCTCAGCAGCAAACAAGGAAAGGATTTTTATCATTTATACTGGATATATTCCAAGAATTCTCTCTCCAGTTTAGTTATTATCTTTCCCTACAGTGTGGAATATTCAATTAAACCTTCTCTCAAATTGGCCATAACTTTCAATGAAAATTAGAGTAGTTCTATTTAGCTAACGATATCACTCACGGAGCCTAATGTTCAGAGAGAACGGGAATGGTTTCACCTGTTCGTTTGAATTAACCTCTGCTGATGCTCTGCATGTGTCAATGCCACAAACACGCAGGGGCAGCAAGTGCTCAGCGTCAGACCGCATGTGCTGGCTTCCAGCTGGGGGGCTGGGGGGATGCAGAAGGTACAGTCGTCATTCCAACTGTAGTGAAATTAATCTGACATTTTAAAAATAAATTTTGTAGTATCAGCAAAAGCTAGAATAGCAGAATGTTCTTCTAAATTACCTGCTATCATGTTCTGTCCAACAGCATATCGGAATACACCATGTTTTGCGCTTAAATGATACTTTTATCATGAAATCTACTGAAATTTCCTGTACCCTGCATCTTACTGCAAGAAATACACTTCTCTAAGGAGGCAGAAGCTGAGCAGTAGTGAGTTTGTTTCAACTGACAGGGAATAAAAGCTGCTTTTCGGTAACCAGTCTTGTCTGCAACTTGTCTAGAGCTCAGGGCAGCTGTGTGTTCATTCTGGGTTCGCTCGTCTCTGGCTCGAGCTCAAGAAACGTAACTCAGGAAAAAAACCCGTCATTGTGCGAGTATCTAAACAGCTTGTCTGGAAGAGCCTAATGAACACAGTGTGGTAAAAAGGGCGAGTGAAAAGCCCACTAAACTCAGGAAAGAGACTCYGACTGGCATCGGGGGGCTGCTAATAGTGTTCATCAATAACAAGCAAAAAGTGTTAAGTTGCTCTATGATTGCAAGTCCCTGAAGATTATTGCAATAAAAATGAAGTTACTGCTTTTATAAATGTTTACAGTTTGTATTTAGAAGTTGTAAGGATAGCAAAACTTTGCTCCCACAAAACCAAACACTGTGGTAGAGCAAAATGCATTTGCCTTTGCTGATGTTAAACGTGTTAGATCTGTTTTATGCCCAGCAACATTGTAAATTAGTTGAAAGTACACTATTTATGGCACAGATACTTTTAGTTTTCTACCTGTAAGAAGCTAGATGGCAGTTTGCTCTATTTATTACTGAATATTTACTGTTCTTTGGATCAAATCTTCATCTGCTATAAAGTACTATGGTTCAGCTGTTGTCACACACTGTGTTAGGTAGGATCTGGTCTGTAGTGATTTCAATCATGCATTAGACTGTAGCAATAGGACTCTACAGGCTGAGGATTAAATAGTTTTGACTTGCTTATCTTGGTTATACACAGGCAGCAACAAGAGAAAGAAGAAAGAGTAGGCACTCAAAATAATTTTTTCTATGCACTGTTGCAAGTTTTTTTCCTCTTCTTCTGTTCTGCTTACATGCTGACAGCTGCTTTCAGAATTTCTCCCTGCCTTAACTAATGCCACTTGCTTGAAAGCTAAGGAGTAGCCTTAGCAGTGCTTTTTTTCTTGTTGACTAATAGAAAAGGCAAGCGCTTTTTGCCGTTTAAAAGCTGAATGTTAACCAGTGTCGGCAGCAGGTGTGATATGCGCAGAGCAGTTAGTTTCATTTGGTGACCTTGCCCGAGCTTCTGTTGCATGAGATTTTAGTTTGGGCGAATCAGTTGAGTTCGTCTTTTCACCTCTTTGTGACTATTTCTACTTCCTTCTGTGTCGCACCAGTTCCCTAGGTTGTGCCTCGCCGGGTGATGGTGCAGACCGGTTGTACGGCTGGTTTCTCCAGATGTAACTCCCGGCCAGCACCCGCGGGCGCTGTGCGGACCGGTGCGATTGCACCCAGAAACCGGGYGTCTGGTGCGACGGCACCGTGCTGTGCCGCGGGGGAACGGCTGGTCCTGCGGGGACGGGCGCCCCGGGCGAGGAGCGCCAGGGCCAGCTTCTGTACTTCGCAGTTAGAAAGCTGGATGAATTAAAATGCATCTCGATTCTTTTGTTTTCAAACCCTTTAATGTAGTACGAGGAGCTGTAATGTTTATGGTCCAGACTGTAATGTTTTCGTGCAGTGGATGAACAGTACAGCTGTGCAAGGAGTAAAGCAGCTCAGGGGCTGAGGAGCAAGTCAGGAGAGAGATCCCAGTCCAGCCCTGTATGTTTTATGCTTGTTACTATTATTATTATTATATTTTCCTGCCAGTATCAGTAAGTTGCACCCAGGTATAATTTAAAGCTAGAGATTATGTGAAACGTGTTTTGAGTAATAGATGAGTCATGGTCAGATACCATTAACATATAATTAGAAATAAAGGTAAACACAAGCGATAGGCCGGTGCGCTTAGTGCGCTCGTCGTGCCGAGGGAGGGGATGTGGCGGAGGCTACGCCGGTGTAATCTCCCCGGCAGGGTCTCTCTGAAACCGTTCGGTGGGAAAGGCAGAGCTTCCTCCCTGGAGCGCAGAGCTCTTGTTCTGCCTCCTGATCAATCCAGCTGATTTCCCTAGCGTCCGGCGGGGACGACGGCTGCTCGCGTTCGCGCCTGCCCTCCTTCAGTCAGGAAGATGCATCTTCTCCTCTTCTGTGTTTTGCTTTGTGTTTTGTTTTTTTGTCCTTACCAGTCGTCCTTTATTCTGTCTTTGCTTTATTTACTYTTTCTCCTCTCGCCGCCTCTGCCCCGGGCGGCCTCCCGGCCCGTCAGGACGCGCTGCGGGAGCCCAAGCGAGGCTACCCGAGAGCAAAGTGCCTCAGCGGAGGCGAGGGCGCAGGTAGCTGATCCCTTCAGGGACGAGAAGTTAGTTTCCTTCATGTTCTGAGCAGTTACCACGAAGACAAAATTGTCAAATACAGACATGATGGAAAATAGTGAATTTATGTTGTAACAATTTATGAGCGCGAGGAGCAATATTGACGTGTTTCATGAAATACCGCGCTCTAATTGCAAGCTGGGAGACGCAGGAAAGCAGTGGCGCAGGACCGTCTCTGCCGAYGCTGCCTCGCGCTGTGCTTCGCCGAGCCGTGCCGCCGGGCACGCATGGCCTCGGCCGCCGGGCGTTGGGCGCGCTGCTTCACCGAGCTGTGCCGCTGGGCACGCGTGGCCTCGGCCGCCGGGACGCACCACGGACGTTTACGAAACTCCGATTTGCATTAGACTGGATCACTGTTCGTCTGGGAGCTTCCCAACTGTGTTGCAACGTTAATCGTAATTTGTAGCTTTGGAATCTGGTTTTGGCCGTGCTCTCTGATGGTCTTTGAAGCGTGCTCAGGGCCAGCGAGCGGTGTCCTACGGGACGCTTATTCTGCTCTGTATGATGCCATGTCTAGGAAACGAGTGCAAATAGGTGAATGCATTTCAGTTGCTTGATCAATATGTTTTYAGGTCTGGGAAAAAATTTGACTTGGGACTCTTACAAGAGAGGGGTTTTGGTGAGGTTTTTATGCTTTCTAGTGTCACAGGGGTCAGAAACACCCCTACTTAGGCTTCCTCTCTCAATTTAGATTCTGCTGCCTCTGTGCTAGTTTCAGTCTCAGAGAGATGCCTAAGGTGGCAGGAGATGAGAAATTAACTTGAATTTTTTTTAAGTCTTTCCAAAGTTTTGCATAAAGTTTTGATCGTTTTTTATTACTGTTATTTTCATTAAACTAATCTACCTGTTTCATTAAGCAATGCTGACCTTTAGTCCCAGGCATAATAAAGGACAAATTGATAAAATAAAGTTTGAAAAGGATTAAGTAGCAGAGATGAGAAGAGATGAAAGAGTTAATAGCACAAAGGGTATAAATGTATCTTTAAAAATAAAGAATAAAAATAAAGAATAAAAGTCAGTACAGGGAAGGCTCCTATAAATAATCTCCACCCTTGAATTCTGGCAGATGGTGCATGGTGTGTGGGGTGGCTGCGGGGGCTGGCTGCCGGGGTCCGTCGCAGGGCCCCAGCCGCGACGAGGGAGCCTCGTGTGTCGGGTACCCAGCTGCTTCTCTGAAAACCAAGGATATTTGCTATTGCCAGCTACAGAGCCTGCTGTTGTGGCGGTTACAAATTTTGTTATTGTTTACAGTCATGGTAATACTATAATAGGTGACCAGAGTAATACAAAAAATGACGTCATGTAAAGCAGCAGCTGTGTTCTTGATATGGTGCAAGCCAAAGATGAGCAGAACCAGCCCTTGCTACAAGGCGGGAGGGTGTAAAACCGCTGACAGCGGTGCGTGATCAGGTGTTCCTTTGAAATGCTGATACTCCATTAGGGCTCGTGGCTGTAAAAGGGTTTCAGTTCATTGATGGATGGCAGGGCTGGGGTGGTGGAGGAGTTTCTCAGGAGCTGTAAATGCCAGTGGACTTCCAGCTCATGTTATTGCATCGTTGTGTTTAATAATGGCTTTTTAATTTACAGAGATAATATTTCAATTTTTGAAGGTGAAACTAAGCATTCTGATTTTAATTGAGCTATGTTATGAGAACAGGGTCATGCCTGCTCCCATTCATTTGAACTTTATGTAAAATTTAAATCCGTGCTCTATTTAGTGAACAAATATTTTAGTGAATGTTGAGCCCACAAGGTTCAATGGCTTTTGGAAAAAGAGCTGGCTTTTTAAAGAAAAGTGCAGTTATCACATCTTTTCTAGGATGAATAATATACAGCCTCTTTCTTTTAAACTTTTACGACTAATATATGGGGATTCCATCAAGTATCTATTATGTTTTTCTTCTCTTTACCACAGATGACAACACCCTGCATGGGCCAGTTTTCCTTCAGGAGCCGAACAGTGTGATCTTTCCCTTGGATTCCGAGGAAAAGAAAGTGAAGTTGAACTGCGAAGTCAAAGGAAATCCCAAACCAACTATTGGGTTTGTTAACTGTTTAACTGTTCTTTAGTGTGATCTCTGCACTGCGGCAGTATCCCGCAAGACCCCTTTTGCCTGCATACTTGCCATACTATAAATCAGTGATACCACTGGCGCCTTGCACGGCGCTGATACCGAAAAAAAGGCATGGTGAGACCACCATGTATTGCAGCGCTCCTACAGAATTTTGACATGAGCTCAAAAAGGTTATGAGTGGACTATAAATAGTCTTGGAGGTGTATTTATTTACTCCCTGGTGTTTTCCTCCCATCGCTCTGTAACTCCGTTGATCTCACTGGATAGAAAGCGGAGGAAGGAAAGGCAAGTACAGCCCGTAATTAGTTCCCCTCTCAATAAAGTGGAGAGGCTGTACATGAGCTGCATGTTGAGCAGAAAAGGGTTGGCAAGGCATAGACCTACTTCAGGGTGAGTATTAAGTTATCAGCACATACCATTTTGGCCTCCTTGGTTTTTGGTTATATTTAAAACTGCAGTGCTACCCTAATATTGGTAGAGCACCCATCAGTGCCACCCGCAGCGAGGCTTGCGCATAGGTTACTTCACGCGGAAGTGTCCCTTTCTCCATGYGTCTGTGGGTGCTTTTTCCACGTGCAGGCATGGTAACAACACAGAGTAGGCTCTGTCCTCACACTTGGAAAACCCTCCTCCTAAGCGCTCCCTTTTCCTTAAATTTGGACAAAGATCTTGATTGTTTTCAGCTTTATAAACTGCTTTGAGATCCTTGGAAAAAAGATACTATACTGTTGTGCTGCTGCTGCTGCTGCTGTTGCAGACATCCATTCTAGCTGATGTAAATATTTAAACTGATTTTTTTTCTTCTCTGCTGTTCTTATTTTGTTCACCAAAGTAAATGCCACGTTGAAACCGATTAGAGTCATAAGACCTCAACCCTCTTGCTGTCTTCTGACACTGCTATTTAACGCAATAGGCTGTGTTGATTCATTCACTCATGCAAACATATTCAAATTTTTTCTCTGTACTTTCTGAAAAAGGGAACTGATCTGAGGCTGCAGCTCCCTTGCATGCTCCGTCAAGGGCTGATAGGGATAACAGTTGCTGTAATTGGGGCAATGTGGTGTTAGAAATTCTCAGTGCTCCAGTTTATGAAAACATCTGCTGTGAGTGATTTCCTTAAATTTAAAAACAAATCAGCCAGCTAAGGCAGGAGAGAAAAAGAAACCACTGTGGACTTGAGTGGTTTAAAGATTCTGTTTCTGGGACTTCCCCTTGCAAAATGATTAATTCCAAAGAGCAACGGCACTAGCAACAACAATACAAGCATTAATCATATCAGAGACTGAAATATATGTCAAGGATATTGCTCTTTCAGTGAAATAATAGAATATTTCAATCCTGTGCAGGAAACATGCATTTTCATGCTGGTTTTATGAATAAGAAGTCAAAGGTGCTTTAGATTTTTTTTTTTTTTAATTTGCTACGTGTTGTGTTTTCAAATATATGAGAGTATCCATTAATATTAGCAGAATTTAACTTTGGTGTTTTGTGCTATAGGTGGAAGTTAAATGGAACCGGTATTGATATCGGTATGGATTACCGCTACAGTGTGGTGGAAGGCAACCTGTTGATCAATAACCCCAATAAAACCCAAGATCCTGGAACGTACCAATGTGTAGCAACAAACCCGTTTGGAACAATTGTTAGCAGAGAAGCAAAGCTTCAGTTTGCTTGTAAGTAGTAACAACTGCATCTCCACCTCAATTCCTGCAGYGTTCCAGAAAAGCTGTAAGAGCAATGCAACGTAAGAGCAATTAGAAAACTATTCTAATTTGCTACATATTATYCTCTGAGCTGTTCATGGAGTTGAGAAAACATCTTGATTTAGAGGGTAGATTTGAATGAGGAAAAGATGTCTTGCTTTGTGATTATTTAGCTAAAATGATATGGAGCATGCAGTGCAAATATGTCTCTTTCTTGAGAAAGAGACCTCCTGGGAAAAGTACCCGGCAAATGGGATCTCGCCATTGATTTTTCCCTTCCTTTGAGAATTAAGGCTTCAAAACGTTTGAAGGAACATACTGTCTATAATGAGCAAATTCACAGTGACAGTTTTCATAAGTCCTAAGTTTCAGTACTTAGGTAGAAGTATTTTCAGGTATGGATGGCATTTTGTAACTCCATGTGTAAAAGGGAAATTAGTAGCTGCTTCATACTCATTTTAGATTAAATTCAGAGTTACAGCTTCTTGATAAGATAAGGAGAACAAAATACATAGTTGTGGGTGTGAATCAGCACTACATGAAATCGGGAAAAGCTGTTTTGGAGTACAGGATAGGGTCTGTGAGAATGRACAAATGATAACCCAGGGCCATAAGTGCTCTCTCTTGATAGGTAGCTGCAAAGGTGAAGGTACAGAATAGATACACAGGCTTGTTTGTCCATGGTATCTGTGACTTCTCCGTGGTGTTATCCCGGGAGGGCATATGTAGTAGTTTAGTAATTACAGCAGGATGTGCTATGAAATGCCTTTGCACTCATGTACAAGGGTTCAGGGAACATAGCTCCTAAACACGTACAAGCTACTGGTAAATAGGCAGCTAGGCTTTCTACAGAGTTTAATGAAAAATGTTTCTGACTGACTGACTGGTAAGAAGAGCTGATGTGCTCCAGCTACAAAAATAAAAAGGTAAAGATGCCAATAAATGCCAGGTTCAGACAGTGCAGGAAGGTGATTTGTAATGAGAAATATTACCGTGAGTGAAGTCAAGTCCTTCGTCTCCCTGAGTAGTTTACAATATATTATCAGTTTGCTTATGACCTGCTTGTGTTTTTCCATGACTGAAGATGCATTTTCACTGTAGATGGGTAATGAACAGCTTCCTCAAGACCCATCTAATAACTCCAGATTTCAGTATGTCAAGGTGATTGCTTCATAAATACTGCTTTATTCTGCTTCTCTGAAGATCACCTGTATCACAGCAGGCCCAATCTTACAAATCATGGCCTTCTGCTATCTATCAGGCTAAGCCTTTGAAGCATCATTATTCAGCGCTAAGCACTTCAACACTGCTTTTGCTATGGTCAAACTATTTACAAAAGTCAGTCGTTTAAGGACAGGCTTGATACCAGCCAGATTCCAGCTACCTAGGCACTGGTAGCTAACTTAAAAATTCAGATATAAAAGTAGAAGAGAAAATGCTGATGCTGGTGAATTCAGTTGCCACTGACTACCTGAGTGGAAATAATTCAACTTCTTTGCGTGTTTAAATCATTATGCATTAATTAGCCAGTAGCCTGCAAACACAGAGAATTCTATGTAAAAAGTAAGAAGCCAATAGCCAAATTTCAAATTTCATCTTTGCTTCAAATACAGGATGTTTATTACATTCTGATTAATTTTTCTATCTTAATATATCTGCCAATAATCTTGCAAGTTTTGTAGTTGACCAAATAAAAGTTTGGTTTAACTGATTCTTCATTAGGAGGACTGAATTCAAAAACAAAGTTTGGGGGTTTTTTCAGTTAAAATAATGATGAATGGAATAAATTTTTTATTTTAGGTTATTAAACTTTAGATTAGTAAAACTGCATAATCAGATTAGAAACATGAGGATAAATGAAAAGGCATTAGCATTTATCAGGCTAGGCTCCGTGCTTCCACAAAAGAGTAAGTCATTGGGAGTTGTATAGTCAAAGGGATTGCAACCTGAATTAGCTCAGTGATGAAAAACACAGACTGGTTTAAGTTTATTACAAAAGCTTTGCCTCTAAGAACCAATAAAAACGTGTATCTGTACTAGTAATGCTTGTTTTCAACCTTTATGTCCGAGACATCTGGATGTAGTAGCACTATGTAATATAATTACTTGCCTGTAAGTGTTTTTATTCCCAATGTTATCAGTTTTGAGTAGGTTGTGTGCGAGTAACCTAAAGTACTGCCGGGAATGAGCCCTGCCGGCCATTCGCAGGTCGCGGTTAAGCCTGTCTGCCCTCAGCTCCTCTCTCTGGGTTGTTTCCCTTTTTCGAGTCATTTTCCCTGGATTTACCCCCTTTGTCAGGCACTGAGAAGTCGGGAACGTCGCTGGCGTTGGCCGTGCGATCCCTGCCGGCCCCCGGCTGCGGGCTCGGAGCGCAGCTGCGTCGCGTGTTGCGACTGAGCTGCAGGAGGGCGTCTGGTTGCGGAGGCAGCACCGTCTCGGTTTCCTGCTCGGTACCTGCACCCGCTTCCCCCCTGTGTGAGCAACCCTTTATCTTTCAGACTGATCTGTGTTGTGTGATTTCTTTACTGTCTCCTTTTTGTTTCTGAAGAAAGTTATTGCCTGTTCTTTGGAGACTGATGTCTGCTTTTTTGAGGTTTTTTTTCTCAAGGGTTAAATTCTGAACCCTGGGGCATCATTAAAATATGTTCGCTCTCTCTTGAAGGGCTGTATTATTCTTCTCTAGCGTTTCACTGAAGATTAAACTGTGATGTAGCCATTCAACCTCCTGTGGAGGTCAGAGAGGGTCAGCAAATTTAATCCCTGAAATATGTATTTAGGTTACAAACTCATTATGATAGAAGTGCTAATATTTTCCTCCAATATGTGCTTTGTGATACATCATTAACATTCAGATCTTCTTCTTCTTTTTTTTTTTTTTTGCAATGCCAGTTGTCTCTGAAATTGAACCTGTTTTCAGAAAGTGAGGAATCTGCTCTGCCACGGTAATAGAATATGGATTAATGATCCTCTGAACCCTGTGCTTGTACCGGTACAGACGCTCAGAAAATAAAAAAGCCTTAAACCCTGAGTATGGGTTCTAATTATGGCTTTCCAAAATGATGTATGAAAACACAGTAGAACTAGATTAAATTACGTGGGCTTTGTTTGGGGGGAATGAGGCTTAGCCTGACAATTTCATTTGCTGAGCAGTGGTTTCTGTTCAGAAATAACACTGGAATCAATAGGAAGTTATGGCCGGGGAGAGGCGCAGCTCCCGGGCTGCGCTTTATAGCTGTACCCGCCCGTTCAGACATATGCTTAAACCTATTTACTATGGCCCGGCTCCTGCTTCCGCTCAAGTCAAAGATAAAACTTCTATTGATTTTTAGTGGCACCAGAGTTGGGCCTTACCTATCAGGAAGCGATGACTTTGCAAGTTATCCAGCTTGCTCAGCTCCCGTTTTCTCCGGCGAGCCCCCCGCGACGGAGGGAGGCGGTTCGTCTCRTGGCGGGGCCGTGCGCTGCCAGCAGAATAAGATTCACCGGGAACAGAGCGCTCCTTAACGGATGTCCTTGCCAAATTGCTTCTACTGACGCTAAAATAATTTATAAAATGGAATGTTAGTGCACGTAGGTGCTGAAAGTTGCACTTACACCCACATCTCCATAAACATAAAATCACAGAATAGAGGAGATTGGGAAAGACGTTGAGAATTCATCTTGTCTGGCCCCTATTTGAGGCTGTATCGGTGCCATCCCTTAGAGGAGCTCTCTGCCTACCAAGGCATAAAAAACAAGAAAAGGAAAGAAAACATGTTTACAGAAGCATCCAGAAGACTCACAGATCTATGGGGCTTTTGAAGTAGCATTTTAAGTTTACTTTTTTTTCTTTTTTTTACCCAAGCATGATGGTTTAAAAAAAAAAAAAGTCATCCCATGATGCCGGTTAGGCTGAGGACCACCCATTTAAACCAAAACAGCTCCTCTGCAGCTCCTATCAAAATGCTCCCAGACTCTGAAGGAGTAAGAGCTACGCTCCTCGAGACGAAACAGYGTACCTGCGCCCCAGCGCCAGGCGTGCGGCCGGGAGCCTCGGTGGCTTTGGCACCGGTCGTGGCCCAGCATCGGCACGCGGAGCTCGGTACGGGTTACCTTCACCCGCAGAGCCCTTTCTGGTGCTGCAGTTGAGATTTACAGTTCACCTCCGAAATGTGCTTGCAAGCTGTGGCCAAGCAATGGAGAAAGACTTGCGGCTTTTCATAGGGAGGTGTTTGTGCACGTTAGCTTGCGCAGACGCGGTGCGCATTCGTCATTCCTGTCCCGCGAGCGCCTGGCAGGTCAGGGGCCGGGCGGCGAGGGGCAGCCGAGCTCGTGGCGGTGCAGGGGAAACGCGCTCTGCAGAAGAGCAAGAGCGGTGTCGGGTGGGAACGAATTGCCATCAGAAAACCTGGTGCAACGGGAATAACGAGAGTCCAAAACTAACACGTGGTTAATAGCGCGGTGCCAGGAGAGACCTGTGCTGCCAGCAGTGCCTGGCAACAGGGAACCCGCACGGCCATAAATACTCCGGATGCGAACAGACAGGAAAAGTGAAGTTTTGTTTTGCTGTTGAGCATGCTTTAAAAGRGAAGGATTATGGAGCAGATCCAGAAGAGGAGTTTATTTTGCCGGGAGGATGTACTGCGTTTTTGGGACCAGTGATCTCTGCTGTGATGTGGTTTGTACAAAGGAAGGAAAGGAAAACTGCAGGGCAGTGGAGTAGGGCTGCGGGAGCAGGCTGCGCGTGCACTGCCGGTCTGCCAGGCAYGTGCGTTGGGCTCCCGGGGCCCGCAGCCCCCCGGGGCGCAGCGAGCGGGACCGGCAGGCAGAGGAGCAGGCTGGGGGGCCGCGGGCCGGGCGCTGGGACAAACTTCCCGACAGCGCCTTGTGCCGGGCTGTTGAGTAGCGTCTTCAGAAGCGGAGATAGATTTCTTGCCTTTGAAAATTTAATTAAAGTTGGCTAAAAAGTAATAGGTGACAAGGTCTAACGTATAGGGCCATACGTGCTGAGCGTAAGAATCAGTTCGTAAAGGATGGTCTCTGTTTGCGAACAGGTCAGGGGAGCAGCGAAAAGAAAGTAAAAGTGGAGTATTTTATAAGGACAAATAGGTAGAATTGGGAGACTTCCCTTCTTACAGTACTCAGCGAGGACACCTCGTGCTCAAACCAGGGCTCCAGTTAGAAGTGGTGGAAGAGGGTAGCGCTGGAGTAACCCCCCGCTTCCCATTGCAGAGACTGTGAATACTAAGTGTCTTCATTTCCCATCTTAGCCTGGGCTTTGCATCTTTTGAGCGCTTGCTGGTCCCTGAATGAACAAAATAATGATGCCATTATAATGTAGTCTTTTTTTAAAATGAATCTTAGAACGCGATTTCAATGTTCAGGTCAGTTTGCTGTGCTTAGTCTGGGTCATGCCAAGCCCAGCATCTTATCTTCACCCTTCACTCGACTCACGCTGTGGAACATGAGGTGGCTCTTCTGTGGCGGCCGCTCTGGTTCGGGTGGTACGAATCGCGCCATTGCACGCCGGCCCCTTGGCCTTGGCTCAGGAGACCTGGGCGCGAAGAGGCAGGGAGCCTGGGGCATCACTTGGAGCTGGGGACAGAGCCTGGCGGACAGGAGCGCGCCCCGTCACGTGCCCTGCTCGGGCAGTCCGGCCCCTTGGCGGCTCTTCTCCTGCCACCGCGGCAGAATGACGGCTGGGGAGGGAGACAGCGGCCAGCAGAGGTGTGAACTGAATGAGCAGGGATGTCCGAAGGGTTGTGGAGCATCCCAGTGGGGAAGGTGTTGGGATGAGTCGGGAGAGCATCTAGACTTGCGCTTTAGTTAAGGCAACGGGCAGTCGTAGCTCTTCTGATGTGACACAGCTCTCTGCCGTGGGGCTGGGGATCACAAGTCTGTGGTTTGTGTGGGGGGGTATTTTTCTTTCTTTTTTTCCTTTTTAACCTCCTAAAAGTTTGCAGCTGTGACCTGGTGTGATTTTGATCTCGTTTTGGTGCAAGCCTCCAGATCTCCTTGTCCCCAGGAACAGGTCTTTCGCATCCTTTGGAAGAGGGATGGACTTGCAGACCTGTTCTGCAGTCCCTGGCCAGACCTATTGCTTTAGGTACAAGTTTAACAGTAAATTACGCATAAATATTTTTACATATATAGGTAAATAGTTTCTTATTGTTTAGTCTGTGATTCTGTTTTACCAGTCTGTTGGTTTGCTGTTTATTTAGCTTTTCAGCCCTGAGTCTCGCACGTAATGATGTTTTTCCAGCCAGTTATTCTCCCTTTGGTGGATGCAGTCTGTGCCAGTGATACTTGTGCCAGCAATTGAGCTTTGAGTACCAATGGACGTATTCGTACTATTTGTCACCTGGTTGTGGGCACAGACTAAAAAGTTGTAGATGCAGGTATCAAATACGCATCTGAAGATCGTTTCTGGGTATGTTAGAATATTTATCATTGTGCTCCCCAAACAGAAGCTCTTCCTAGGCTTGGCTGAAAATGTATTGTAAAACTGTGTTTTCTGAAAGTCTTTTCTTCACAGGCAGCAGGAGACACAATTTTTGGAAATCTGTGTTTGATAAGACTTTGTGTTTTAAATGTCAGTCACAATCTGAGGTTTTATTTGAAAGAAAACACTGTCCTGGAGTTTCCTTGGGCTCTGTAATTTAACGGCTCCATCCTAATGCTATAGGTATTTTCTGCAGTTGGCAAAATGATCTTGCAATATGCAGGGGGCTTGAGGCAGCGTTTCTGAGAACAGGAATGAGAGGGGACGCTCAGACCAAAGGCAGCGGTTGCCAGAAGATGCTGCAGGAGCAGCAGCAGGAAACAGGCTTAGCGGTTTCCCGCGGAAGCCCAGGGGCGCCGGGAGCCGAGATGAAAGGAAACGAAAGGGGAGAGGCCTCCTCCTCCTCCTGCCGCCAGCCCGGTCCGGTCGCGCGGGAAGCCCCGGTCTGCGTGCAAAATTCAGCTCCAACTGTTTTCTTGTGTTTGAAGATTAAACTGCCTGGAGGGCAGGGTTTGCAGGCAGTCTTGCCTGAGCTGGTGATACAGGGCAGCATCCGCACAGCCACCTTTTTAAATTTGCTGTTGAATTGTTCATATCATTTATAGAAATGTTAACTTTTTTCTTTTTTTTCCCTTTCCCTTTTTTTTTTTTCCCCAACCATGGACATATTTTTAACTGCAGGGAATCAAACTATTGTTTCGGCAAACTGTTTTTCCCCACACTATTAAAGGAATTTGTTTTACGGAAATGTTTCTGTGAAAATAATTGTTATGCATGAATTAGCAGATAGGACTCAGCACTGTGCAGTGCAAATGGCAGCAGAAAATACAATAATAATGTGCTTGTAATGAGAATACTTTGGGGCTTTGACCTACCATCCCAGAATAATTTCACTGTGATGGTAGAAAAAGAAAATTACTCCCAACATTATACTGAAAAGGGTTTTTTTCGATATTCCCATTGCTAGAGTGATTCCTGCTGTATCTTGTACCAGAGCAAATCCCATAATTTTTGCTATTAGTTGCTAAGAAACAAATTATAATTGCTGCTCAAATTCCTTACTGTTGTACCTCTTATTGCCCTGAAGTGCATTCATTTTCTTTTTGAAGATTAAATGATCAGTGAAGTAATTCTTTCAAGAACAATTAATAATGAAAACATTTTCAGAAAACCACCAAAGTATCTGCATTTTCTCGACTAAACAAACAAATGCACCAACAATCGCATTGATTGATCAATGAATTGATGCAGTTTTCTTAAGCTGAATGAAGCATTTGGGACACAAATTAAATCATTTCCACAGTGATTACTAGTGTCTGAGTGTTGAGAAAAGATGAAGGAAAAAAAAAAAACCACTCTCAGAAATTAGGAGACTCAGGGTTTGGTCTTTTCTCCCTACCAAGACTCAGATTGCATCTGGCTGTTTCAGGGCTGAGAGCTTCTCCGCGTCCCCTTTGCCCTGCACTAAAACTGGGGTTCAGCGCTTGGCGCCGGCGTGCGAGAGCCCCCGCGGACCCCGCCAGCCCTGCGGCGCGCTGCCCGCGGGCCTCTGCTCCCGGGCTGACGTTCACCCCCGTGCTGACGTACCGCAYTTGGAGGGTACTTCTTGCTCTAGCATCCCTTGCGCTTTTTTGCAGCCTTGGCTTCAAATCTGCAGATCTTCCAGTAGGTTTATTCACTTTTTCCCAGCACTTTCTTTGGGGTGCTGCCTCCCACTCAGGAGCTCACAACTCGGAGCTTGCCCCCCACCCCGCTAACAGCTGGGGTTTGCCTATACCCAGGACCCATGAATCTGCCTTAAATAAATTCGATTTCTTAGAGTCTAGGCTCATCTAAAGGAAGTGGCTTTCTTAATGTGGCCTGCTTTCCCCTACGCACCCCAAAATTTCTTCTGCTGCCCCATCTTTTTCCTTTAAAGTTCACTGGACCCCTTCTGCGCCCCAGTGAGACGTGAGGTTTTGCTGTGGGGCACAGGGCCGGGTGCCCAGCGCCAACGGTACAGCGCCACGCAGGGCTTGTGTCTGCGATTTCTCGGGTGACCTTCATGTTTCAGTTTCCAGGAAGACTATAAAAAAACCACGATAAAATTTCCCGGATACACCAGATGCTTCTTCTAAATTTTATGTCCTATAAATAAATCCATTTTCCTACAGAGTCTCTGCTAAGAGCGATTCCCTAAACTTTTCATCCTTCCTAAAGGGAGGGTTGCTCCGTAGCTCCCGAAGCCCTGCAGATGCGACACAGAGATGTTGCTGAACTTGCTTGACCACCTCGCTCTGGTCTTCCTCCGGTCGCACCGAAGGGGCCGCAACATGCCAGCCGCCCCGTTTTCTTCCATGCACCCTTCTGCCAATGAAGCTGTCAAGTCACAGCTCGGAAGAGTAGAGGCAAAAGCTGTTTGTGGTGTCCGCGCTTCTGCAAAGTCACAGTGTCACTGTTGTCTAGGCTGTGAGAGTTGGGGCTAGTTATGCCCAATTTGGAAGTTTTCCTATGTGCATGTAAACAGAGTCCCTGTTTCCGCCTCCAGGGTCCTTTAAAAGAAAAATACTATTTCTGTCAGTGGAGGGCCCAAAGGTCCTATCCAAAATCAGATGCTCATGCTGTTTGGTCTCACAGGAATTGGGTTTGATGTGATGTGCGGTATGTTCTTTAATAAGGAAGCAAGCAAATTTATTTGAATTTTTATACTTGCAGGTATTTCCAGATGTTTCTCCTCTTTGCTAAAAATCTTCAGCCGGCTGTGCAAAGTGCAGTCGTCATTGCTCAGGAATCAGTTCACAACCTTCGCCACACAATCTCTCATGGCTGCGAAACTAGGTTAAGCCACGCGCAGCCTTTTTCTTTTTCTTTTTTTTTTTTTTGATGAACAGGACCAATGGGGAGTATGTAACAGAGGATAGATTTATAACCTACTTTAATCTGTGATGGAAGGGCCCTTAACTTGTAAAGAACAGAGACATAGGATTTATATCCAGTGTGTTTCCACCCAAGGGTTATAAATAAGATGTATAGATTATTACTTAAAACAGTGGCAGGCTATTTGTAAATAATCAGCACCCCCCCCCCCCAACAGCTAGTAATCTTGCGAGTCTGCACCAATATTTAGGAGATGTGTTTCAATTTCTGTCACGCAGGATCGCTGCTGTTGAAAGAGGAGGGCAGCGCCCAGGGCGGCGCGACGCCTTCGGCAGAGGCGGCTCCCTGCCCGGCGGGATGGCCACCGCCGGCGTCCCGTACGTCACGCTGCAGTGAGCTGAGGCTGCGGGTCACTCGGAGCTGAACTATTTCTTTTAAATTTAAAAATTGAGTTAACAATAGTGCACGGACAGTATTCCCGTTCTGTCTYTTTCAATATTTATTAATTTTACCTTTAACATGCAAAATAAGTGATAGCAGGTAATGACAATATATTCTTTTTGTATACGTAGGGGCTGGATCTTTAAGAGCTAAACACAGCTGTAGACAGCTCCAGTGCAGCTAACCAAGCAACCCTTGGGCCCCCACGTAGCGTGCAAATGTAGAAGCACCTCAAATTACATAGCTGCTCAGAAAATTTGGCCATAACTGCCTTTCTGCTGGGCTGCAGGAGAGTGTTTGGTGAGGGGCGGAGGCAGGCATGGCGTGGGCGTGCTGCTCTCTTGCGTGGTTGCTTTCCCATGCAACGATCCCGGGAAATTGCCTCCGACAGGCAGCACCTAGTCCAGGGACTGCCCGTCTCCAGCTTGATCTCTTTGGCAAATGAATTGTACTTGAAAAGGGTGAGAGGAAGCTGTGGGACGGAGGACAGCTCCAAAAATCAAAGGAGGTGACACACTCCTTAACCTTGGTGTGCATAGGTTAACTGGTCACCTTTCCTTTAATTAAAAATAGCCACCGTTATTGCAACCAGTACGACAGAAGCTCTGGAAAACTTYTTGCTTTTTTTAATCTAAGCCACAAGAGGGTAATAAAAGTATCTGAACAAGTCACCTGCCTGAAGTTAGATTTAGAAGAACYGAGACTACAATTAAGATGTGATTGAGAGAGGCTGCGATGACAATTAATAAGAAATGCAATGGCTTGTGGAGTCTTCGAGAGGTATTTTGTGTCGTGTGAAATCCGGGAACCAATTACCCGGTTGTCACCAGCCCCGTGGCCTCTCCGGGGAGATAATGGCCTGCGAAGCGAGCTGCCCACCTGCGTGCCAAGCACGTTCCTGCCAAACAGTGCCTGGAATGAAAACGCTGCCCGCCAGCAGAATAACCTGTTTAAAGCAGACGTAGCAATGCTTAACCTCTGAAGTGCCAGCTCTGCCGATGGCTCTCCCGAAACCTGGGAGCAGCTGGGAAGGGGCGGCRTTGCAGGCTCCCGTACGAGGCTCGCGTGCCCGTGCAGCACGGCTGCCTGCGTCTGTTCATCTGCGTCATCCGCTTAGGCAAAGGAGGTGCCCGGCTTGTTGCTCCTGTGCAAGGGGAAATCAAATCAGAGGCTCTACCTCACGCAGAGTTTAAGCTTCAGGGTTCTTCTGTGCATAGATAGAAGTTCTGCAGCCAGCTTGGCATCCTGATTGTACTGAACTTTGTAAAGCGAGGGGAGTAAAATCACGTAAGGAAGTGAAAGAGAGCAGAAGCGAGGGTGCATGGCCTTTAATAGCTGCATAGGGTAAATGAATCAGGGTGCAGTTTGGATGTTGCCAGTATCCTTTTCTTTGCTGTCATATGGTGTTTACCATGTATATTTGATAACTGTTGATGAATGTAAGGTCCCACCCATATTTTGTGTGTATTAAAACGTACAGAAGTACAGCCGGTGGCTCCAGTAGGCTCTGAACTGGGCTCGTGTTGCTTGCYTCAGCTGAACGCTTCCTTGCACTGAGCTGATCCCGGTGGCTTGAAGGGTTGCTTGCAAAGCTGTGCTGTTAGTGAAATCTCTTTCCAGTCTTGAGTAAATTATCTTTGTGCTAAATTATGGCAGGGTGTTATGAAAAACTCAGGTTGAGACAGGAATGAAATAAAAAGAAAGATTTCTCATTTTTTCTGATGTTTCTGAATGAAACACTAAGTATTCAGGTTCTGATCCCAGGAATTTGGGACAATTTCACTTTAAAATAGAATAGGTATCTATGYATTTAAAGATCTTTTGATATTAGGCTTGATCAGTCATTTTGACCTTTCACTGTTTAACTTAATACCTCCATTTTCCATTCTTTTTATGTACTCAATGCATAGGTCATAAAGGAAACTGTAAAGCTCCTACAGTAAGTCTAAGGAGAGATCAAGATTTTGTCTTTCTTTTCCTGCTTTCCCCTTAGCTCGGTGCAGAATCTGGTACTGTGCTATTTATCAGCAAAATTTCCTGTTCTCCTCTATCTCAGTCCTGAAGCCTTTACAACTTGCATGTATTTACCACCAAGTTAGTTCCAGTTCATGGCCCRTTTGGCTGTTTACCACTAGATTATTAGAGAACCAGTGGACTTCATCTGAAATCTAGCTCACTCTTTGAAAGCTRAAAAAAGAGAATGAAAACAGTCTATTAAAGAGGTTGGTTGTGGCTATTAATGTGTCCTTAGCAGTACTATTTATCCTCTGAGTGTGAATATATTTACAGAACATTTTTCTGGGCACTTTTTCTTAAATCAAAATCAAGGTAGGTAGCAAGTGAATAATTGTGTAGTTGTTATTAGAGTTTCATTTTGGCATTACCTCAGAATATAGCCTAGCTATCTTCATTGAGTAAAACCTTACCTCTGCAAATCACTGATGTTCAGTTAGTTTATTCTGATGTCAGCTAGAAGGATGCAAAAATAAAAGAGGAAAATGAACTGTAAATTTAAATTATTATTTTGACAATAAATGGAATAGCCTGGAAACGTAGATGGCAATATAAAGCAATACCTTGAAGATTGCAGTGACCCTTCAGGGAAGCTGGTTATTCAGTGAGAAGAGTGAGTGATACTTTCCTGGAGAGATGAAATGAAATGTGACCAACTGAAAACTTGTACGTTTGAAAGAAATCTTCCTTGTTGTCTTACAGATAATTATTAGAGTTTATAAAGATATTTCCTTCCAACGTTAATATCTTGAAATTGCGATTAAGAATCCCATAGAGACTTTGCCTGTGTTAGAGTCATAAAAAGCCAGGCTGCAGCGGCGCTCAGTCCCTGTGCAGWGTTCCTCCTCACGATTTCGTGTGGGCAAGAGCCACCTTCTGTCTTTAAAATCTGAATGCTGGGCATTGGTTTCATAACAAGTGCTTTCTGCCTGCTCTCTTCGTTACGAGCCTTAGCAGTAACATCAGGCTTGTGAACCTTTGCTGCCTACGCGAGGTGTGATGCACCTCAAACCAAGTAAACATCTGTGGTTTCAACTAAGGCTTCTTTGGGTTCAGGTTCTTCCCAATTACAAATCTTTCAAAACATCTAAGCCCGTGGCCTTTGGTTCTTTCGTGGACAAAAAATTTCCAGAGCAATCTTACAAAAACTGATCCTAGAGTTTCAGAACTGTCCGAGGAGCCATGAGCATATTGTAATCATTATTCTTCTGTGTCCAGTGGACAAGCAACAGGACACGGAGTCAGGAGGTCTGTATTGTTTTCTCAGTTATTAGAATGACTTCTTGTAACTTCTCCCCTTTCGGCTCTGACTCCCCCCATCTGTCAAACAGAGTAATACTATTTACCTGTTTTGAAGGAATTATTATAATCCTTGGATTATAGATCCGATTTGGTATCAGTGCAAAATGGTGATGTTTGTAGATGTAGGGAAAGTAGCAGTTACAGGACTCCCTGGTGCAGCACAGACTGTACCTGAAGGCTAGAGGCAGCCTGTGTTTTTGTAACAGACTGTTCCTAAAGATGGGATGCAAGGCCAATGTAAATGAATTTTATCTTAGCGGCTGCTTTTTCATTGTATTATTTTGTATTTTCTTTCTGGAAAGCAAGAACAGGGAGTAAGTGGCTGCATGCAAAGGACTGTGGGGCTTCAAAGATTGTCTCATGTCAGTTTGCCTGTCTGCAACGAACGTGACTACCATTTTGTAATTCATTAGAAGTGAGGTATGAACAGAATGAAAAAATATCTTCTCTCTGCATAGTGCTGGGTAGCATAATAATCTGCATTTTCATAGGCAAGCTGAATCACCAGATAACCTCTGAAGACCAAGATCTCTGTGGGGCGTTTTTCGTTTGTTTCCATCAAGTAAAGGGAAATTGTTCTTTGAAAATTCCAGCTCAATGAGCATGTCGCATCATTGCCTTATTTGGGATCTGTGTTTGCATTCATTCAGCTACACAAAGTAAGAAGGTGAGGTATTGCATAGTCCAGTAGAGAAGCTCACGGTATCTGCAATGTTATTGCCCACCTATCAAGTGGAAGAGAGGTTTGTGCAGCATTGCCTGCCGCTGATGGAGTTACTGCTCTCTGGCTGTTACAGAATCATCTGTGCTGCAATAAAGGGTCGGAATAATGCATTTTATTACTAAAAAAATCAAAAAATCAGGGACTGAAATAATTCCGTTGAAGTCAACCCAAGGGGAAATGTCTGCTCAGATTTTCCAGATTAAAGTAATAAAATAAAATTTTCTGAGTCCTCAGCATTTTGTATCAAGCAAAATATTTGCTTCGAARTGAACATTTGAAATATTTCTTATAGAAAGATAGTAAACGTGCAGTTGTTATGAAGTGGAACATAAAGTCAGTGAGGGTGTTTTTGTTGGTTTTGGTAACGTCACAGAAAAGAATGGTTTGATCTTGGGAAGGAAACGGTGCAGGGTGTTGCAGGTACTTGTAAGAGCTCCTCTTCCCAGGTGAGATGAAGCGCGAAGGAAGGCAGAGAAGTGAGGGGGGCTGCGTGGTTGCCTGTTTGGAAGAACGGCTCAAATACAATACAGTAATGCATTGTGGCTATAGCATGCCATGGGGGACCATGGAAGTGAGGACAAGTAGCTCGTGCTTGATGTGATGGAGAAGGGTGTGTGGAAAAAGAAGAAGGACCGCGGGGCGAGGGCCTGTGACTTCGGCAGCTGTGCGTGCCCGCAGCACTTGTAAAGCTCCTGCAGGGCTTGAGAAGCAAGATAAAAGCCTGAGGAGGAATTTTAGCCGTGCGGATAGACAGATAAGTCTGGTTTTGATGGATGGTAGTCAGAAAGACTTGGCAAGATTTAAACATAGTCTCCATGTGAGAAGCCAGATGGAGATGTCAAAGATGATACGTAGGTCACGGGCCTGAGTGACAGGAGGACGGGAGGGCTCTGGAGGGAAGGAGAGGACTCGCGAGCACCAGATTTCATTGTGGCTTTCTTGCCAGCTCTTCGTGTTTTCCTCGTCTCCTGCAGACTTAAATGGGTGCTTGACTTCAGTGGGCCAGACGCTTAAATGGAAGTCTCTGAGYATGTTTTCAGAGGACGTGGTTGAGCTGCTAGGGGGTAAGGAGGGTCGCTCGGCAGCTCCTCCAGCTGGGGTCCTCGGGGGGTTGGCCTTCCCCAGACTCACAGGGCTAATGGAGGTCCTTGCTTTGAAGAGGAGACACAAGGAGGACATAAAAAGTTCAAGGCTGGTATCAAACTTAACTCCTCGGGAGCCACAGAAGAGACATGAACAAATGTGCACGTCAAAACCGCACAGCTTCTTCCTTTCCTACCACTGGCATGTGACCGTTCGCCAGATCACTGCTGTGTCGGCTGCACCACGTGAGCCGCCCGTTTGCACGTCCCTCCTCAGCCTGCACGTGTGTGCCGGGGCTGCCGCCGGCAAGGAGCGTGTCCGCCTCGCTCTACGTGTGGGCAGCTGCCTGCCCCGCGCCCCTTCCTGATCGCCGGCCTGTGTTGGGGGACCGCTGCCAGAGCAGCCTTCTCCTGGCGGAGCGGTTCGCCCTCGTAGCAGGCCACGTGCCACTGAGGGGGTTTGATCTGAACTGAAGACCTCAGGAGTTCGTGCGAGTCCTCCAGGTGAACATCTGTTCTCACTGCATCGTTTAATTTAGCTTTCAGAGAAAAATACCGCCGCAAAATTTCTGCAGCTGTGAATGCTGCTACCGCAGAGCTTCGTCTGAGGCTTTTTGAATCTTGTAAGAATGGTGCCAGTTTCTGCTCAGTGAAGAGGTTAGGGAAAATAAAGCTGTAGACATCCAAAATGGAGCTGGCAGGTTGGTAAAGACACAGCTAGAGTTCATAATCTTGCACAGAAATCATGCGCAGTACTAACCGATTCCCYGGTGTCACGGCACAGGCCGTACCTTGCTTAATACACGCAGCAATAAGGTCCAAGCAGAAATTTTTCATGGGAGGAGACGGGCTGGGAGAATGACAAGATGTTTACCTCTAAAACTTTTTCTTTTTTTTCCAATTAAATAGAAATCCCAGTGAAATTTCTGTTCTAAAGGTCAAATTAAACAGCATTCATCCCCAGACTTGTAAACTATTTCTCAAATCAGTGACTCTAAAAATTATTCATTAGAACACCAGCTCTTAAACTAAAATTCTATTAAGCTCTGTATCAAAGGAGCTTTTATTCTGAGCTACACAGCCAGCTGTATAGGCTTGACACAACAGCAAGGACACAGGCAGAAGAACTTAATCTTTGTGTATTTGTGAAAGGGATGACATAAAACCCTGCTTTTAAAAAGTCAGGCACAGGTTTTATAGAGACAGTGTTTAGAGATATTAGAGCCATAAATATCAGGAGGCAAATCTTGTCAAGTGTTTCAAGAGCAAAGAGCCTTAATGCTTTTGTGGGTGCTAGTCATCAGTTAAAGTGCTTTCAGGCTGCCTTCATAGAGACAGGCTATGATTTCTTCAAAGCAATGTCCTCTAAAGTCTGTAATTGATTGAGATGCACTAGAATCTGATCTTTAAGACTATTTTATGGGCCAAATTAGCGTAGTTTATAGTCTACAACCAATGAAATCATATTATTCCATGGGCAGTGATGCAAATTACTTCTTTTTCCATCTGTTTGTGTATTTTTGTCCAGGATATGAAAGCATGTTCTGTTGTCTGTATCAGTGTTAATGCAAATCTGATGAAAGCAATTTGGAAGACGGCATACGAGCCATGCCTTGATAGACCGTTCTTTAGTCAGTCTAAAGTAGGAAGACTTGGCCCACACTTGTTCCTCTGGTCTGTCTTTTCATTCAACAAAATGTCGTTCCCAACCTGTTCAGAATTCCCTTGAGACGAAATCATGTGGTCTTTAATCAAAAAATTCCCATTGACTTTGATTCAAGGACTGAATATGACCTTAAACATCATTTGAAATTTCAGACTCCTGGGATCATCTTAAAATTACATCAAGGGTATGAGAATTATGCTCTGTAAATCTCTTTAGGTGGTGATTGAAAATTGGCTTTAGTTTTCTTGGCTGTATATAAGTACTTAAGTGGATTTTAGGTTTCTTTCACGCACGTGAAGAGGTAGCTACCCTTTACCTGCATCGTTACTTTATTCCCCTACTTCCTAGTGTTGGGGTGCTCCWTGCATGGGGATGGTGGTGAGGATATTTTTATATATTTCCAGTACAGCCAGCTTACCTGCTCTTTCTTCATTGATTCCTAAATCTGTTATATCTGAGTTTTACTATATATGTTTTACATATGTTGTATTCTTGCTCTTGGTTCTCTTTGTTGTACTCAGAACCACTTTTGCTCGGTCCCAAACTTGTATTTCTTAAGAGTAACTGAGGATTTGGATTTATAGCTTTGAGGCTTGTTTTCAGCCTGCATCTGTACTACCAAGGCCTCTGCCGTCAGCTTGTGCTTGTATTTTGGGGGTGCCCAGGTTACAGTCCCTTGTTTTTCCTTCCACCACATACACCCTTTATCAAGGTTCATTAAATAGCTCACTCTGTAAAAGGAATAATCCGCTTGAAGCTTTTGATAGATATAGAGGTATTATGCTTTGGTAGCTACTTGTTATTAACATTCATTCACTACAGCAATATCACTGATACGTTATCAAATTTGCTTTACAGCAGTCTCTAGAGATAGACTTTAAGTAAAATATAGAAGCATAACAGCAACTAATATTTTTTCTCTAAGCCTGAATATTAGTCATATTTGCTTTTGGAAATTAAGATTCAGTGATGTATAAAAAAGTGCTTGATAGATGTATGTTTTGGTTAGAATATTGGAAAAGGAGAAATGCTTTCGTATCAGTTAAACAAGCATAAGGATAATAGGTTAAAAAATAGCTTTGACACTGCTTTCCTAATCAGTAGAAAAACATTAAATGTAATGACAAAGGGCTCGCTAATGGTGTATGAGTTTTTGACAGTGTGTCATTCAACCAAACGTACAGCAGTGCTTCTTTCTACATGGTAGAGTCACATAAATTGGCTTTCTAAAGGACAAGCAGACACCTGTCACAATGAATTTGAATCATTTACTACTCATGTAATTTTCTATAACATTTTGGTAGTTCTAAAATAACCCTCTTTATATAGACTTCTCTCTTAATTTCAGAACTGGCATAATTGCAAAATCATTCTGGATTCCAAAAATCTGCTATGCATTTAAAAAAAAAAAAAAAAAAAGCCTAAGGAGAAACATGGAAACACTCTTCTGGCAAACAAAGAAAGAGAGCTAAAACAGAGCTTAGCTTTCATAAAAAATAGGACTTTCTCTGTCAAATCACCAATGACCTGAGACTTGCAGCCTCCTAAGGGAAGTCTCTTTGTTTCAGTCTTGTTTCCAGGGCTCACTGAGTTCAGCAGCTGAATTATTTCCACGTTGTAGCCAATAACAGGAACCAAGCGGGCCTTGTACRCAAACGCTGTAAACATTCTGCTTGAGTAGAGATCTTAAAAATACAGCAATCAGTGGAGCTATAAATGAGAATGGTTATAAATACTAACAACAGAGGTCAAATGTTACACTGCTCCGTGCTACCCTTGGTGCCCAGGAACGTGCAGGGAAGTGAGCTAACCTAGGCTTGTTTTCTTGCTGGTACTTTGATTTAACCTATGAAATCTTGCTTTGAACGAGCAGACTTTGATTTGCAAGACTTACCTAGTGATTCAAAAAGACTCACCAAATTTCCTGTTACTTTAGTTTCATAAATAAAGTACAAACTGAGGTAGGCCCTAATAAAGGGTAAAAGGCTGTAACTCTGTTTTGCTTATAATTGAATCTTCCTTGCTATAAAGACTGATTTTTGTACTTAAAACTTGGGGAAATTTTTAATTACTCCAGCCAAAGTTAGATAATTGTAACTATGAAAAGCCATATGTTTCTGATTAAAATTTCCATATGCCGTTTACTGAGACAAACTACTAAGTCTTAAGAGGCTTTGGATCATTTCACATTTTTTAAGCTTATATTAAACCACATTTGAAGTTTTGGAAGGAGGTCATTCAATACCCTACACAAAAGGAAGAGGTGCTGCGGTTAGGTATGGGAACAGCTGCTGCTGGCAAGTTCTGGCGTCTTGAATATTTTTGAGGAATAAGCATCTAGATCAGGCTGGCATCACCGTCTTTTACCTGCATAAGTCTTATTACTAAACAGTAAGGCAGAGGTTTTATGAAGGTCACAGAAAAATCTAGTAATGCAACAAAAGACATTCAAGTTTCCTTGAAGGAAGGTCCTAGTGTGCACATGCTAATAACGCGTTGCGCTCATCCAGTGCCTTTCGCCATTCGATGTCAGATTTTTGTGCAAATATTAGCTAATTCAGTCTCTTTTGAGATACGTGGTTTAAGTACTCGTCCTTAGAGATGTGCAAACTTCCACAGAGAAAATGTAAATGACTTTCCCAAGGTCACACAATTGTTGGTAGAGTCAATGGCACAAATCAACATACTTTTTCAGAGATTAAATACGCATAGCTTTATACGCACATGGGTCCATGAAGTCTGATTTTGTTTGGTGCTGTAGAGAAGATCAAGTCTGAAGAGCATCCTTGCTCCTCATTCAAGGTCTAAGAAAGAGTGTTAATGGTGAAGACCTGCCTGCATTTCTGTAACACCTCCCTGTTAGAGCCTCCTGTTTCCACTGAAAACATTATTAATCACTTCCTTATGGGATGTTAGAGTTACTGTAGCTTATAAAATATTTTAGGTTTTTGATTTTCAGTAGAGTCCTTTGTATAGTATCATATGCTCCCAATAAGTTTAGGAAGGATATTAACCACCAGAATTGTTGAATTGTTACTATGTTCTTCCTCAGTAATTTGTCTTAATCAATTTGACAATTACTTGCTAAATAGAGAGAAAGAACATTCAAATTAAATAGGGCAAAAACTCATATGCAGATGTATTTTTTCCCAACAATCATGCAGCTATCTAATCTTAATTGTTTGAAATCACAGCTTTAAAACAAAAGCCTGGTTTGGGTTATTCATTGATGCATCTCTTTTTTCTTTTTCAATCATTAATAATTACAGATTATGAAACAAGACTGCACAATTCTTGCACCTCAAAGGCCATACAGATTTGCATACAGAACAATTTATGTAGATTTTATGTACCTACTTGAGTTGTATTTCTTTATTCTCTATATTTTAATGATAGCATCATATTTTTATTGTCTACAGTAACTTTTAATTACTCTTTCCTTTTATTTCATTTAAAAATAACTATTTAGTAAAAATGTGCAGACCTGAAATGGTTTTGTATCCATATGAGTGTATGAAGAGGGAGTCATCACTGGCGATCAGTATTTGCTGCCATTTAAATGATTAGTTTTTGAACAAAATTGCACTTTTTTTTGAGCATAAATTACCCTTTTTGCTCATGCAAGTGACCTGGGCTTTTTTGTGCAGATGTGTGCTGCCTTGATTAGTTAGGGTATGTTTGCATCCTTCTGCATCTGCTGCACTGTGCAATTTCCTTTTTGATCCTATGAGTAGAAACAGTATTTCTTACTGCTGGTGTATTACCTTAGTGCCCCAAGGATATCTGAGTTGAACGGACGTCCTTTCCCTACGAGCACACGCAGGGCTACTGGCCCCAGCGAGAAGTCTCTGATCATGTAGGCAGTCCTCGGTTCTGGGCATATTTTCTTTGTTTCCTTTATAAATATTTTTATGTATTTTAAGGCTGCTTTCTTTTTTGATCTCTGCTGTGGTAGATCACTGTAATTGAAGCAGTTCCCACCCTAAAAAATTTTAATTCAGCCACAAAGATGCCTGCATGCTGAAACCTAATGAACTTACCATCTTATCGCTTCCAGTCGTTGTTTTGCCTTATCTTGTTCTCTCCCTTCTGTTTATTAATCCTCACTGCATTATGTCTAAAATTTAACTGTAAACTCTTAAAATGACCCTATCTTTTATTTCTGTTATAAAGTGTTTAGTACCCTGTGGGGAACTGTAAAATAATTAATCACAATGTGATTATTTGCAGATTTCTCATGTACTGTGTTGCCAAGTCCCAGTGGACAAACCTCGGGGACTCTCAGGTGTAGTGGTGGGCATCGGACTGTGAGAATATCACTCTGTCTTCATATCCTTCTCCTCTTTCACCGTGCTTCTTGCACCTTAAGACTAGATGGACACAATACCCTGTAATCTGGCCTCCTGTTTGTTACTGGCCATATTTTCACCAATTTATCCCTAATTGAGCCCAGCTACTAAAGTGTGAGTAAAGCATAGCTTGTATTTGCACGTCTTCTAGAAAGGTGGTCTTGATGGGCAATCATCAAGGATGGTGACCCCACTGCATTCCCTCATAATTCATTCCCGCAGCTGATCATCATCACTTGCAGTAAGTCTCACATCTCATCTCAATTTCCGTGACTTCAGCTTCCTACCGCTAGTTTTTGTTCCCTCCTCCCCCACTAGGTTAACAAGCACTTTAACAGATGGTATTGTTTCCTCATGGAGATATTTGTGCACATAAACCAGGACGTTTTCACTGCCAACCTCCCCTCCCCCTGATCTTAGATTGTTTTCTTCTCTTTTTATGCTCAGCAGTTTTTTTCCCAAAATATGGGCCTATCAGGAGGTAGTGATCTCATCGACACTGTATGCAGGAGAAGATTGCCCCACTACTCCTTTATTCCCTCTCCTCTTTAAATACATTTGGTAATGAATATCATTAAAGATTCACTGAATATTTATATCATAGAGTGTTGAGGCCTGTTCCTGGTAGAAAACTCGTATAATCCTTTGTGGTCTTGATATATAACTTAGTTCTCAATGTAATGGTTGGTAGCCGATTAAGTTATAATGCTGCCATGGTAAATGAAGACCAAATAATTGTATGATACATCACTGACGGCCCCATACAAGTACTACAATGTGGCTAGTCGTATCTGTATATTTGCATGATGCTTAATATTTTATTTGTTTCAGTCGTTTCATATGAGTTCAGTTCTTCAGCCTGGAAAGTTGTTTTGATAATACATGGGGAGCACTACCATTTCTTGCATGACAGCATTTGCAGTTTAAATGTAGTAATTATCTGAGTCCTTTTAAGATAAAATATAAAAAAAAATGCTAGTCCCTTCCATTTTTGTTTTCAGTTTAGTCAGACTTATGACCATGCGTCACCCAGAGTTTTAGTGTTATCTTAACAAACAGCCACTACTAGTCTGTCATTAAATGCTGGAGCATCATAGAAGATAAAGCTGAAAATGGCAATAAGATATCTGGTCCAGCCTCCAGGCAGGATAGCTGCACCTTTGGTATTCTTGACAGCTCTTTGTCTAACCTATTTTTGATGACAGTGGTGACAACTCTTAATTTTATGCTCAACTCTCCATAGTTACATAAAAACATTCCTAACGTGTGACCTGAATGTTCCTGGTTGCAAATTAAGCCCCATTTCATCCACACAGAGAATATATTTTTCCCTTTCTCTCTGCAGCAAACTTTTATGCATTGAAGACAGTTATCATATCTTCCCTAAATCTTTTCTCTAAACTAAATAATCCCAGTCGGTTCACTTCTTTCTTGTAAGCCACGTATTCTAAATTTGATATTACTCTGGCTACCATCCACTGGGTTCTCTCTAGGTGGTCCCTGCTTTTCCTTAATTGATGGGCCGAAACCAGGGAAAACAGGCCTCAAGCTGAGGCCTTTCTAACACTTAGAAGAAAGATTGCTCTGTGTTTTTAAATGCAGGATATCGGTGATTCATGTTGYATCTGAGATCCCCGATAGCAGCTACACGCTGCTTCTGCACAGGTGCTGCCTGGCCGGCGGCTGCCTTTGCCCACATGCAGGAACCTGCCGCCTCGAGCCGGTAAATGCTGCCTTGGATGTTGGGCTGCCTTTGAGACGACTTTGGGTTCTAACCCTGCTTTCTGCCATCCTTCCAGTACTTCCATCTCATCTGAAAGTCCAAGAAGCATGCTGTATTCTGCTTTTCGGGTTGTTGGAATGGGAAATGGTAGCAGACCCCCAGGAGGCATGCATGATCCTGGTTAATCACTCCTTGTTACTAAGCTCAGTTGATTCCACTCCTTTGCTCTACCTTACATCCTTCTTGCATTCAGCAGTTATTGTTTATGCCTTAATATCATTTTCGTAAGTAGCTAAGTTTTCTTCACACCTTTTTTGCCTTAAATTTGCCTATCGTGAGAACCTTCCTACTGTACTGATGAAGTCAGCATTTTGGACACTCACTTTTTTATTCTCAGTTCTCTTTCTTCAGTTATTGAGAGTCGTTAGTATTTCTTGGTAGCTCCCGGTCATGGGAACTTGAGCGACGCCTCTGTTGAGGTGCTGAAGAGAGAGGGAGGCTTCCTGTGCTGCTGCATGGTTGAAACCTCTTTTTTCCTGGCTACCACTCTCCAGGCCATAGCAGAGGACACTGGGATGTGCTGTACCAGGGCAGAGAGTAAGCCGTTCTCCTGCAGACCGTAACAAAGACAACACCTTTCGGGGGAGGGAGAAGAAAGTGAGACCAAGTAGGAAAAAAAACACTGGGAAGAAAAAAGTCTTTGAAAAGAAGAGTGGTGATAGATGGGTGGGAAGGCATGCAAGAAGATAGCACGAAGGAGTGGGAGACAGAAATAAAAAGGTAAAAATAGGACACAGTGGGGAAAAGAAGGGTAGCAAGAGTGAAAGGACGTGAGAAAAGAAAAAGGTAAACAAAATTCAAGAGAACAGTGATAGTGTCTGAATGAACGACAGGAGCGAAATGGAAGAAAAAGTCGGCGGGGCTCCTTTTAACATGGTACGGCAGCTCACCCACATCTGCTTGTTCTGGCATCGGCGGAAGGCTCAGTGCACACAGCATGTACCTTTACTGCACTTAATGCCATTCTGGGGAYGGAGGAGTAATTAAAATCAGTCCTGGCAGTCTTTAATCGTAGTAACAACCGCCCAGCAGAGACTGTGGCTTAGGCTTGCTTGTGATCCCTAAGAACAATAAGAAAATGGAATCAGGTGTACATAAAATCTAGGCTTGGATTAAATGAATGCATCTAAATGCGAAGCAGCACTGTAAAAGCTGTTAATGTGGAAGGTAGAACAGTAAATCCCTGCAGTAGGTCTGATGAGGTGGTAAGTACCCTTATCTTCCACTGCAATTGTGATGAATCCCAGTTCTTTAAAAGTAAAGTCCTGGTGATAGGTTTGCTTATAAAAGTCTGGATGAGTTTTATGACAGAGATGCTATTGCAATAAAGCAACATTTTCTTTCATACTTAATATTGGACCCTAGGTTCTGTTGTTCTTTCATTTAAAAAAAAAAAACAACAACACCCACTCTGAGATTCTGTAATGCCAAGAGGTTGAATTTTCTGGTGAGTTTTGGGTAAGCACATGCATTATTTTAAAAGTTTTAACAAGAATTTGCTAAGAAAAGGCTTTACTCTTGAGTCTTACAGCTTTTACAATAAAAACTGACATAGGTCTGTCTGGGAAATTGTCTTATTTCCGTGCTGTCTGGGTTTGGGCAGCAGCACAGCAGGTAGGCTGAGCAAGCAGGGACCAGCTCCTGAGCACCTGCCTAACAGCCCCAGCGTGCCATGTCATGGGGGTTGTCTGCTCGCACCCAGCACCAGCTCCAGCCACCAGACGCTGGGAAATCTCGGACAAACGTCCCAAGTCACCTCGCCCTGCTCACGTGCCGTTTCCAGTGCAAAGAGAGCTGGTAGTGAGGGAGACGCGGCAGCACGATGCTCCTACTCCACGTGCTCCTCAAAACAGCGTCAAGGCACAAGTGAGCTTGCCGTCTTAATCAGACTTCTGTTGGAGGTTTGGGGGAGGGCGGGGGGTGGTTCTCCTAAATTGGCAAATAAGAACCAAATCCTCTTAGCTGGCATCTTTTGGCTTGGGGGCAAGTCAGACTGGAATGTAAGAGAACAACAAGAGTTGTAAGGGGAGACGCACACAGCGAAACCCTTTGCTCTCTAATTCCGAGTCATCGTTCAGCTGCAAGGGTTATCTTCATTTTTCCTTCTGTGCTACCCCATTGGTCTTTATCGTTGCAAGTACAGTACAGAGAATGATTTCTCACTTACTCTTCAGGCAGGGTATAAAGGTACTAACAGCTGTGTTCACTTTGGCTGAAGATAACAAAAATGGGAAAGAAGTGCTATTGCTACTTTTGCATTAAAGCTTCCTGCAGGGAGGTTTTCAGCAGTGTTTTTAACTTTTATTTGGCAAGTGGTCTTACCTCCGTGCACTGAGTATTCAGCTGTGCAAAATTTCTCTGAAGTATTTTGCACCCATTTGAAGATAAGTTTCTAGGAAATGTTCTTACCCATTTTGCACAGCATGTCAAAGCAGAAAAGAACCTCTTGATTCAACACATCGCTAATCCGTATGCTTTGTAACCATTCAACAACACTGCTGTTCCTCAAGAAGGAACAAGGAACCTCTTCCTTGGTTCTCAAGGAAGGTTGCATAGCAAGACAGTGTTTGAATGAAGTTTCCAACTAATAAAACTCTTTAAAACTTAATGATACTGTTGGTGTAATTCATGTGGGTATTTAGGTATTGCATAAATTTAAAGTGTAGATTTCAAGATAAATCAGAATAATCAGCCAAATCAGTTTGATGAGGCATTAGTCTTTTTTATAGTTATCTTAATCTTGTTAATTTAGTTGGAACCAGATTTTGAGCACATGCATGAGATTCTTCAGAACCAGACAACTGATTTACAAATCTCAATAGCTTGTACTGTGAGTGATGATGATGAATGTTCTGCCTTGTTCGCTACCCAAAGTTTATTTTGACCATTCTTCCGTCAATTCCTAGTTGTTCACCCAAGACTTCTTTTCCTGGTAGCAATCCTTTTGTCATCATGAATATATGGCTATCTGTTTTGTCAACAAATTGGGGTTATTCCTTCCTTGCAGAAAAGTTAAGAGGACTAGATTCACATTTAAACTGTTGTGTCATGTACTTTCCGACAAATGTATCTAGAGCTGCCGGGTCACCGAGCAGGTGTCCATTTATTGCGACAAGTAATGAAAGGCCTTTCCCATTCCCTCCCCTTTGATTAACAGAAAAATTCCCTAGAGCACTGTGGGAGTAAGCTTACACATGTGGGCTCCTAGTCAATGGAACTTCTCTTTCATATTAAMCCTGCACRGGTTGGTTGGTTGGTTTGTTTTAGAATTCAGACCTGAAAACTGAATTCTGTACAATCTCTAAAATGTTTTGTGTGTGGTGAGTATATATATATTGCATAATGCATTTGTTAATTCTGTAATGATGGAGGAAGAGATAAATAGCAAACTAAAGGTATGAAGAATCATTATATATTATTTGAGACTTATAAATACTTCTGAAATTTTCTTTATAATACCTCTATGTATGTATGTAGAGCATCTGCCTTGATGATTGGGACTCGCTTTGCTTTTACTTTACTCTTTCATTTATTGGAAATCACATTCATTTAGGGACTCTAACATTATTACTTCAAGCAAGATTTAATGATGACTGGTGTCAGTAGTAGCAAAAACATTGTTATTACATTTATATTTTAAGATAATACTGTTATGCATTATAATACAAATATATGTAATTGCCGCTTACCCATCTCAGCTAACTTTACACATTCAAATTATCTTCTTAGCTTTATAGTGACTGTTTCTTTGGTAATGTTCTCACCCATGTAAGTATGGATTGAACTAGCCAGACCATATCTAAACACATTTTTAGTCAAGAATGAGTTAAACCATTTAAAAATCCTGAAGTGGGCTGTGCTCATGACAATTAGTATTTTTTTAAAAAAGTTCCTATATTTTCTTACTATTTCTAATGGTTTCTTACACTCTTCTCCCTAATCAAGCTTTCCAATATATTATGGAACATAGCCCTGTAAGTAAAATATCCATCACTGGGGGAAATATGAGAAAATAGTGAGACTGAGCAGCTCTAAAAACTTTATTTTGAAAACAGTACTCTTCGCTATATGTAGAATTTCCCCTTGTAATTGACTGCGAAAATACTTGCCTCCTCTGCACACCAGCCTGCTAGCYGGGAGTCGTGGCTGAAAACCTGTGTGTGGCCGAAAGGGTGAGGCTGAAGGGAAGCGCCCACAGGACGGCGCCGCGGGTATCGGATCGGACGTGCCGCCAGGCTCGGCAGCGGCGCGGGAAGGACCTCGCGCCCGCCGTTGGGTGCGCCTGAGGGGCGTCCTGGCCCCTCCTAACACCACTTTTATTTCTCCAGGCCTCTTTTTGGTTTGAGGCCTTTATTCCTTAGGCTCCTCTTCTCAGAAAGGCTGGGATTCAAGCTGCTATCTGCAGGCAACCGAATCTCTTATTCGTATCCCTGGGAGTGGTAGGTGGCCAGAGGAATGCAGTGGCCGTTCCCGAGCAGCACGACTCTACCTTTTTTATATAACTTGGTAGAGAAAAATCAAATCCCTTTTGTTTTCATTGATAATCAGTTTTCTTTTGTTTTGTTTTTATTTATTTCTTTTCTAGGCCAGAAAAAGAATAACAAAGAAGATCACCCTATTCAATATTACCTGCTAGACTCAGACTATGACTTTCAGGCTAGAAAACTCTATGCTTTATTGTCTTGCTTATCTATGTGCTGTATCATAAATTGCCTTATTCTTGCTACACACAGCTTTGAATCTTCCTGAGAATCTGCTGATTATATATTGCTGTGCCTACAGAGAGTCCAAGCAAACAGCTCACACTTGTGAACCTGCTGCCAAGTTGATACCCAGATTAAATTTGGACCAGTTTTAAACTTGGATGTAATTTTGAACCTTTTGCATGACCTCATTTTGCCCAGAGGGGTTGACTGTGCAAAAGAGTTAGCACCAAATGCAAATTGCAGCATAACCTTGATGTTGTCTGCGTTGCTTCTGTCTGTGGACTTGAATGAAAGAGAGAGGGTAGGTGGGTGGCTGTTTTGGGCTATTTTTGTTTTCACAAATAATTCACTGTGGTGCAGCAGGCTTTTTATATCTTCTTCAGGCCACACTATTTATCCACTAAAATGCAAATGAAAAAGCTGAAATAATAGAATAATGAGACCCCAGAATAACAAAACTTAGAGCATACAGGTACTGCAGAACCGTGCTGGACTGTTGCTAGTATTATAAYAAATTATTACTCATCACTTTCACGGTAGTCCCCCTTTTGCTTGGATTTTGTCCTGAATTTGGCTATAGCATGATGAATCCGTGAGTGAGACTGCAAAATACTGTCATAACAGTAACAGCTGATATGTTTGACCACCCAGCTGTTTCAAACTGATTTGTCTTTATTTTCACAATTTATTTACTATAGTGCAGGGAAGATCTCCCTGTGAGGAGAGTAAGAGGGAAATTGGCCTCAGGGCCACAGACTGTCCCCATGGCTTGGGTGCCGCATTAGTGGTGTAAGCGGGCTTGTGCGCGCATAGACATGTGCAGCAGGACTGCAGGCCGCTCTCAGGTTCACTCCTGATGAGGGAATAGTCTGGCTAAAATGAAGCCCTGACTCAGGGGTGTTTGAAATGCTGTATGCACACAAGTGCTTCCGGAAAAGCATTTTCAAGAAGGAACAAAAATCAAGGCTTAATTTTTCACCCTTGTAACATTATAATGGCGTTCCTAGTGGTTCCTACTGTTAAATATTTATCACCTCTGTGTTTCCTCTGGTCCCCAACTGCACTGAACAACAGGTCTGCAATTGCCAAATGATGGCTCAGCTACACCGAAAGCAGAAAAAATGAAAATTGCAGCGCAAGGTACTGTTAAAGATAGCGGGCTGCCGCGCAGAGCCCCTCCGGCGGCTGTGCCGCTGGTCGGCGCGTGGTGCCACTGCTTGGGCCGCAAAGCGGGATCGCACCAGTCAACAGCAAGTTTCTTGAATTCGGTGTGCAAGGAGGGAGCGAGGGAGCTGCACTTTCACRGTGCCCGGCCCCTGACGGAGAGGAAAAGGAGGGAAGAGGAAGAAGGAACATAGTTTAACTAAAACAGTGTGTGGCTAACGTAGGTGCTAACAAGAGACTCCCTTACAGGAAGGGAAGGGTTTCTACCAGCGGGTTGCATGGGGTGTTGGTAACAAGTCCTGTAAAGGGAAATGGATAGGGGTTTTAACAGAATTGAGCGCAGTGATTTTTTAAGGCAATAATTCTTCATAAAGTTATAAAATAAAAACTGTACCAACGTTACGTGTTGTTGGAGTTTTCTCTGTGAGTCTCTTCTGCCCTGGGTAAATGGACAACCTCCCACCCGTACCAGCCTCCAGCCTGCGAAGGCATTTACTGAACCTGTTGCTGCTTCTGAGAGTTTGCTGCCATAGGCAGCACCCTGCTCCTCCTTGCAGTCCAAGCAGGTTTCCACAAGCGTCTCTTCCACGTCAGTGTTCATTTTGTATCTCTCTGACAGAAAAATCCTAATGAACATTCAGTCCTTCTCATTAAGAAAAAACGATTGGCTTTAAATGCAATCTTTCTTTCTTGGCAGATCTTGAAAACTTCAAAACAAGGACAAGAAGTACAGTGTCAGTCCGCCAAGGTCAGGGAATGGTGCTGCTGTGTGGCCCACCACCGCATTCTGGAGGTAAATCGCTTTTCTTCTCTTGCTTTCCATATGCAGGGCAATATGTAAGGTTTTCCTTCTCAGGATATATTTCAGAAAGTTTTAAAATGGTGCACTTTAAAGGTGAACACTATGATAGTGCCAGCCTGACAAAATGGTTCATTCTGAGCGGTTCTGATGACAATCTAAACACGCTGGTAGATCTCTGTTGTATATAGATGCAGAGAAAGAGTTTACAAGTGCACACAAGTATGCATTTAGGAGATGAAATGATGCAAACTAAAGCAGTGCATTCATATATAGAAGATATAACCAAAATCTTGTGGAAGTTTCAGGAGTCATTCTGTATATGACCTATGTGTGTCTTCTACAAAGGTTAAAGATTGCTGACAAAGCCACTTCTGTGCATCATTTTCCTTATTACTTTAATTTTTCAAATGCTCATCATCACTATTGGTTTGTCTCCTGAGTACTCAGATTCTATTACTGATTGTCCAGGTCTCATATGAAGTTTTATTTTTGGAATAGTAGTACATATTCTTCCTACTCTTTTTATGGGAGGGAGAAGCAAGGGAGAGTGTTATCGGAGAAAAGGAAATAATGTGCCAACAGATTACATAGCAATCCTGAAGATGCTCACCACTATTTTCTTTGTTGTTATTTACGTCTATATCTGTTTTTCTGGAAATCATAATCTGAAGCTCCAGATAGAATGATTGAGAAACTCTGCTACTTGAAGTCTCTAAAAATTCCCCATTCTTCACTATCATTTTTGTGTCTGGTGATATATTTAAATCCATTAGAATTATAATACAGAATGATACTAACTGTAACTCAAGGCTCATTGAATGTCCAAAGATACAGACTCTGTTCAGAAAATGATTCAACCTCTCTTTTCATAAGTCTCTGTTATCTCTAATGCTTCACAAAGATTTGTGGCTTTTTTGGAGAAACGGAACAGTCGTAGTAGCAGACAGACAGAAGATTTCTGCATTTTTAGAATGGTTTTATTGGCCTGTACCCTTGTACACTATAGTTGTGTCATAAAGTGATTGATCACCTCTTAAATTCTCACTAAATTATTCTTTTTATATCTGCTACTTTTTATATTGGCTGTTTATAATAGTGGAAATGGCATATATGTCACCATATGGTTATGGGAAAATGGCCTTCCCTGGCAGCTGGGGGATCTTGCTCCCGCCGTACCCGAGTGCCGCAGAGCTGTACAGGTATCTTTGCATTACATTGCCTGGCATTGCTTGATCGCTGACCCAGACTGCAGCTCAGATCTGGCACTGTGCTTGAGCAAACAGGACCTGGAGAATATACTGCAGACACTTGAATGGCTCATTGAGCATTGCTTGGGTTCAACAAGGGTGATAAGTTTCAGATCTAGCCAACCTAAACCTTGGCTGGTTCAGCACAGAAGCGTTCAGACATTTGCATCACACTCTTCCGTATTCTCTGAGTATTTTCAATAGCTAACCTTCATTAGCCTAAGTGATGCAGAGTTAATGACACAGCGCACCAAATTCAGAGCCTGGGAGAGGGARAAATGGAAGAGAGAGAGAGTCAGTGCTCCTTGACATCAGTGGTATTTGCAACCTTCTACTCTGGGGTAAATTTGTCTCTTTGGTAAGTTGTCATAAGTCTTTAAATACAACAAAGCACTATATCATAGTCATGTAAACCCTGAATTTTAACACTGACATATTTGGTGTTCTCTAGATTCTATATATATTCCTTTCTGTTAAGTAGCAGCTAACAGGGACATGAGAGAGAACACACTACAGTAGCTGCTGCCGTTGTATGTCCTGAAATGATTTGTTCTCTTTTGACAGCATGTGATATCTATCAAATGCTCTTCCCTGACTAGAGCCAGCATCATCGATTCTGGTGTTCAGATAAGGAGGTTAACGAGGAATTTGTACTAATGGTAGTAAAAAAGCCAGCATTTTCTCAGTGGCAAAGACAAAATTGGTAGGAAAAAAACCATTATGGATTCAAAGTGGAGTTTACAAATAGCCAATTATAATGAATACTGTAGCAATTCCTTCAATGCAGTTCACTTTAAAGAGGATGGTATAAATATTTAGAAAAATCAAAACAATTCCTTTCAATTAAATGGTTTTAAATGTGTCAGGCCTATCTTGGTTGACTGACTGGTTAAACCCATGTGTTGTTGCACTGCTGCTTTTGTCCAAAACAAGCATGGCAGAAGTAATAAGTCAGTCATCGCTTCTTCCGTCATGCCTGATGTTGGTAACTCAGTTACAGGCATTGCCTTTGTGGGGCCACCAAGCAATGAAGTGTGTCACACAACTTTGGTATATTGGCACTAGTCATGGTGATGAACAACCAGCCATTTGGGCTGGCCATTTTATCAGGAGGTATTTCAGTAAATCACAAACAAATGCTCACCCTTTAAGATCATTTGTCCCTTTTAAAGAAATCTGCAACCATATTTTGAAATCTGTCTGTCCTTTAAGTCCTTGCTCATCAGTTTGAAAATTGCCTAGCAAACCACTTGCTATTATTCTGCTTTTATTGCTCAAATACGATGAGACAAGCGCTTACAGAGCTCTTTCCACTTACTTCTGACCAGCTGGCAGGAAACCTTGTCAAGTCTGCCAGCCTCCCTTGGCCCCTGGGCTTCGCAGTCCCCAACTAGGCTGCCACTTAAAAGAAGCAGAATTAGAAAAGAGTTGGAAGGCCCCTGGGTCTGCAAGTGTAATGACCTGTGAGATCTGCTACCGCTTACAAATCAAGAGAGCTTTTAATTTTAAATATTCTCAGGGAGACCTCACCAGAAGCTTTTCTGAATCAGGATAAAGCCCATTCGGGAGAACTCTTTTGGCCACACAAATAAAGTAAATATTTTTTACAGTGCTAAGAGCATTCTGGCTTTTAAGTTGCATGGCAATGAGAAACCCTGCTGTAAAGAAGGAACTACCTGGCAAACRTGTCTACCTACTTAATTTATTCAGCTAGGATCTCTTTCACCTTTTGGTTTCGGGTGCCATTTCTTCCCTTTAGTTCAGGTTGTTATCACGAGAATTATAACACCTCCAGTTTCCGATGTTCGTTACTTGCAGGTGGTTCTTGCATTTGTGATATCAAGTCCACAGAGTTGCTCGTAGTCGCAGCACCTAACTTTTGCATGAGCGGCTCCTATCGCACTAACTGTAGCCTGAAATTGCGTGCCTGCCGCTGTGTGCGTATACGGCTCGCTGCCTCGGCCCCTTCTCATGGCTCTCGTTGCAGCACGCCGATCAGGAAGCTGCCAAAGCTGGGAACTAAAAACCACRGCAGGCAGCCCGTGGATCAGCCGCGGCTCGTTCGGAGTCTGCAGTGCTGTGGGTGAAGCATCACATTTAGCTTCATCCTTGCGTAGAGGAAGGAAGGTGATTTGGGGCAGAAGTGCCTCACCGTCCTCAGAGCCTTTCACTGGAACGCCCTCAACGTCAGGCTGAGGAGTCGCGCTCGCTCTCCTCCCGTCTCAGGCTCACGGTAATTACAGTAATTACGCCCTGCAGAGTTGGATAGGATCAAGGGACGGAGATCAGGAAGGCCGGGGATAACTGGRTGGGCAGTCACGTTCTCAGAAGAGGCGAGGTGATGAGTTTTTTTACCCTTCCTCCAATTAGGAGGTGTCGAACCCAGGCTGCCCACTTTGGGGGCGAGTGCTAAACTCCTGTATTTGAAAATATTTTCTGCTTCCAGTGCCCTCGCTGCTGTAGTGTTTGGAAGGAAGGGGGTGCCCGGGAGGCAGGCGTGTGGGGCCTGCTCCGATGGCGCCTCCCAACCCGCGCGCTCCCAGCGGCACTGCTAAAGCGTGACGGAAGCTGTACATCCGCATAAAGCTCGGGAACATCCTTGTCAGGACACAGTTACTGTGCCGCTTCCCAGATCTGTAAGTGTAGACACTAAGGAACATTAGTCCTGCAGATATGGGATAAATCTAGATTTTTCTGCAATTCTCATGTGCTGTGACGGTAACCAGGTCTCTAAGAATCACAATTTTCGATACAGGCAGCCGCTTACATACCTCAGTCCTTGACCTGAAGAAGTAACGTGGTGTCATGCCATAACTGTATTTTAGCATGGCGAGATGCCATCCTGTATCTAAGGCTAAGGGTTTTAGCGCGTGGTAGACTCACCAGCCGACTCCTCCGCGTGGCTGCGCAGGCGACGCGGCACGTCGGCAGGTCTGCGGCGGCCGCGCGGGACCGAGCGGTGCAGGAGAGTGGGGTGAGCCCGGGCAAGGCAGCGCCGCTGGGACACAGCTGCCACGCGGGGCCCCCCGCCACAGAAGAGGCAGAAATCGTGCAGATTTGTCTTTATCTCCTTACCAACGCTTTCTTCTGTTCCTATGAGCAAGTCTGTGTAGCATTAACAGCCTCCGTGTGATTTCGTGCTGTATAAGCAGCGGGAAGGAGGGGGAATTCCAGCCTTTGTTCCCTGAGGAATTTGTTTGCATTTTCACAGATAAATTTGCTGAGATAAAATTTAGCTTTAAAAACCGTGTTACATTTGCTCAAGTAATTCAGAGAAAAGTTTTAGTGTGAATGTATTCATTGGCGATAGGAAAACATTCAGAAAGGTGCTGAAATTACTTCCATTTGCTGAGTTCAGTGTAGGAGAGCGTGTGTTGTGGTGGCAGTGAGATAAGCGCTTTTCTGGTGCCCAGCAAGGCAGAAGCTGAAGGGTAATTATTTCCTTGTATCATTTGGATGGGAGATGGCTTCCTGCGCAACCACCATCTATGATCTGCCCTATTCCAGCTAGAAAATGATCTTAATTATATCAAGCCAGATCCACAATTAGACTAAATTGGTACCGTTGCAATTTTGTAACTAAGCTGGGCTGGAGTACGCTAGTTGTTGTTTTCTGTTTTGCACAGAAAGCATTTAGTGGAAAGTCAAAATAGTTCCAGTTAATTCAGATTGAGACCCTTGTTCTGCAGGAATCAATTTTCTCTGTAGAAACAACTTCTTTCTTTTTCTTTTCCTTCCTCCTTTTCTTTTCTTTCCTCCCAAATCTAGAAATACTTTGAAAGAGTGAGCTTTAAAACTCAAAATTGCAAAGTTAATGCTTTTCAGTCATGTGACTTACATTTCCTTTAGCCAACTACATGTCTCCCAGCGTCATCGGAGCTGTTTGATTGCTAACAGCTCCTGCGCCGTGGCCACAGCTACCTCCTGTTCCAGCTCGGGGCAGATGGAGGTTCATCTGAGGATATCAGATATCATGAGGAAGTAACTGCATGTTGGAAAATCCTAGTGTTTCATTGGCAGCTCCCATCCCACGGGGTCCTTAGGCAGTGTTTGCAAACTAACGCTGTAGAGATGACTTCCTTCACGGACCATGATATGCCACCTCTGGGATATAACATTGCAACTAGTTAATGTTGTAGTGCACCAGGAAAAAAAACATTCAGGTTGGGAGTGAAAAATAATGTATCTAGTTGAAAGCGCAAGTGGCATTAAGATAGAGAAAATGCAATTACTTATTTTGGAATTTGATTACAACAGCAAACCTAACTTCATCATCCTTGCAAAAAGTGCCTGGGGACATCTAATGACCAGTGCCGAAGTCTAGGACTGCCTGCGAAAGACTGCTACATTATGGCTTACCTATTTTTTTCAATTTGTGACTTAAGTTTTTGTTCTGCATTGGAAATGACATCTTTTAAAAGGAAGGAAAGCTATTTGATCCGAGAAGAGCTGCTGCTTTAATGATGAGGGTGTTCACCAGTGTGATAGGGGCCTGGACAGCCCAGAGCCCGCTGAGCGAAGTGACCTGTGCTCCCAAATGTCTGAGAGGGAACCAGTTCCAACGTTTCCTCAGCCTTGAAGAAATTTGATAAAATCAAAGAAATACATTAGAAGAGAGTCATTTCCCATCCACTGTTTTATCATCAGTCCTAAAAATCCTGGGTTGTACTAGAAATAGAAGTGTTTCTCTGTTCCCATCCACACCTTTATCCCTTTAACTGTAGTTTACTCTGACACTTTCCGCTTGAACGTACCCATTTTTAAAGGGCTGGCAGGTAAGAGTGAAATTATCTTGGCCCACATACATTAGTTGTTGAGGTTTTTTTCTTCTTAATGATGCTAAATAAAGAGCTTTCCACTATTTAAATTACTAGCAGTAATTTAAGCCAGTTACTAGCAATTCCTCCTAAAAATGAGTCCAAATGATTAACAAGTATTTTCAGCATAATAAAATGGACTAAATACAGCTGCACAGAATAATTGGGGCATCTCCATGTATTTTCACAATTCTTATTTTAATATCAGTTGGAGATTAACCATATGAATGTAGCCTTTTTTCCACCTCGCTCCCCTCAGATGAAGAAGAAATGTGTATTTCTTGCAGTACATTTTCAGCAGGGAGTCACCATTTTGTCAGGTCAGTGCATCATGGTGTTACAATTTGTTAAGCAGCATAATGATGCGATCGCCTGGTATGATGGAGTGCTTGCTGAATGCTGAAAATTTGGAAAGTAAATGTTCATCTGGAGCTCAGGAAGTCACTGGAATAAAAACCAGAATACACACAAATCAAACATTTGCTTCTGTCACATCTTCTGCTCTTGGACCAGTCGCTGGCAGAGCCCCTGAAGCCCGTCCTGCCATATTTACAGGACCTTGTCTGTTAGAAGTTTTCATTTCTCTTTTTTTTTCCTTCCCCATTCATTCACTCGCACATACAAAGTCAGTATAAAATAGAGTAGTCAAAGCCTACCTGAGTCGTTAGCATTTTCCTGAGATAACTACCCTGCACGTGTAGGGTTTTCCCTCGTTATTTCTACTGCTTTTTTAATTAAAAAGCCTAATGATGGTCTTGTGTAGACCATTCTAACTATGAAACCCCATGGAGAAAATGGAGCAACAATAAAAACTAGTATGGGAACATGGCATAAAGTGCATATATAGCAGCATGAGGAGCAGTTATAGTGGAGATTTAAGTGGTCACGTTGCAGGCAGGAGAGGACAGTTGAGAACCATAAATAAGATTTATGTATCTAAAAGATTACCTTTAGATGAATTGGCTTAAAGTTATTTGTGAGCTGTTCTGTGGCCTGCACCTTCTSCTCCCTGTTTCTGTTGCAACCAGCCCACCTGGGTCCCGCTCGCGGCCGCTGCAGGCCCCCGCGGCAGCAGCGGGGCAGCACCAGGGCTGGTAGCTCTCATTAGGTATTCTCACCGCAGCGACAGCCAGGGAACGTGAGGGACATCAGAAAGTTTCCATGACTTTTTTTGATGAGACTAGTTGTGGTATCTCAGCATTTCTTAGGATGAGCCCTCTAATTTGGATGCCATAAAAACAATGCTATATTGCTTTACGTTTTCAAAGCACCGTTAGATCAATACCATCTGCTGTCTCTTTTCAGAAGAGCCATATGAATAATTGATTTTGGGGGGCTTGCTGGCCAAAAGGAAAAAAAAATAAACTACAAAAAATAACTTTGGGTTTTCTGAAGTATGTCATTCCATTTGTATTTTTAAGCCTTTTTATTACATTTAGATATATTTAGAACCAAAGAAGCATTTCAAAATATAAAACAACATTTAATTTAAAGCTGTTGGTCAAAGCATTGTTTCTTCTGAGAGGGACTTTGGAGGGAGATATCGGTTAGCTTTTCTTGTTTGCTTTTTTCAGTATAGATAATCAGATTTGGCAAGTTTATTTGCCAAATTTATTTGGCAAGATAGTCAAAAAAAATCCCGCCAAAAAAACAAAAAGTAAAGAAAGCACTCATTTGTATTTTTCAGGGCTCTGAATATATGTTACATTCCATAGAAGATATGCTCGGGAAATACTTGGAGGTCACTGTCCTTTTAAATCTATCTCCAAATTAAAAAAATTAAAATAAACTTTTATGCCAAATAGTTATTTAAATTATGGGAACTGGGTCATTTAGCTGCCACTTCAACTAGATTTATTTAGTGTTCAGGGCAGGTTAGTTAATATTTTAGCAGTTACAGTTTTCAGATATCTTCTAATATCCCCAGTGTTTCATTGTAATCTTAGAGATTTAAAAAAAAATACAGTTGTATAAACACATGCAGCTTTCACTTGTAAGGATTGGCAGCACACCCATAAACATGGAGAACACCCAAGTTTGTAAATCCATCCCTAAAATAAATTACATGACATTCCCTCTTTGGGAAGATAAGTGAGCATTTCACTTTGTCCTGAGGGCTCTTCTTTGCTTCTTCCTCTCCCCAAATTTTCTCTTGGCTCATCGCTGCAAAAGGAATTATATCCACAATGTTCTCATGACATTTGTCTCTCTACCCTTGTGGGAAAATCCTATAGAATGAAAGCTTTGGCCTTCCAAGCCTTGGGAGAAGTGATGGATGTACGTGGAGAACTGGTGGAAGAGTCTTATTCTGTCTGTCCATATCACCGCTCATCACATCTATAATGCATTTATTGTCACTTTTCTTAATTTATCTCCATAACCTATGGAAGAAAGAAGTTAGCTTTGACCTTTTCAGATAGCTAAGTGCTTAACTATGCAAAGGGAAACTTGCTGACATTTCTAGAGGACCTGTCTCCTCCTGACAACATGCCTAGGGTCACCGAAGAAGTCCAGATGACCTGGGAACTGAATCTTCCCAATTTCTAGTCCTGAACCTTTATTCCCAAGACAGCTTGTCCCTCTGTTCTTTGCCACACAAATGATGTGCTATTTTTTCCTCCGGGCAATAATGTTGCCCCAGTAGAGTGACATCCGCTCATGCCAATGTGCAGTGTATCCTGCTATTTTATATTAAATGTTATGCATTTGGTAGCTTGTTCTGTGTTGACTGAACAGTGACAGAATTCAGCAGTTTTTGTATCACTTTGATCTATTAGTGCATAAAACTGTTTACATTTTGCCAATTAAACTGTGTGCCAGCATTTGCAGATCAGTGTGCTTAAAATTAGGCCTCTTTATTTGTATCTTGTCATCTCTTTTTATGCAGAAGCCCTAGCTAGTGGTGTCCAATTTTGAAAGTATTAGTCATTAGTACTACATGAAAATAAGGAGTTAAAGGAAAACAGGTTTTTCTGTCTCTTTGTACGTGCTCGTGTTCTAAATCCACTTGTAAAAGTCCTTCTTTGCATTACTCCTGTTGGAACTACGCCTGTGCAGTCCATCTCTGGGAGCTGAAATCTTGACAGGGAATCATTTTCACATCTTTTCACATAGGAGATGCACTACTAAAGGTTGGGTTTTTTTCCTGTTCTCTCTTGCCTTTTTTTTCAGTAGCTCAGAGAACTTTTAGTTCTGCTGCACAGCTTAATCAAGTAGAACTAACTAAATTTTAGTATTTGGCAGAAGAGATGGCAATTCTGATTTCATCTCAATCTCAGCCTTTCGCGCTGCATGGTAGGTAGTGAAGTGTAGACACCAGACATGTTTTCAGAAAGCACTTTACTGATTGCAGGGGAGCTGAGACCACTTTTGAGCTCTGCGGAGAAATGATTAGTGCAGGGATTCTCATCTGATCATTCCCCAACCCCCCCCCCCCCCATTTTTTAAGCAATGATGGCCACTTCGTGGGCTGCAAACAGTGAAAATGTTTTGGCTGTAAGAATGGCTGATGGCCTATGGTGTGGGATGAATGGTTTGAGGGTTTAGTCTCTTAAATAATCTCTTGCACAAATCAAGTCTCATATTCTCACTTGCTTATAAAGCCCCAGCTGCATAGTGCAAGGAGAAGGAAGAAAATTGGGAAAGCTAAGCAGAATAGTGCAGAAGGAAGAAAGCCGTTATCAGCCATTTTCACATCATCAGAGGCCCTCATGTGCGGGTCTTTCTCCACCTGAGTAGTACTGCTCTACAGGGCGTGCTGTGGAACAGAATTCGCATAATTTGGGATCAAGTATTTGTGCACTTTTACTCACCGTTCCATATTACTAACCTTAAAATTGCTCTTTCCCTTCTTTGAAAATTGTCACACCTCCTTTTTATTTGTTATTTATCATCAGTTAATACGTTATTAATAAATGTCTTCTCAGATAAAAGCTCCACAAATACAGCCATTGCTCTAACAGTGGGAACAGACATTTGTAATGCTCTCTATTGCTGTTCTTATAGTTTATATTAAAACTTTGGAAGCCATTTATACAATCAGTCGTGAAATAGGTAATGTAAAGAGAAGAAACTACTCCAGAAACAACACATAGCCGAAGAGGCTGGGGAAAGGAGGACATTTCCACCTAACATCTACCTAAAAACAGTGATTTTTTTCATTCTGTCCAAGCGGCATTAACCTGTTTTGCCTGCTCTGAAACACGATGCCAGGAGTGTCTAGATGACCAAATCAGAATGGTTTTGATCAAGATCCTTCAACCACATGTGACTGCAGGTCTTAAATCAGCTTCTCAGTACCAGATCTTTCTCACACGGCTAATTCACGTTAATGTGAAACCTTTAGAAGAGCGGGAAGTTGGATCAGGCAAGTACTATTACTTCTCTGTATTTGTTGTGCCCAGGACTGGCCAATTGCCCCTTGCCAAGGAGACTGCAGAAGTGCTGAACTATCCCAGCCTTTTCCTTATTGAGGCATTAAAAGTTTTTCCTCTTTCTTCAGTTAGGGATTGTGATGAACATTGTGAGAACTTTCCTATCTTAATGTCTTCATATGTCTTTACTGCTTGGTCAGATTTGGTTCAGATTAGTGAAAAGTTAATTTAGAGAAGACCGTCTGACAGATGGATAGACATGGTTGTAAAAGTTCCATTTCTCTAGGAAACCAAGCAAAAATTCTGCTAAGCTAGGAGTAATGCTGTTTCGCTGGTTTAACTATTTGTCAAACTGCTGGGTCATTGAGCAGCCTTGCACGGGTCGCTCTGGAGGTTGTAGTGAAGATGGGAGCAGGTGAGCTGTTCCCACGTGGCTGGGATTTGGAAAAAAAAAAAAGAAAAAGTAGCTATTATTAAGACTATTTTGCATTAGCACTAAACARCGATGCTTTCAACGTCCCTGCCTTCAGCAGCAGCAGCGGGGCACGTGCTCACAGGTGGGGTGCGTGCAGTGGCAGGAAGCCCTGCAGCTGTCTGCTCGTGGAAGAGGAGTTAAAGGGTATTGCGTGCGGCCCGTTTGTGAATGCTGTGGACGTGAATGGCCGAGGGAAAGATCAGTTTCCTGACAAACGGAAAAATGCCAAAGTAGAGGCTTCTTCTCTGGGCTGGGGCTCGGAAGCTCCTAGGTGTCGTTTCAGCCTCAGGGCAAATGCAAACATTGATCATGTTTCTTTTTGCGGAATAGAAAAATGGAATTCAAAAAGGGTTTCTCTGGGTATTTTTTAGCAGAGGTGTGGTGTCAGGTGTGGGGGGAATGAGAAGGCTTCAGGGAAACTTTATACAATCGCATATAACAACCCCTAAAAGAGAGGGGGTTTGTAGAGAGGGGGCTTAGCTAGTGCCGATCATGGGCCTCTAAGCAAGGAGCCTGTTGTGTTTCATTTCACACGTATGTGGTGTCATCAAATACACTTTGAGAGTAAACGGTCTTGCATCAAAAATGTCTGAATCTATTACCAATTTCCCATGTTAACAGTGGCCACTCAGAAGTCACGTATTAGTTAAATTCCAGGTTCCAAAGAAGCATCAACATTTCAGAAGCGGTTACTGGAAGGATACTCCGTTGGGCTCTAAAAGCCTCCAGGTGACTTATCTCAGGCCGAGAGCAGAGAATAGCTTCCCCCAGACCTGCTGCCCCTAGCACCGCGGCGCAGCTCCGGCTGGAGCCCCAGCCCAGGCGCCGTGGTGGTGCCGCGCTCCTGYGCGCTGCGCCCGAGTCCGAACGGAGCGAGCGAGCGGCCCTTCTCCTCGACCGAGCGGGTGAGCTCKCGGCGCGCCTTTGCCTTCGCGTCCCGGGGGGGACGGTTGCAGCTCAGCAGGCACATTCAGCTTAAAATCAGGCTTGTGAAGCCCTCATTTAAATACGAAGCGATTGAGAGTTGTAGCTTCCATTTAAAGTGCATCTCCCATCATTTATTTTTTATATTATGCCACAGTCACTGTTTAAATTATTAAGAGCAAGAAGTAAAAAGCTTCTCAGGAGATAGAAATGGATTAGATTAAAATTAATCTGACATAATACTTTCTTTAAAACTGCTGATTCAGTGTGTATGAGTTTATCAACATATTTAGGGATAAAGGAGAAAGATATAATCTTTCCTCATGTGGGAGGGGGGAATATTCTTTTGTAGCTATCCTCTCCCATTGCTTTGGTGTCTGTCCATCAGCTTGGACAGACAGCAGTTCTGGGGACGCAGAGGATGTACAACACTGTTTTAATTCAGAATTTTGTGAAATTACAAATATTTGCAATAACATTTGCTGTAAATGCCGAGTTCGTTTTAGATTTATGCTAACTGCAGCAGCTGAGCTTGTGTCCCTTGCTTGTGCATGTGCTCTGCCTCATTTCAGCGGGAGTCAGTTTTGTGAGCAGGACTTGCAAAATAAGGCCATGGGTGAGAGCAGAATTTGGCACAGGCACACAGATCCCCATTTTCCACGGGCATATATCATTTATCACCCGTGGGGTCAGCAGGGCTATGTCAGTTTATGCCAAGTGAGGGATCCGGCCCTATAAATCGATGATGTATTTCAAAATCAGAGAGCAAATTGACTTACAATTTTCCCTTCTTCCTGTGGTACCCGTTCGTCTATATGCCTATGGCTGTTTTGTTTGGGCAGGCTTGGTGTCGTAGCCCCGCCGTGTATAATTTAGACAGGAACCGTACGGGCTGTTACCTTTAATGACTCCTAGGCTGCAGCTCTTCACGTGAACTAACGATTCACGGCTGCCAGCGCACCTTTCCCGGGGCCTGGCATTCACATCGGGAGCCGTGACACGGCACCTGCTAACTACCCGGTGACTTGCCCCACGAATAACCGAGTAGCCCGCTGAAGGCGGTGGGTTTCCCACCAAACGCCTACCATCTCCCCCCCATGCCCCAGCGGGGATCTCACAAGCTTCCAGGAGAGCTGCAAGACAAGAAGCTCGTCTTTCAAGTAAAGACCTTGGAAATATTGAAATAATAAGGAACATGACATTAATGGATATTTTATTTATCAGTGACAGCTCATGACACGTTTAAAAAGAAATAATCTGCAAGCTAGTCATGTGGTTTATTCCCTTGTTAAACTGCGGCTGATACTAAATGAAGATTGAAATGGTATTGAAAGGGGGTGGAATAGCCAGGGGTTGGCGAACGATGAGTGAGATCTGTCGTCCGACAGGAATCAGTCAATAGGCAGTTATCAAAAGTTGTAGCRTCTCGTGATCTCTATATAAAACAAATCAGAGATCGGAGTCTAGCTCCCAGCCATCTTCTAACCCTATTGCAACCATCCTTATCCTCCAAACAATCCAAAGCGTAACTGACTGTTTGGAGCAGAGCTGTCAAAAATGACCAGGGAGCCTGATCTGCTTGCGAGTCTCTTGAGATGATCATAATAGAAAGTAAGTTGTTGGCACAAGCACAGTATTAATATATCTCCACTTTAGCAATCAGATTTGGTTCTGCAGATCCCTGGGTGTATACACAACWTCACTGAAGGCAGTAGTCCTGACTGCTTGATCACTCTTTCCTGTTGAGGTAATATTTTGTTCTTGGAAAATAAAATATGGTTGCTATAAAAGCCTTAACTTTGACATTTTCTGTTATCTGATACGTATGTCTAAATACGCAACTTTAATGTTGTATGAAAATAATTCCACAATCTATCTGTTATTTGAAAGAAAAAAAATTTCTGTCTTTGAAATAAAACAGAATTGTAGAAGAGTTCAACTTAGGGAAAGTTTGGAGGGTTTTTTTAATCATCAGGGAAAGAGAAAGGGAGGAGCTGTTACAGACTAGTAGTGTAACGTTGTTTACAGCTGGTACATAGCAAAACATTGCTTATCTGTTGAATATGTAAGCAGAATAGTTTTTTACAAGTATATACTACAGGAGGGTCACACAGCATTAAATAGCACCTGCAAATACCTGTCTGTGCAGAGATCTCCCCTAAAGGACATGTTACCCTTACTGTTTTGCTGGGTATTTCAACCTTGGGGTTGTTCATAATATTAATTCACTGCAATAAGAAAATTCTCCACAACCAACTTCCTTTTTTTAAAGGTTTGATCTAATCTCTTACAGCTACAGTAAGAGGCTGATCAAAGGTAGTGAAAGCTGGTATTAAAGGATTAGCTAGGTCACATTGAAATATGTTTTAAAACAAGCCCAGGGACCTTTAGCTTTACTGATGCAAGCGTATAAAAGAAGATTTTTAGGCTAACTCTCTCTTGACTTTAAAAGGAAAACAAACTGGCAGATTAAATCTGAGTCATTCCTTAAGGTGATATATGTAGCATTTTATGTGTAACAAGCTTGGAAAATAGAAGTAATGATTAAATCTTGCAGTGCAAAAACACAGGGCAGAATTAAAAATCAGTTTAAGTGTCATTTATACACATGACTAGCTTAAAGCATATTTATTTTCATTTGCTGTTTGGCCCTAAGTAATTAGCAGCTAGTCCCCTTTCTCCTTTGTTCCAGCCCATCTTTTTTCTCTCTCGTCTCTGTTCACTACGGGCAGTACCTGCCACCGAGGTGCTCTGTCTCTGGCTGGCAGGCTAAGATGAGTGGTTTCCCTGTAAGGATGTTGATGCCACTCCCTGGACCGTATCAAGCTATTACTCTTTTTTACCAGAACTTCCTCATTGAAATCAGCTTAAAAGCAGAGAGCATCATACAGCTGTATACATTGCTCAGTGGGAAAAGCTGTGAAATCATCTTGACTTAAATCAGTGTCACAGGAGAGCAAGTGTGTGACTCCTTGCTCCCAGAAGTGCGGTGTTACATGATTAGTAGAGGTAAAGGTTATAGCAAATATAGAGTTATTTATCCACTTATGAGTGCTTCGTGCACTGTTGCTTTTTTGAAGTTGGCTAGACATAGTTACGTGGCACGCTGCATTGCATACTGAATAAGATTTTCCTGTAATCCTTATTTCACCATAAACCAACAGCCACAGCTGTGCTGGGCTACAGTTTACACCTTTACGCCGTTGACGGTGGTGGTTCCTTTCAGCATGGCCTGATATTTTCCCACAAAGTTCCCTTGCTGGACATAAGTTTTAAATTCATGACTCCCTCCTCCTGTGTGCCGGTGGGTCCGCCAACCCATCCATTTTTGAGTTTACAGTGTGTTGCTGTCCCTTGGTGCACTTCAGAGTTGCACCTGGGGTTGGGCTGGCCTTGCCCGCCCCGCAGATCTGTTGATCCAGGAGCAATTGTGCTGGATTGAGCCTAACTCCAAAAATTCACATTTAAACTARAGGTGCATGAAATGGAGTGGCCTGAAGTGCAAGCCTGGGGAAGGTGCACCAAGTTCAGTAACTGCTGAAGCTAGCTCACCAGAAGTATCGTAAGCCCTGTTGACAAATATGGGTTGAGTTTGAGTGATCTGTGTTTTTGGTTTTTTGGCTAAGCTGTAAATTTTTGTAAGTCAATTTATGAACTTTGTCAGACAAAAAACGTATACAATTTCTTCCAAGACTGTCAGTTTATATGCTAGATTGGTGTGGGGGCAGGAGGGTAAGTCTGCTGCTCATCAGATGTTTTAGAAATAGCTTTGTGTATTTAACTACGTATAATAAACACAATGACATGGGACTCTCCATCTCATGATATTTTCCATTCAGTCGGAGATAAAGGCTGCTGTTGATTTTTCTCCCCGAGGGAGCTTGAAGGTACGGATTTGTCAGCATCCCAAATGGCACGGTGCAGGCGTCATTAACATTTACGGTTGCTATAGCAGCTGGCATAGCTAGTCATCGACTGGGCACGGGCTCTGTTTGTAAGAGATAAGCTAGGTCAATTATGTACAGCCATCAAATATTTAACTATTTTAGAGGTACAGAAAAATGGAGATGGAACAGATAAAGGCGGTTATTGATTGGATTTCATGTAATGAAGACCTCTCACCTTTGTAATTACCCACGTGCCAAGCTCTCCGTAGTGGGGCATTTGGTGAGCGGGGGGCTGAGGAGTCAGGAAGCAACCACGGCGCTGCATCCCTTGCGAACCCCTAGTGTTGTCGCTGTAAGGGTGACCCAAGGGATGAGTCCGACACAAACCTTGGCTGATCTGCTCATTTTCGCCATTCTTATACGTTTCTGGCTCATTAATGCACATGCCATCAATTTGTACATTTGCATTGTCCATTAATAAAAGGAGTATGGAAAACAGGTAACATTGGAAAGAGTATACGTGCATTTTTATGCATATGTGTATACCTGTACCACACAGCTGTTCTGTGGCCACAAACCAGCACCAGCAAGCACACAGACAGGTTATGTTTTCAAGGACAAGTATTCCTCCTGATCTGGAAAGGGACCACTTGCAGGTACCATTAGTATGTTTTTAGGAGATGACAGGAATGCAGCCTGCAGTGTGGTGCTCCTCGCTTTTGGTGTGTGTTAAGCCCTGTTAGACTCCACAGAGAAGCTGTAAAACATTGTTGTTGGCAGTTTTTAAGAAAAGGTTCAAAAAACCTCAAAGATGTCATAGTTATAATTGATGGCGATGACCTCAGCAGGTCTGGTTGTTTTCTTCAGTGGTTGCATATCTTTATGATTCCCATCATATTAACCCACTTACCATACTGCTTTAAAACCTTGTGAATCCTGTTTGGATTCTGATCTGGTTGCTTGTATCGGTTCCAAGGAGTATGTCATGTGGGAGTGATATTTCCCGCAACAGCTACAAATTAACATAATTTCAAGCAAAACTCCTAAATAACATAGCGTTTCCCTCATTATCATAGAAATACTTCCTAAACTCCCTGGTAAAAGCTGATCGCTTTGTTCTGCAAAGGTCTTAGTAAGTAGCAGTGAGGAAAGTAACAACTGTTCCTTAAATAATGTTGGCAAATGCTCCAATATATAAGATACGCTTTTTTTGTCAGTCACCATATCACCACTGACCATATTGAATAGTGGCTATTTCATACCCTTCTACATGTAATAGGGAAATTATGCAAATTGGTTCACTAATACTAGTAAAGGACACACTTTTTTTACTTCACATACTACCTGACAAGGATAGCCTGTTTCTTTGTTTGCCGGTGGTTGGCTGGTTGACTACTGAGTAGCTGTGCTATCAGCTTTTGCATACATGATTGTTCTTCCRAAAACACATTATTAACTTTAGATTAATCTTATTCATTATTCTTTTTGTTAAAGCTTGGATTCAAGGTGCAGAAACAGTGATATTATTTAGCTGACCAGCCTTGTGTGATGGAAAGTGCAGAGCAAAGAGTCAAAGGGAAGAAGGGAAGAATTACTGAGTAATTTTTGCATCCAGGTTAATTCCTTTACATTCTTTTGCAATCATTTGAGAAAAGAAAATAAATTGATTCAAAGTACTGCTGGGGCAATGAAATAGGCTAGGCTCAAAAATAATGTGTACACTGCATAATTCATGCAGCTCTACTATTAGAATAAAACTGGAAAAGAATGCAGAATTTTCAAGGAAACTCCAAAGATCGCACTRCTGAGTTGTAGACAAACAATTGGTATAGGTGGAAAGGAACTTAAAGGTTACAGGTAGGGCAAAAAATATTGTATGTAATGCTAGAGATTCATATTTCCATGCTAATCCTTTGTTTTCCCTTTCTCACTGCACTCAGACACTATGTTGTCATGCACTAAGCCTCCTTCTCAGCTCTTACTATGTTATTCATGGGACTAAGGATGTTGATTAAGCAATCAAAACCCAGTGAAATTGTGAAATTATGAGTGTCCCCTATGAGCAGTCAGCAAAATTTAGTAAGCAAGATGAGAATACGGAATGAACTCACAGGACACTCATCAGATAATTGGTTACACTTTATCATTTCCTAAATTTGCTGTAACTATCAAAATAATCTGTTAGTACCTCTTGAGAAGTTTGAACACCAAGAAATGCAAGCAATCAGTTTAAAAAAAAAAAAAAAAAAAAGCCCCCAAACTGTTCACCAAAACCCAGTCTTTCTGGAGTTTATACAACATTACTATCAACAGAGCCTTTATCCACTCAAGCCGATCACAAAATGCCATCACAGATACGTACCGTATGGGTCACTAACCTAGCTTTAACTAAGTATGGCTTGGTTTGTACTGCATTTGTATTCTTTTGTAGATGAATCTTGCACCCAGGCCTTGTTGCAGACAGTGAAAAATGCAAATGTGAAATAACCTGTTATAGCCAAACTTTTTCATTTTGATTTTGTCTTTATTTGCAGTTTTACTGTGAATTGAAACATAACTGTTGGAGCAAACGTGTGGCTGTACAACCCGCGTGCACAGTTAGCCTTGAAGCTCTGCGGGCTGGCTGCGTTGGGACCGCGTTCGAAGGCAGGGGCCGTTCCTTTCCTCCCTCCATCCAGGGCAGCTTTCTTGTGCTGGCTGAGGAGTTTGTCTCCTCGCCGCGGCGGTGCCTTGCCAGCCGCCCTCGGCGTCSGCGTGGGGGCAAAGCCCCGCGGCGGCGGCGGCTGCCCGGGGCAGCGGCTGGCCCAGGCAGGTACTCGCCTTTCTCGAGCCCTCCTTGAGGCTTTGCCGTGGCAGCCAGTGGCTCCGGTCTAGGTAATTTTCCAAAGAGATAAATACATTAATTGACTTTGCCCACTCCGTTTGATTGCATACTCATGCAGTCAAACTATTTCAGCAGCTTTGAGACTTAGCCTACTTTTCAGAGATTAAAGAGATTTCAGAGTGTGATGAAGAGAGGCAAAACGCGGTCTCCTTCTGCCAAACCCGGCAGCGGAGGTTGCTGCGTTTGCAGCTGATGCGACGTGAGGAGCCCGGCCCCACGGCGTGCACGGCCCCACAGCGTGCACGGCCCCACAGCGTGCACGGCCCCACGGCGTGCACGGCCCCGTGGCCGGCCCTGTCCACAGCACGTGCGCCCTGCACACGGGGCTGCGCAGCAGTGGAGCCGGCGGAGACAGTGCTGCGTGGAAATCTGTAAATGAAAACAGGTCTTAACTAGGCTTCGATATGGCTTTAAGGTTTGAATGGCTTTTATGAACTGATGGGCAGGGGGAGATACGGGGTATGTTTAGGGCTTCATACAGCAAATAATTACTGTAGTGTCTGAATGCATAAGACGAGTAGCAGGGGTGACCATCGAGCACGTCTGAGCCTGGAGCTCAGCGAGTGCCGAAGGGGTGGCTCCCGCGCACATGGGCCTTTCTGATGGAAACCCAAAATGCAACGCGCAGTAACGCTTAGAGGGCCAAGAAATGTGTATTTATGCTAAATCATATAAGAGCGTAATGCTGGATTCATTTCCTTGCTACCACCAATGTTAACCTCAGTTGTGCTGCAGTAGCTGAGGGCTGAAGCGAATAGCTTTTCTCGAAGAAAACTTTTTCATGGCTTTGCTGTTGCTGTCTCTTGTACCTGAAAGCAGCTCATCTATGACAGGCGAAAGCAGAGGGATGGAATTAAATAGATAGTAAAACTTGAGCAATTCCCCTATGTAAAATAAAATCACGTTTGCAAAATAAAATAACAGTAATAATTTTGTGAAAGTACATGATTGAGAAAAGTGCAAACCTCACTCCCAGAGCAGTATTCACCATATCTGAATTTAAAATGTCATTTTTTATAACATATTAGGATGAAATCCATCTTTCATTTCAAAATGCCTCAGAAATATGTACTGCTGTTCCAAAATGCTGTACTACTACAATTATCATCAGTATTGCTTTGGATTGAAGGGAGGGGGTGGTTTTTTATAATTTTAATTTCCTATCTGTTTCTTGCCGCGCATAATGAAGCATATTTCTTACACATCAACATTTACAGGAAATGCTGCAGTTCTTTTGTTTCGCACTGAATAACAGTTCTCGCCTGCTCAGCTTGTTGAGAATGACATAGTAGGTAATAATACATGAATTATAGGAATCATTAATGATTGGATTAATCTCTGTAACTTTCAGTAAAGCCTGTAAAAACTAATATAGTGTATTGTACCACACTGTTCTTATTAAGAAKGATAAATGATCCCCATTTTTTTGCTAATATTAATTTCAAAATTTCACTGTTCCATTCAGTTTTACGGTAACCATAATCATGATGTTTTAATAGCTTTTCCCATAATAGCTACAGAGACGTTTTTAACTGGCAGCCCTGTCTTTATGGAAAAGAGTTTTAAAAAAAGAATCAAGAAAAGAGTTTCTTGTTCTTTAAGGCAAAGACAAGGTGAAGACAAAATAGCATGCATGTGACAAAAAAAAGACCAGAGAATATTATTTTGGCAAATCATATGGTCTAATTATAATAATTACTCATAGGAGAATTTCTGTTCAATTTTCAGTAACATTTTTACACAACTCGATTTCATTTAAGGTTCGAAATTTACAGTGTTTTAGCTATGTTTCTTGTCTTGAGCAGAAAGTATTCTGGGAATCGAACTTGGGGGACTTCACTACTTTAATAGAGTTTATCATCAAATACTTCAGAAAAATGAAGGAATCTGAGTGTGGAAATCCAAACCCAGGAGGGCTGGGCACTCTGCCAAGCAAAAATACAGACAAAAGCCATGCAGGAAGGCAGAGTGGTGAAAGTCGTGCTCCTCGGGTCTCTCGTTTTGCGTCGCCGTGTCGAACGGAGCCGTTCATGTCTGGCACGCGCGTGCTGCCGCTCGGCCCTCGGGGCCTGCACCGGCCCCCAGCGCCTCTCCAAACCCTGCGTCCCGYGGCAGCATGCTGAGGTTCGTCCGTCACTGCCATGGCAAAGCGACCGAGAAAATTCCATCTTGGGAAGAAAGTAGTATGTCTGGACTATGATAAGAAAATTTTAAATGCATACCTTAAACTCCAAAATCTATATTCAAGTGGCTTAAATAATTGACCTTTTTTTTAATTGCTAGCATTGATGGCAACCGTCCTGGTCTAAATTTTGGTCAACCATGACATTTATTTAGCCATGCATTAGCAGCAGAGGCCTTGGGTTCTGATTTTAACTTCATGATAATTGTAAACGTATTCTTCATGTGTGTTTGTGCTTAGTATACTTGCTCCTGAGCCACAGAGGTATCCCGGGTTTCACGGAGGTCACTGCGATGGCCGGGGCAGCAAGGAGGGTGGCAGAGTTTCTGAAGGGGGTAAAAGCAGTGAAGAAAAGGGCTTCTGTTTTTGTGTGCTGCTGCCATGCAGATCTCGGTGAGATCTACAACTTCACGAAGAGCAACCCAAGTGGACGGCGGGCTGTGAGCGGGGCTCTGCTGTYGGAGGGTCCCGAGATGGATGCGCAGGGGTCGCTGGGTCTGCTACCGTCTGTCACGCTCTCCTGCAGATCGCGAATCCGGAGGCAGAAATATTAATGGGAAATGCACCATGCTATCTCCGTTTGATTGAACTTCTCCTAGAAGGCCTCTGCTGGGGGGCAGGGGAGGGAGCTTGGAGAAGAGGTTAGCACTAACCGCTGCAACGTATTTTTATCTACTAGAGCTCCCGTGGCGTTGGTGTGATTACAGCTCTGTATGTCCATGCCCTTCTTCTCAACCAAAGCCAAATCAAGCTTCCGTTACCAGCACAACATGCTCCCCGCCTTTACCTTCCCTGCTCTCTATGCAAGCTAGACTTTTCCATAGGCTCCCTTGCAGTATGCAAATGATGGGTCAGGGTTTAACATGCTGTTTCCTGTCTTTGTCATCTTGGCTTCATTGCTCTAGACACTTAGAACAATTCCTAGTATCTTGTGTACAGAAACTTGCATTCTTTTGGCAAAAAGAATTCTGTTTTCCTTCTTCTGGCAAAGAATGTGCCATGACTGTGCTGAGAGTATGGGTGTTGCAAGTATCCATGTGTGAGTAACCCATCAGCAAGGGTTTGGAGAGATGAAGAAGGCTCTTCATGTAGTCATTTGGGATTTAATGTTTTCCATCTGGTGGTGGTTTGAGTGGTTCCATAACATAGGGTGCGGAGACTACATGTGAATCCTCTACCACCAAATATTTACAAGCTACTTCTTTGTCCTCCTGTCCTTGCTGATACTCATTACAGAAGTGAAGATTTGCCACCCAAGAGCCTTCATCTCATTTTGAGCTATCATGAAAATCAGACCACCAGAGCAATGAAGTGGAGTGTAGAGGTGTAAGGTACAGCTTTGCGGTGGGTGACAAGCCAGATTCTTTGCTGTTGTCAGTGGGATTGCAGCTGGTGGAGTTTTTGCTCATTTTTGCAAATTGCAAACATGGCTCAGAAGTGTGCAGACAATATTCTGTGTTTGAGACACCTATTTGAATGTGCTTTAAAGGGGAAATTAAAAGCATTGTAAATTAAGTAAAATTACATGAAAAGGGACCCAAATTAGAAAGAAGTTTGTAATACAGCCCTCAAGGTTATATAGTTTAATGCATAATTAGAGAATCATAAATTGTTTTGTTACTATTCATTCTTTGTGCTGGAAGACTCCTTGTCTATGACTTCTGTAAACATTTCAATCACTCCGAGTCACCAAAAGCTGTCTCCAACTGTATTTTAAGTGTCTGTTTACACAGTTGTTACAAATTGCCTATGGGATGTGAACTGTCTGTCACTTACAGAGCAATTAGTATGTGAAACCTTATCAAAAGAAATCCGTCAAGTTTGAAAAACCATAAATATTGCACTAAGATCTCTAAGGAAATCAAAGTGAGCATGATACAGTATTTATTTACATGTTGCTACACAAGCAAATGCACTTCTAGATGTTCCAGTCTGCTTTATTTCTCATACTTTGCATTTCATAAGTCTCATGATAGAGAATTATCCAGTTGTTTTAAATATATAGCAATAATGGACTGTTCTTAATATCTAAGGCTGTGTAATTCCAGCAGTTGTATCTTTGTGGACAGTTATTTTGTTACAATGAAAGGAAAGCAGAGTTGTTTGACATCAGTTCTTTATTATGTCCAAGATTTTGATCTGAGGTTCCTCAGCTTTGTGTAGCTAAAATTAGTATAATCTGAAGATGGCTCTGGAGGAGGTTTTGAGGTTTTGCCCTCTAAAAATGGGGCCCCTTTAGTTCTGCCTGGCTTGGGTTCTTCTGTGGGAAAGAATCCAAGATCGTAACCTTTTCGTGCTCTCTCTGATCGGACTTCCTTAGTGTCGCACGACTTCGCGTTTGCCTTCTGCTCTCTTGTGACGTGCTTACCCAAGGTTTCTAACCTAGTCCTCAACTCGAATGACACAAATTTTCAAAACTTTTTGAATGTGATGTACAATGATGACAGGACTGGAAAGCCCGTCTTAAAAATAAGGACAGAAGAGCTGACAAAGCAGAGTTTGCACAGAGCTCTTGATTGCTCTCACCAGCCAAGAGGCAAGAACCCTTTAAGCTAAAGGCGTCATCAGCTCAGAAACACATGGGTATAAACTAGTAATGAAAATATTTAACCTGGAAACTAGAGGGTTCTTAACTGTTAAAGTAATACTAACTTCCAGTAGAAAAGTAGGAGCCAAAGAGCTTGCTGCTTCTGAAATATATTTGTTAATGGCACTATGCAAGCTAGTGCCTCAGGCGAGGAAGGATAGGGTAGGACAGGGGCTGACGATCCAGAAAATCCCTTCTGGTGCTGTGTTTGTGAGGAAGGTGTGGTTAATTCACCAGTCCACAGTCAATGCAAAATGTAGTAGAATTACAGAGTTTGGAGGATTTTAGTAGAAGCTTGCTGCGTGAAGATGCACTCGCATGTAAATGCATTCCAGAGCAGTAATGGTTATTTGCCTATTGCTGGATGCTTCTGGAGGAGCAAGTTAATTGTTCACCAAGAGTAAATTTAAAAAAAACAAAACTACTTGCGCAAAATAATAAGCCAGCTGAGAAGTGCTACCTTGTTTGCGCTGAATATCCTCTCGACATCAGCATGAGGTTACTTATAATTAGATGCACATGTGTAAATATGATGATTAGATATTCCCACATAAACATAATTATCATATCTTCCTAAAAGTCTAAGCAGGCATTTTATAATCCTGTTGTTAAAAATAAATAAATAAAAGCCAACAATCTGCATTCAGCCTCTTATATGTGTAAACAGTGGGACACGAGGGCAGAATATATTTTCAAAAGTACCTAATGGTAGTTGAGGTCAATTACAGTTATGACTCATTAGAGTATTTAACTATGAATATGCTTTTTAGGATAATTAGTGTTCCCTTAGAAAACTACAGCAATCTTTACTCACTGTAGTTCTTCGAGTGTTTCCAGTGTGTTTGGGCATTAGTCTTAGGCAAATGTAATAGGGTTATATTACATTAACCTCACTTATAAACTCTGCAACCACTTGCGGCATGTGTCTCTCTGTCATTTTTTATTGCTCAAATAACTTCCAAAGATGTGTTATAAAACACAGAATATTGTCCAATTAGTCACATAGAAGATTACAGCTACTTAATTTAGTGTTCAGTTTTTTGCTGTTTCAGAAATTCCAAGGGAATAAAATGCACAGTGTGTGATAACATGGCTTGGCAGATCCTCCTCCAAACTATCTTCAAAGGGAAAAAAAAAGGAATAGAAAAAGTCAGAAAGATTGAAATGTTCATGGCAGAAAGGTGAGGTTCTTAGAAAATTAATTTTCTGGATTGGAAGAACTTTAAGGAGCAATAGATGTGTTGGATCCACGTGCAGGCTCGGAAGTGTCGCGTTTGGAAATTTATGTTCATAGCCATAATGATGGGAACTCGTGAAATATAGGCCTTTCTAGCATTCTGTGGGCTGTGACATACCTGGTTTGCCTAACCAGAGGAAACAGAAAAATCATTTTCAGAGCTGCAGCCTGGCTTGGGCTGGGGCCCGCGCAGCGTCGCCCGCCGCCGTGCGCGCTGGCTCTAACGCCTCTGACACCCTGTGCTTGCAGAGCTGATTTACGCGTGGATCTTCAACGAGTACCCGTCGTTCGTGCATCAGGACAATCGTCGCTTCGTTTCGCAGGAGACCGGGAACTTGTACATCGCCAAGGTGGAGGCTTCGGACGCGGGCAACTACACGTGCGTGGTGACGAACGCGGTGACCAACAGCCGGGCGCTGGGGCCCCCGACGCCCCTCGTCCTCAGGAACGACGGTAGGTTCAGCGGCTCGGGATCGCGGGCTGCCCTGGGAGAGTTCGCTTGGTCTTTAACCGGCTGTCGCACAAGAATTAAGCAACGGACTGAAATATTTCTGTTCAGAGTTCACAAAGATTCAGTGAGAACCAGAGACCTCTAATTCAGCTGTGGCTCAAAGTCGTAGACGCTGGTGTTTTTATTGATGCCGGAGTGAAAGTTGCAGTGCCACTGGCAATAACAATGCAATAACAGGCAATAATTATAGAAGAAAAACCTGGGGACACTTGACCAAAGACAGGAAATAAAATAGATTTTAGAGTTTGGATATACTGTAGTTTTACTTATTTTATGCAACCCAAAAGTGAACAAAAGCACTTTGTTGTTTCGGTAACTATTATCACAGGCTGTATTTCCCAGCAGAATTAATGCTATTTTTAGTAGTCTGTGGAATAATACAAAAAAGTGGAAAGAAACCAAAAGAGGATTTCTAAATTTATACAGAGAATTGATTTGTATCATAGTCATTTTTGAGCAGATAAGAAAAATAAATTTGCATGTTAATTTGCAGTGTCTGTTTAAAGGATAACATTTAGGACATTTGTTCTAGAAATAGAAATGCATTATTAGAGTATCTTCTAGAAGACAGTCCATTGTCACCTAGAGGTATTTTACACAAGTTCCTCCCTTGTAGCGTGTGGTTCCTTGCTGCCAGCCTCCCACACATCGCGGTCCCCTTCGCCTTAACGCTGTTGCCACCGAGGGTGAACGTGGAAGATTATAAGTAATGAGGAAGTGTCCACATTGGGCCAAGGAGTGAAGACGGCCCCTTTTCCACGCGCCGACTCTGTTCTCATTTATACACAGGAGACTGCATTGCAATAAACCCAGTGTCAGTAGTTTAAATGAAAGTAAATTTGGCCCTGCGAGCCCAAAATAAGTTGTCTAGTGTAAGGAAAAAAAGAGGAACATTTAAATTCATCCTGTATTAACATTTTCAGTGTTGAAGAGGAAATATTTTTAAATATTAAATTGACAGTACTTTCATACAAACCTTACCTAGCTGGAAGTGCTTCTGTTTATCAAAACCGAGCTGGACGCACGCCTGCGTTTCCAAAGCGGAGGGTGGCGTTAGGATGATTGCCGCTTGCCACGCTGGCATGGTGCATTGCAAGGGCTCCCTGCTGGCACTGCCTTCCTCAGCCCGCGCTCAGCTTGCTTTGCAGCCCCCGGTTGCCCTCCGGAGGTGATTCGCAGGGACGCTCCCCGGCTCCTTTGAAGTGCGCTCGGCTGTTTATTGCAGATATGAAACTTTAATCGAACCTCGGAGGAGCTCAGGAATGCGTTTGTGAGTTAAGCAGGAAGGGTGCTGTAGTACCTGCTATGCCAAAGATGGCTACACTCAAGACTTGAACACGTGCTACATATGTATTTTAAACTAGGATTGCACTAATATTGCACRCAAACTTTATTTTAAAAAAATTCTGCGTCTCAATTTTTCACCCACGTAGAGTAATCCTATAAAATCTGAATATAATACACTCTCATGCTTGTGAGAAGTTCTGGAAGTGTGCACAACAGAAGTGTGCAAGGCACATAGTGTTTCCACTGGCAGGTGGGTCGTGGTTGTCTTCTGTATGCRTATTTGACATGTCCAGTATATCTTAATCTACGTGACATGTTATCTTCTTTACAACACTTTAGCCTTAAATTAGCTGACAGAGAGGCTAGTTCATCAACAATTAATGTTCCCATTCCATTTAATTTCAGTTAGAGAGTTAAATGGAAACATTCATAACGTGCCTCTCCCACTGAATTTAAGTTCGCCAAGCCGTGCCTCCGCCRGCCGGGCAGCAACGGGCTCCACAGGCCGAGAGCGCAACGCCGCTCCGGCGCCTGACGGAGGCCCTGCTCTTCCCGCAGGGGCTTTTCGGGGTGCGGAGGCCTGCGGCGTCTCGGCGCCGGGCTGAGCCGCAGCGGGGCCGTGCCTTCGGTGTAGCCAGCGAAGGCCAGGTTTGCCAGGACTGCATGGCATTTGCCAGGTTTGCAGGACTGCATGTTGCATGCTGAATTCTCTTCCATGAGGATCCTGTGAGGGTGGGGTTTTTTTGCAGTTCTTTTTAAACTTATGGCAGCAATTTTTCTAGATTCAGTCACAAATCACTTTGATTTTTTATGTTGAGTATCTGCCATCTTTTTCRCAGGTTTACTTGCATGTAATCATTCTGAAAAAATGCCCTTTTCATATGTGGGGTTTTTTTTAAAGCACTGCTTGCTTCAAAATGCCAGCCTCTTGTGCCATAATTTGTGAAAGGAGAAGATACAGGTGTACAGAATGAAATCTGATTCCTCAGACTTATTGCATTCCCCACCTGTGCCTTTTATGCCTCTCGTTGGCTTGTTTTTAGTTGCGAGGCTCCAGAATTATAGATCTCCTGATGTTATTTGTAGTGGCTTTTTGCAACCGATAGTACATTCTCTTGTTGACAGAAATCAAGTTTCCTTTCCTGTTGCTGTGTTGTGGAAACAGAAGGTGCCTCTTATCCCATTACTTATCCCCAGACAGCGTTTTCTCCTTGGGCACATAAATCTCATAGGGGGTTATAGGAACGGTGATGGGAGCAGACTATGCTGAGACAGCTCGCTTGGTCAATATTAGCCCAAACTCTCTGTTTCTGCAGACAGAGGTTATCTGATGATGATAAATATGGTGTGCAAAGTACATTGTGTGCTAGGAAAAAGATGTTTTTCCTCTGTCYGTCTTAAAAATTCCCTCCCACAAATGCATTTAACCTGGCCCATTTAAATATTTTAATCTCTACCGCAGGCTGGATTTGCGATGGTAAGTGTGTTTGTAGTGCATGCGGCTAGCTGCTTTGCCTGGGAAGGTTTAAGCGCAATGCTCATCGGAGTGCAGTGATCCCTGAAAGTGCACATTTGCGTTTGGGATTTGTCCTCCTGAGATGTRCATGCATCTTCCATCACAGGGCTCCAGGAATTACACCCAGTGAAAGACATCGTGTTGGGAAGAGATTAGAATTATAGTCTGTTCAGCTTTGGAAAACATCTTTCAGCCTCTTAAAAGAATAGATCAGCGCTCTGTCAGAAGCCAAGACACGCTCTCCTGTACTTCATTCTCACTGTTGCACTACAGCAGTGTAAATTTTCTGCATTTGCACGGTTTTCCCACAGAAGCCTCTTTCCTTGTCCTCTACCTCTTTCACGTCACAGAAATGTTGAAGTGTAAAAGGAAAAAAAAGGTGCTTTGAGTGATGTTTTTCTGGATTTCCGAAGGGACTGGGGTTGGGTTTCAKCTGGGGTCGCCGGTTCTGGTCTGACCGGAGCTAGTAGTGCCAGCGCAGGCTGGTACTTCCCGCTGCGGAAGAACAGCTCTCTGAGCTGCATGGGATTTTCATGCTGGGAAGTACAATAAATCAGTAAATACATATGGCGCCAAAGGGAAAGAATGATCCTGCTCTTAGGATCGCTGCTCTCAGGCCCCACGGGCCACCGTGGGAGCCGGGCGGGCGATCTCAGGCCGTGGTCTGTGCAGCTTGCCTCCGGAAAGGGCCCTGGGGGGCTGTGGTCCCCCACGAGGAGCGAAGCGTGGCAGGCCYGGAGCGCCCTGTGCTCCCAGGCAGCTGCTCTGCAGTGGCTCACTTCTTCTCTTTAGAAAGCGCTTTAGATTTTTACATCAAATTAAAGCAGTAATAGTAGGAAAGAACCAAAATAGACTTGGAATAAAAATATCATCAGCACCAGCTGTATGGGCCAATTAAACTTTAACATTTCACAGGTGTTGTCAGGAAAGGCATATCATCTCCTCAGACAAATTAGCTTGCTTCACAATTCCTAGGACTTTCATCCAAAACATTTTTAAGCCTTGAAACTGGGAAACAAATATGAAAGCCTCTAAGCTGCAAACACGTAGAGCATCTAATGTGTCATGTAGTATACAGAATGTGGAAAAAGGGACAGACTGGCGGATGCTATTGCTAGGCCACTCTCCATTATCTTTGAAAGGTCATGGAGAACAGGAGAGGTGCCAGAGGACTGGAAGAAAGCCAGTGTCACCGCAGTCTTCAAAAAGGGCAAGAAGGAGGACCCAGGGAACTACAGGCCAGTCAGCCTCACCTCCATCCCTGGAAAGGTGATGGAGCAGCTCATCCTGGARGYCATCTCCAMGCATGTGGAGGAAAAGAAGGTGMTCAGGAGTAGTCAGCATGGCTTCACCAAGGGGAAATCATGCYTAACCAATCTGATAGCYTTCTMTGATGGAATGACTGGCTGGSTAGATGAGGGGAGAGCAGTGGATGTTGTCTACCTWGACTTCAGCAAGGCTTTYGACACTGTCTCCCATAGCATCCTCATAGACAAGCTCAGGAAGTGTGGGTTAGATGAGWGGACAGYGAGGTGGAYTGAGAACTGGCTGAATGGCAGAGCTCAGAGAGTTGTGATCAGTGGCRCAGAGTCYAGTTGGAGGCCTGTAGCTAGCGGTGTCCCCCAGGGGTCAGTMCTGGGTCCAGTCTTGTTCAACTTCTTCATCARTGACCTGGATGAAGGSACAGAGTGCACCCTCAGCAAGTTTGCTGACGATACAAAACTGGGAGGAGTGGCCGATACGCCAGAGGGCTGTGCTGCCATTCARAGAGACYTGGACAGGCTGGAGAGGTGGGCRGAGAGGAACCTCMTGAARTTCAACAAAGGSAAGTGCAGGGTCCTGCACCTGGGGAGGAACAACSCCATGCACCAGTACAGGYTGGGGGTTGACCTGCTGGAAAGCWGCTSTGCYGAGAAGGACCTGGGAGTGCTGGTGGACACCMAGTTAAGCATGAGGCAGCRATGTGCCCTTGTGGCCAAGAAGGCCAATGGTATSCTGGGGTGCATCAGGAAGAGTGTTGCCAGCAGGTCGAGGGAGGTGATTCTCCCMCTCTAYTCAGCCCTGGTGAGGCCACATCTGGAGTACTGCRTCCAGTTCTGGGCTCCCCAGTACAAGAGGGATGTGGCACTACTGSAGCAAGTCCAGYGAAGGGCTRCAAAGATGATTARGGGACTGGAGCATCTCTCTTATGAGGAAAGACTGAGAGATCTGGGCCTGTTCAGCCTGGAGAAGAGAAGGCTGAGAGGAGATCTTATCAACGTGTACAAGTATCTGAAGGGAGGGAGTCGAGAGGATGAGACCAGACTCTTTTCAGTGGTGCCCAGTGACAGGACAAGAGGCAACGGACACAAACTGAAACACCGTTTCATCTGAGCATGAGAAAAAACTTCTTCACTGTGAGGACGACTGAGCACTGGCACAGGTTGCCCAGAGAGGTTGTGGAGTCTCCTTCTCTGGAGATATTCAAAACGCGCCTGGATGCAATCCTGTGCAATGTGCTCTAGGTGACCCTGCTTGAGCAGGGGGGTTGGACTAGATGATCTCCAGAGGTCCCTTCCAACCTCAACCGCTCTGTGATTCTGTGATGACACTGGAAATGTTCTGCAAGCTGCAGACCCTATTTTAGTTTTCTGTTCTCTCCCTCATTCTTTCCACCTGCGCTAGTAAGTCACATGCTAAATCGCCTAGGAACAGCAGGAGAAATAAGGACTGTCTGTGAGCAAATGGTCTTGGATTCTGTATAGAGGTGCCTCAGCTGCACTTGTGGCTTTCCTATGACGTGAAGAAGACAGGGCTTGCAGCATACCCCRTATATACATATAGGTAGGTTATAATTGCTCTTGGAGCCCTGTGATTTTTCTGGGTACAGTTCCTGATTTATAAGTGGTTGGAGGTTGTAATAATGCTAGTAGGACAGCTGTTGGATTTCCTAGCTGTGAGAGAAGGAAGGTTTCCAGAGCTGCAGGGCCATGGACAAGGCAGTGACCATATCCAATTTCCTGGAGCATCAGCAAGCCTTCGTTTGGTTTGGGGATTTGTCACCACTGGGATGAGAATTTTCCAGTACCAGCCCCAGGCAAAAAATGGGAAATGAATGAAGAAAGAGAAGGCAAAAAAGCAGTTTTTCCTCCCTCCCATTCCTTGTTCATGTCTCCTAATCTGTTGGGTACATGAAGTATTAATAATACATTTTGCCTAAATTTCCTAAACAGCCCATTAGCATCAAATGATACTTTACAGCCTACTTTTCATGGGGGGACTGAGTTATTGCTTTAGGAGTGGAAAGCGAGCAAGAATTGTGACTTCTTCCCTCCTCGTTCTCATTGTTTTAGCTTTTTAGGGAGCATTTTACACTACRTTGTCCATCTAGCCTCTGCTAGGCGGTGGTGAGGCAGGAGGTCTGGGGACGTCRTCTCCCTGCCAAGGGTGGTGAGCTTGGTGACCCACTGAGTCTGCCCTTGGTGCTGCGAGGGGCAATGACGCTGTGCTCAGTTGTCACCTGTTTTTTGTCTTGCTTGCTTTGCTTGCTCAGTTGTAGCCTCTACAGTCGGCCTGGATGTGCCGCTTCCAGTGTAGTTTCTCTAAGTAAGTCTCCACTGAGCGTTTGAAAGGTAGCATCTTCCAAAGTGAGTAAATTGGCTAAATCTGGTCGGACTTTTATGGGAAGCCCCTCCTATGCTCAGAAGCTCTTCCGCTCTCCAGTTTGTGGTCCTCGTTGCAGACCATGGGAATACTCCTTTGGGAAAAGGTCGCAGTAAATTTGAATATCAGCAAAACAACGCTGCTGTTCCCAAACTTTCACGCACAGCCTTATTCTTGAAAATAGCTAGAGATATTTCTTGTTTTGGTTGAAGCTCTCCCAGTAAACAGTCAGCATGAAGTCTGGAGAAATTTAGTCAAAAGTGCTAAGATTTGGCAAGTCACAATCAGGTGAACAGAGAGGATTTTCTATTAGCTTGATGGCAGCTGGCACTAGCAGCCCTTGCGGATTGCAACGTTAACGTGCAAAGAGCTAACGAGTGTTAGGCCCTATAATTATATTCTGCATAATACTGAAGTGCTAGGATACTGACTGATGAGGTTCCTGGGATGCATGCTTGCCAGGACATGTGCGTATGGAGAGATTCATATCCTTAATGAATGTGTTTCATTTGGATGAGTGATTTCGTGCAGCAACTGCTCTTCATAGAGTATAGCAGCAATGCTTATTTGAAAGAAATGTSTTGAAGACCGATGACGTAGCTGCTTATTGCACCAGAACAGGTAATATAGGTAAAGATAGGTCTGATGTAAGCCTCATACTGAGCATTTTTAGCTGTAAAAGTCTCTTACTGTGTAAAAGTAAAGGAAGAAGGCTTTTCATGCTACCTCTAAACTTGCAAATCATGCAGCACTTTTGGGAAAGCAGTGAGAGACACAAAGCACCATTGCAGTCATAGGCTACCATAAACGCACCTCATTTTCTGGTAGGGCCTGAATATCTCTCTGAACGCATGCTGTCTGATTTGTGTATTTGTGCATCCTGATAGCATTCATCTGGTTTGATCCAGCACTGCTCCCACTTCCAAACCAGCAGCRCTGCATCCCCTGGCAGCAGCCTGGAAGCCTGCCGCGTTCCCTCCGCTTGGCAAGCATCCAGGAAGCACTGTGTAGTTAAGATTTAAACTGCAATCATCAATTACCTGATAATCACTATTGGTGAAATTATATGTACCGGTTTTAAGACAGTACAGTGACTAGAAATGTAGCAATTTATCATGAGTATAATGGCCTTTTTATGTGCACAAATTTTTAAATACAATTTCATAAAGAGACTGCCACAAAACATGATTTACTAGGGCAGTAAAAGATAAAGAAATTAGCTAAAGAGTATGTGATCTCTGAGCATCTAAATCCTTGAAGTTAATAGAAACTTTGATTAGCTCCAGTGCTTTTAAAACTTTTTCTAATGGCTATTTGTTCCGCATTTCATTTTTTAAAAGGTGGTGAACTTACCTTATTATTGCTTTCCTTATTTTACAAGTTACCTGCAAAAATCCTGAATATTCAAAAGCAAAAAGTAACAGAGCCATGAAGAAATTTTAATATTTGGCAGATGGTACGGAGTGGTGGTTCAAATTTTCCTCTGGCAATAAATGGGAAAAGAGCTCACAGTACACGGCTGTTAGAGACAGGCTGTGTTTAAAATGAATGGATTAATTGGGCAAGTAATGATGTATAGAACAGCTCTGCATTAGTGCAGAAACACTTGCGAATTTATTGCAAAAATTCAGCCAAGCTTTAGCATCTATTTTATGTTCACAGGGGTGATGGGAGAGTATGAGCCAAAAATAGAAGTACAGTTCCCAGAAACGGTTCCCTCTGCAAAAGGAACAACAGTGAAACTGGAGTGCTTTGCCTTGGGAAAGTAAGTTCTGATCCATTATTATTACTTCAGCTCGCTCAGTTTTACAGTGCTATATTGTAGAGTTCACTGGATTCACTAACTATTCATGTTACTCAGCAGGTGCTATTTTTTTCTAGCATTTGTTACAGGGAAAGGACTTGGGGAGTTGGGACTTTGCTCACCAAAAATTTAATCTCCCAAGGAGGAGAAGAGATGCAACTTACTTTGGAAAGATGTGTCTGTGTGTCTTCTGTTCCGAGGCAACACTTAAAACATGTCTCTTGTTACTGGAGTAAATATTTGCAACACTGTTAAGATGAACCTACAGGAYTGGCAGGAAAATGGACTTCTTATCACAGCAGCTACCAAACTTCAGCTTTGTGGAAGCAGCATGTTTATAATATAGCTTCTCCCGCTTTTAAGATAGACTGTGTGAGTGAGGCACCACTGGTATAAATATATATTTAAATTTAATTTATATATATGTACACACACACCACCCACAATAAAATTGCCCTGGACCTTGGCAGAGGCTTTAGAGTGACCATATTTTCATCATCCTCGACCATGAAACAGAATTAAGTTGATCAGACAAGTGAGTATCAGGATAAGACCCTGAGCCGTGACCCAAATTGATTCCTGTTGTATTTCACTTCAGATAAGCCCAAGCTCAAGGATATGGAGAAACAAATTAGCCTTCTCTCACTTCCAAAGGAAAACATGAGAAGCACAAAGTTGCAAGCTGTTGTTTGGTTATCAGGTGAGAGGATCGAGAAAAGCRGTGGAGCATTTCTGACAGCGTTTCAGAGGAGGGTACCACCTCCTGGTCTCCCTTGGTACCTGTTTCTTGGGCATCGCGAAGGGCTGACTGTTGTCAACAGGGTCCTCTTTCTCTTAAACAGTAGTTGAAATTGGTTTTGCTGCTGGACCAAGATTACAGTCCAGATTTCCAAATGAAACCACAGTTTGTCAAGAGACCGAGTTTGTTGTTTGCAGGATGGATTCAGTGGATCCAAGTCTGCTTGTCACTGGAAGCTGTTTTCTACTTTTCTAAGCATGACTGAATAATCAGTAAAAGGACACAGCTTTTACTATGAGTCTTATTTTGCCATATTCTTCTCATTTAGCCCAGTTCCTACTATTAGCTGGAGGAGAGCAGATGGGAAACAAATACCCAGAAAAGCCAGGAGACACAGATCGAATGGAGTTCTTGAAATCCCAAATTTTCAGCAGGAAGATGCTGGACTCTATGAGTGTGTAGCTGAAAATGTGAGAGGGAAAAACGTGGCACGAGGACAGCTGACGTTTTATGGTAAGCAGACTGCCTGTTTTCAGAGGGTTTTATAGCATGAATTGCAATATGCAGTAAATATTTTGTGGGAAAGTCATTTGGGGGTATATTTTTAAAATTACTTGCTTTACAAACAGTACTTCTCAGAAAGGGTGTAATTTGAAATAAAGCCCGAGTAGTGCATATTGACTGAGACTCAGATCTGTTAGAAAACAAAAACATAACGCTGGAAGGACATTGGCATGGTAACGTGCAGAAAGCACTAGCTTATTTGCCTTTTTCTAGCAGCAAATGTAAAGCTGGTTCTTCTGGTGAAGCATTTTGGTGGTTACAGCTTGTGATTTATTATGTATGTGTTGCCCCACAGTATAGGTATAATTTCCAGCTTGTGTTAATAAATGGTAGTTGCTTATAAGTGACTCAGGACTGCTTTCCAGAGGGGTCAGTGGTGATTGTTGCACAGCCTGGAGAAGTCGGGATTTAACCTGCAGAATCCTTTCCACCGAAAGACTCTGCGTCTGCTCCTGGTAGAATCAAATCACAGGCATTGATCCAAGCACAATATAAATGTAAAATTTCAGCTTCATACGCTTTCTATTTTAAGTTTGTGTTGGTGCCTCTAAATCCTAATAGAAGTGTCTGCTCATCCACAATCTTCTTTTGGAAACAGCTCCATCTTTCCAATCGTATTAGCTTGTGGGAAATGAATTGAGCTTGCAGGAGCAAAGTTTGAGCTGTTCTGAGTTGCTACAGATGTACTTGTGTAGGAGGCTGAGCAAGAGTCACAGAAAGTTTCCTTAGAGCTAAGGATGGGCTCTTGGTTTGGTATGTAGTTTCAATTTGATATTTTTTTTGGAAAGAAGGCTACAGATTACACACTCACCCCACATACGTGCCTACAAAGACCTCCCCACAATCGTAAAAATATTTGTTTTGTTGCTACCATGTTATCATCTTCAGGAGCATAATAAAATGTCATTCTTTATTGAACACATGGAGAGAAATTCAGTGTTTCCGCCACCAAGAATGCTCCTGAGGGCCCAGCTTCTGTCAGCTGGGAAGATTGGGTTGAACTCCAGAGATAAGAAAAATATTTTTTGATTTATAGTAAATTTGCTACAGAAAAAGAGTTTCAGCACACTCTTCACAAAATGGGTTTGAATATGGTGAGCAATGTAATTCCCCCCCTCCCTGCAAAAGTATAGAGAGAGACGTTTTAAAATTGAAAAACTTTCTAAAGGACATATTTCGTTTAGAAATCTCTTGAGGTTTTTGATTTTCCATTTCAAAAGAGCAGTTCTTTCTTTAAAAATGGACTAAATTATAAAATGAGAAAAGAATATTAAAAGGGGTTAAATAACATAAAAACAGAGTGAAATCTTTTATGTTAAGGAGATAATTTGGSGTTAAAACAAAATATTTTCCCTTTTTTTTAATTAAAAGAATTGCAGATTTTTGTTCCTCTCCATCACAAACTGCATGTTTGTCCTGATTTTTCCCAAGTGGAAACTAAATGAAAAGATTCATCAGTTGTACAGTTCTGTGCAATCCAAGACCAAACCTGCCTTTTTTGCTATACTGCTACCAGAGTATATACTGGATTATAACCTAAATAACAATGAATTTACCAGTTTGGATTCCATCGCTGGAGGACAGCAGTTCACACACAAGAGCTACTAGCATGACTATTGCCAATTTTCACACGCACAGGTAATTTCAGCAAAGCAGCTAAGGATTTTATGGAAAGAATAGTGGGTATTTGTAAGGCTGGGAACTATCTTTACATCTGCTTTCCTTCATGTAAGCAGAGGACTTCTTTATCCAGAGCTGTTTAGCCTCTAACCTGTACTAATTAATGTTTTTAACTGTAACAGATTAAAATATTGTCCTCATTGCTGTTACCTTCAAGGTGATGAGTTCCTAGTCTATAAGTATCTAGTTTTCAAGGATGGCTTGAGTTTGGCAAGCATTTAGTATTGCAGATGGACTGKTTTTTTTTAAAACTTGCTTTCTGCAACTAGACTCGAGTTTCATGCGGCACTGAGAACTTCTAGGGAAAGTAACTTCCTATAAACATTTTCTACGAATAGTTCAAGCTGAATGAAAGTATTTTCCTTTAATCATTTTTCTTTTTAAAGCTGAGAAATACTGTATCTTTATTGAAATATAACTGTAATGTTGGCAAGGCTTTCCAAGTTGTTTTTAGGGGGTCAGGGGTTCACGTCCTGAGAAAGGAGCACTCCAGAGTATTTGATAGGGAAAATCAGATTTGTCACTTACTTGCAGCATTGCTCCGTGAAATGCTCTATCGCARTGTGTGCCCTGGAGATTACGATCTGCCTCTAACAGTGTTACTCTTTTAAACTGAGTTATCTGCCTCTATGCATAGTACAAAAAAAKAAGAAGAAGAAAAAGAAAATGAAATTCAAATTTGCCTGCTTGCTGCAGATAACGCAGCCATACCTCCGTTGTCAGCTTCTTCCAGGGCTCCTGGAGGTTGTCAGGAAAGGCTGACTTTCGTTGTATTTCAGTCTTGTATCAATGTTTATTTTTTTCTCTGTTAGCATATCAGTGACACTAAAGTTGTTTGATGTTCTCATTGCAGCAGGAAAGGTTAATTAAATGTGAGATCCATTCTTCCTCCGTTTCCTCTGCCTTGAGCCCCTATGAGAGGTTGTGTTTTATTGTTTTCCAAGAGCACATGTTCCGAGTGCCGTGTGTCCTACTTGATAGATAGTCCTACATGATAGAAAACGTGTTAATGCTAATACATTTACAGTGACTAATACCTGTTTTCTTGATTATTGTAACTCTAAATGGGATATAGCTTGTTTTTTTTGTCGTAAGTCTCTTGTCTGCCGTTCCCAGCCAGATTGTGGGTCTGAAATTAGCTCCTGCACACTAGCAGATTGGAAAGCGACCCCTTCTTTCTTGCTCTTATTTAGCAGCCGTAAACGCGTGTCGCGCCGCGTTCCTGACTTTGCAGCTCGCTCCCCGTGGTCCGTACGCTTTCGCGTGCGAGGCCGGATAAAACCCCCTTTGCTGCRGAAGGTGAGCGGCGGGCGCGAGCCTGCCTGGCGCGGGCTCCCCGTGGCAGGAGGCCTTACTGCCGCAGCCCTGCGCCGCCGCCCGCGCTTCCAGTCCAGGCTTTTTCGTTGCACTTGGAAGCGAGGGTCCGCCAAGCTGTCAGCTGTGTGTTTTGATGCGCAGCAATACAGAAGCACTCACGTTGACCTGCTTCTATTTTTAATCTGACTGCTCATAAATTTTAAACTTTATAACCCTGCATGAGGCAAAGATTTATAGCCTGAGCAAAAAACAACCGGTTTTGGCAGAAATGCAGTAAACAAGATTACCTTTCCCAGCTAATTTCAGAAAAGAAATGCTTTTTCTTTCGTAAAACCAGCATCAAGGAGATGCTTATTCATTATCCCTGGGGATATTGTTTCATTGGTGTTGAGTTTAGAAACCCTCTTCCAGGATGCCATTTTAGTTAAATCCTCCTTTGTCAGCCGGTGCCCACCCAAGGTTGTCCTGAGTGGGGGCCAAGAGGCGCCGGGCAGACGCACGAGCCCGACAGGCTCGTCAGGCAACACTGGCCTGCGTCTCCGCTGCCAGCGGTCGCTGAACGTCACCATTCCACCATACAAATGGTGGTGTGGGACCTCTTTTTTTTTTTTAATACGAATTTTTAATATGAATGTGTTTTTCTGCACAAAGTGGCCACTTCAGTTCCCCTTCAGTGTGCTTTTAGACTTTTCTGTGTTGACTGCGTGTCACTGAAGAAAATGCAACGCTTTGGAAATCCCCATTTCCCTGCCCGGAAGACACAGTCTGAATGAAGGGAAACAAGGTAAAAAAGCTGCTGGCCCAGGCAACCGGAACATATGCACGTCATTCCCTGGCACGGCAGGGCCGAGAAGGCGCAGCGGTGCCCGCGCTGGCGCTGGGCAGCGAAGGAGCTTCTCCGGGCTGGGCCAGGCCGGGCTGCCAGCAGGGAACAGCCCGGGCGGATCCCGGCAGGGAGGAGGAAGACGAGGAGGCTGGGACTGCACCTCCACAACCACCAGGGACGTGTCTTCTGCCAGTGTTACAACCAAAACCATGCATGGTGGCATTGATGTTTCCAGCCAAATCAAAGCTGAAAAATTTCGGTACCGAAACGTCACGTGATGCCGGTGCGGAGCCTGGTACTGACTGGGGGTAGCCGGTGTCGTTCGAGGAGTCCTTCAGCTTCTCTCTCCTGGCCAACTGGGTCCCCATCAAGCCCGTGTCTCACAAACAAGATGAGGAGAAGATTACAGTTAAAATTATTTCTAAAAGTGTCAGCATAGCAGCATCTGTATTAGCAAAGAGACAGACTTATTTGTAACTAATTACAATTCTTTGCAGCGTTTTGTAAACTATTCACTAGAATCCATTTAGGCGGCTGGAGCATTTTTCAGATTAAACACGTTTCAAATCAAGGTCCCACCAGTATTTTATACAGCTTCTTGATTTTACAGTGAAAAGAGTCCCACTTTCATCAGTGGGCCTGCTTTTTATGTGTGCTAAAGCTTTATGCCACTCTGTAGACCAGCATAAAACAACCTGAAATGTAAATCATATTATGCTCTTTATTATTGTTAGAGCTGTAAAAATGAGATTTGCATAAGAGAAAATCAGGGAGCAGTATGCCTCTGCTCCATTTATGCCTCAGATCGCAAACCATTTGCTGAAAATTTAAAAACACTTGAAACCAAATGAGCCACTGGGCTGATAAAAATACAAGAAAATTAACATAAATAGCACAAGTATATAATATTATTAATTATAATTTACATACCTCACTAGAAAAACCAGTTTGTTACCTGTTATGTAGACACACTGGCAATCAAGTTCTTTCCTTCAAGCATCTTCATGTTAATTTTATTTAACGTTCTCAAATCTTGTGTTGTTTCCAAATATTGTGCCAATTTAACTCTTGGTTAACCACCACTTAAACATGCGGCAGCAGCCAAATGCATCGTTGCATGAAGCGGAGTTTGGGTTTGGGAGCAGTCATTCCAGCACCCTCTCGCGGTTGGTTACATTCCCCCTTGGGGAGAATAACTGCTCGGGATGAGAATGTCTTGATTCTTGCCAGTGGATTGTATGTTTTCTCAGACTTCAGTGCAGGAGAGAGTAGCTCCGAGTTTTGAATAATTTGCTGCCTGAAGTAATGGTCCTGCATCAAGAACAGGTTTCTGCAGGGAGAGCAGGTGTTTTTCTCCCCCTCTGCCCCTTTCCAAGGGATATCTGGAAAACTGTGCTTGTAAAGAAAGCAATTTTTAAATGGCTCAGGAAAAGTGCTCCAGTTATTATCATTTTGCCTTGTAAAAATAGCTCTTTGTCAGGAGAAGCAAAAACAAAAATTAGAATTAAAATGTGAAGGCTACTCATAAAGCACCCCACATGTTCCCTACACCCCTGGGTGGCTGCGATCTGGAGCATCTGTGGTTGCAAGAAAAACAAATCCCTGAGGACTGCTGGTCACGGATGGCCCTGCAGTACTACCGGCCTTGGTCCCCGATATAAATGGGGAGAAAGACTTGTAATGGTACAGGAGAGTTTATGGAACAGGAAATAAATAAGAGGAAGGGACCTTAAAAGTTGTTTTTATCAGTTAGGTTAAGTCCTTCATATTCTCCTCCATTTCTTTTCCTCTAATTTGTAGTATTTTAGTCGCAGCCAGAGCTCCCAGGCAGGTTCCTTATGATCAGTGCCCTAGAAAAGCAGCCACGAGACACCTCGCCTGCGTGGCAGGATTTGGTGAGCTTCCCAAAGACGCGGACCCATGAAGGCAGGTCATCTCGATGCCGCAGGCAAGCAAATGACTTTGGGGAAGGATTTGCAGAGCTTCGCGAGTTGTATAGATTTCAAATAGTTCTTGATTGGCAGTGGAGGTCAGGAGAAAGGGATTAAGAGGAGGAGAGGAAGAGAAGAAGGGGGATGGGGATAACTTTGCGTTTCTGCGATCATTAGGAATGCTAATGAATTGAGGACATATGGGTTGTGTTTACAGAAGCTACATCCCCGTTTGGACCGGGATGACGTGTGCACTCGTCTGCACCAACTTTATACACTGGCTGCATTCTTGAGTTTTAATTACTCATGTATTTTCCCCATCTGGTTTGCTTATTTCTTCTGTTTGGCTTTCTGGTCTTCAGGCTTTTTTGGGCCCGGGCTCAATCTCAGCATCTTTTGAGTAGGTATAGTGAYGGATGGTCATTCAGCCTTTCCTCTGCCCTTAGTGATGAATTACACAGCCTGCGCTAGGTCATCAGCTGCTATAAATTGGCTTAGGAACACTGAAATCAATATGCACCAACCAAGAATTGGATTTAGTTTATGTATTAGTACCTCATTTGCTTTAGTCTTTTTGGCTGTTCTGAACTCACGGAGAAGTACAAAGATATAGATTTATTACTGTTTTATTTCTCACATTACTCCCATAATTCTTTGTTTTTGTTACTTATTTCTGATGCCTTTTAGGACATGTTTCTGGTCCGGCTTTCCAGTGCCTGCTTTTGCCTTTCAATTTATTATAACATGTACAGGCACATTCTAGACTTTTTTCTTTTAGAAGTAAGAGTATATTTGGGCAAACTTTCTTAATTATCTGGTCTAAAGTGCCCCACTTTGCATTTGTGAAGACTGGCAGGTGATAAAAGGTAAAAAGATTTTTTTCTAACCTGTGCCATCATTTTTATTCTGTCCACCTGAGTATGAATTCAAGACTGCTCTCATGAACTAGGATAAATATTTCTTTCTTTAAAAATATCCATGTATAAGTGTCATCCTTATATTTTTAAACTCCTTCTTCCCCTGTGTACATTTAGCATATGAATTTTTTTGCAACTCAGATGAATTCTTTATGAGCTTCTCTGTATTTTTCTTTCTTTACAACTGTATTTTTTCCTTCATGATGTTTCCAACCAAAGCCAGTAATATCAAAGTACTCCTTGCAAGGCCAAAATATTTGCAGTCCCATCACATGAAAGATTTCCTATTTTCTCAGCACCACTGCAATAGTACTAAAGACTTTGCTAGAAGAGCACTACCAGTCACAAATTAGACCTCGTCATTATATTTATCGATGTAGCTATACCTGAAAATGTTGTAGTGTAGAGCTGGTTTCATATCCTTGTTTTAGTTCTTTTAATTATCCTGCTTGAAATCTTGTGTCACGTTACCCTGCCGTGGTCCGATCCCCGATGGGAGGCTGTCAAATTTCATTAGATTATGGCAGCTCTCATTTGGTGGCTCAAACACGTTTGCTACCTGAACCAGCCCTGGTGTATTGCTCAAGACGGAGTCAGGAGCGTGCCTGGTGCTGTCGGAAAGGAACCGTTCAGAGGAGAGGTTGACCTAGTTAGAAACGTCTCCCAAAGAGCAGCAGAGAGCTGCGCTAAGCTGCTGGGAAGCGAGGGGCTCCGCTGGGTGCAGGGCGATTTAGTCCTGACCTGTTAGGCTTGTTCAGAAGCGGCTTTAGGATAGAAAGTTCACCCCGTTAGAAAAGCCCGCGCGCGAGAGCAGTGACGCGGGCTTCAGGCCTGTAGCTCACAGGTGCTGCCCGGGAGGTTGAACCGAGTTGCACGTGGGGCAGCCGGAGCGCCTGTCCTGCACTGCGGGCACCATTGCTCAGGCTCCGTCTCACCTCTCTGACCTGCAGACGGTCACAGAAAGACTGGCCAGGTACCGCTCTTCGGCTGGGCTGAGTAGGAACTTCCCTTAGTTGGGAGGTCTGATTGCTGAAAATAAGGAGAAATGCTGAATTTTTCTTATTTTCCTTCCTGTTTAAGTAAGAGGGCTTTTATTTTTTTGCATAAGTTATACACTGTAGCACCCACTGTGCCTTCTATGGGGTTTTTTTCTTCACAGGTAGATTTTGTCTGAATATTTTTGTGTTTTTATGGTTTTGTGGAAAATCAGTAAACCACTCAGTACTGCAAAAAGGAAAATGGAACAGTATGTGATTTCATAGAGCTCCTTTGCCTTAAAGTCATAAGACTCTCTTCAAAATTATGAGTCAGAAGTTGCTGGAACAGTAAACCTGTAGACTCTTGAGTGATTTGCACATGTCCTTGAGCCGGGGAGCCTGTTGCAGTTGAGGAAGGAAAGTCGCAGTTCAATGCAGTTGTTCAGGTTCTTATTCCAAATGACAAATTGACTTTCATCTTGCTGCCTTTAAACACTTTTCATATCTCTTTAGATACAGATAATAAACAAGCTTAAAATATTACGGGGTCAGGAGGGACAGTCAGAGAAGTAAACGCTGCCTGCATCTTGCGCTCAGCTACTCCTTTACCTTCCGCTCTGTCGTTACACTGTTTGCCTTGTTGCTTTTCTTGCAAGTCCCTTGGAGTATTTCTTGTGGCATATTTAAGATTCTGTGCGAAATTCTTTAGCTTTCACCTATGCTTTGTTGTTTATAGACACTGTGAGAAGGGAAATACTCAGTGTGGTAGCTGTGGGATTAAGTGCACATCTGCCATATCCTGAACGGAGTTTTGAAAAGGAGCCCAGCTCTTAGAGTGTGTATCTGCAGGACCATGTAATGATAGGCATACCAATATTTTAGGCATAGCCATACCAATTTTATGCTCAACTTCCCATTTTTTTACAATATTTTTTAAATTTATCCTTTCAGGCCTTTCTCTGGCTCCTCTCCTTATCCAAAGGAGAAACAAAAATTTGTTGTCCTTGTTTGAGTTATCTTAAATTTGTTTTATCTGATTATATGGGGAAAGCATTAACCAGGTTCTTGGAGACCTCTGCTGGTACTATCTTCCTACTAAGTCTCTCAGATTTTCTTATCTCAAAATAGGGCAAATGACCATTAAAAGTCAGAAACCCACTGTCTTTTATTGGGACTTTCTGAGAAGTATTGTAGATAAATCTAGACTGATGAGGTTTGTGAAGGTATAAGAAACCCAGAGTTTTGTATGATCTTCAAAAACACATGGCAGTTTTAGCTGAAATTTGCTCTGCATGCGGAGTCTGACCAAGCTTCAGCTGTATGTTTAAAAAAAAAAAAGATAAAAATACATGAAACATATAATACATGAAAAATATAATCACCTAAGTGCCTGAAAACTGCTGATGCTAGTTTTCACCAAAATCTATCAAAGTATAACTACAGTGTCTGCCTGCTTTTTGACATTCCAGGCTTGTTCAATGTCATTAATACAATTATTGACTCCAAAGACTTCTCTTACATGTAGCAATACTTTGTAGATCTGGCCGTAAACTAGAAAGACCGAGAAGGTATGATTTTGACCTGAAATAGTGCATATAACCAAATAGTCCAAAGTTCTTACTTTAATCTTAATTTCAATGAAGAGAAAGCTCTAAATTACAATTTTTGAAACTGGATCCTAAAATTTAGAGCTTTGAAGTCTAGCTCATTTAGACCCTGAATAAGAAAATATCTCTATTTGAAGGATCAGGGGTCTAGCAATGCCATTTGTTGCCCCGGGGCAGCACAGGAACTAGTGTGTGGTTTGGGTATGATGATAATCTGACTCTGAGTTTCTGAAACTGCTAGTTTTCATTAATTAATCTGTATTAAAAATAAAAGTTAAGAAAGCAGATTCTAATTTTGCACATACCAGCAAAAAGCAGAACTGAACTCACAGGAGAAAAAAAAAGGATCTTCACAGAGTTATTAAACATGTTATTAACTCCAGCGCTGTGAAACGTGCTAATAAGGAAATATGTGGCCATTTCGTGGCACGTAGAGAGGGCGCGCTTGTTTACAGACATGAGGCTTTACCCGTTGCTTCTGCCTCGCAGCTCAACCCAACTGGATTCAGAAAATCAGCGATGCTCACGCCGCGATAGAGGAAACGGTCGCATGGGAATGCCGGGCGAACGGGCGCCCGAAGCCCTCGTACAGCTGGCTGAAGGACGGCGAGCCCCTGCTGCCCCAGGTAGGCGCGCTGGGAAGCCGCGGCCCCGTGCCACAAGCTCTGCGCGTGCTCCGGTGCTCCGCCAGCTTCCTCTTCCTTTTTTTATTGCTTTTGAAATAGAAATACAAATCACTGTGCTCTCAAATCCCCCCCGCTGTGCAGCCAACTTCTCGTCACGCTGGGCGAGTGCCTTTGTATGGCGCTGAGTTCCTGGTCTGGGGAAAAACTGCCCCTTCCTTTCTCTTGGGCAGGCTTGGCTTCAGGAGAGCTTTGCTTAATGACAAATAGGAGGTACAGCAGCTGTACATTTGAAGTTCCTCCCTGAAACGAAGGATTCGCAATACAAATCTAATAGTGGAGGGACCCTCGTGAAAAGAGGGAATGGCTAAGTGGGACTCTGGAGCCCGAGGCCGTAAAACGATTGCCCTGAATTCATTTTTTCAGTGTACAATTTTCAGGTGAACTTCAGCTGTTAATGAAACCTTAGCATTGCTGCTAGTCCCTCGCAGAGCTCCCATTCCTCTTGCTCAGCCGCGTCCCTGTACGGGCAGCCGGCACCGCGGCCTGCCTTTAGCAGTGACATGAAGAACTGCCTCAAGATTAATGATGCGCAGGAGTAGAGGGAAAGCACGCCCTCACACCTCCCTGCTCTCCCGTCGTGCTTTCACCAGAGGGGAATCGCTGAGTCCCGTGATCACTTCAATTATAATGCCAAACTAAAACAAATTACTAACGCGTTGTTTTCAAGGTAGCCTGCGTTTTTTCCCTTCACTTAACGTGAAAGAACATGGCTGCCTAGATTTGATGAAACCCTAATAAAGATTGCACAAACATTAAATTTCCACCCTACAGCCAAGTAGAAAGCCAACAGCTCTTTATATTATTTTTTTTTTTTAATGGTAAAACTCCTGGGGAGGGAGGGAACACTTTGTTGTACTTATTAAAATTGATAACATGAGTTCCATGTCCTTAGGCTGACAAATGATACCATGGTCTTTTGTTCCACACACTAATTTTACTTGCTTCATGCTGGTCACTAGCAGATGGTCTTGTACTTAAATCACGTTAGTGGCGGATATGAAGTAAAGGATCATTAAATTATTAACATCTATATATTTTTTGCAGTAAACTGCAGTAGATTTTAAATATTTCTTTCCGGACCAGCTTACTGCCATTCTTAGTAGCCTCCATTGCCATATATGCTAATAATGTCACTGTTCTATGTGTTTTAAAGAATACATTTGGCTGTGATACACCACCATAGAACAAAAGTGCATTTTTAGATTCAAGTTTATCTACTTGAAGGGGATATTAATCTAAATGGTTTGGGTATTAAATCAATGAGAACTCAAGGAAAAGTCCTCCAATTTAAATTGCATTTACCAACTACTGTATTGGTTTTTCTTTATGGTGTCTAACCTGACATAAATTCAGTTGACAGACAAATAGATTGTAGCATGCAAATTCCTCATATTACTGCTCCTTTTCTTTTTTTGATCAACCGTGATATAAAATATGACATAACCCCTGCTGGGTGTATGTTCCAAGGAGGGGGCCTCCTTGTTTACTTATTTGTTTCATTTTCCTGTTTTACAGGGGAGAATTCGGATAGAGCAGGGATCACTTACAATTACAAATGTGAGCTTGTCAGATGCCGGCATGTATCAGTGTGTAGCGGAAAACAGACATGGCATCATTTTTGCCAGTGCAGAACTGAATGTCATAGGTAAGTTTACTTTCCTGAACACTGCAAACTTTCCAAAACCAGCAAAGCCTTAACCAAAACTGGTTTTGCCAAGTTTCAGTATCTCAAGTAGAAGTGCGCTCGAGAATCTTTTACAAGACGTCGTTGTTTTTAAGTAATGCATAAAATGAAAACTTGACAAAGTGGGTATGCAGAGAATAGATTTTTTTACATCATCCCATCTTCTCGTATTCATCCAGGTAACTGAGCACCGACAGTTGGCAAGTTCACTCATCTCTTGCCGGTTAGAAATATGTTACGGAGAAACCTGAGTATTTCCCTATTTCAAAAACATATTGGACAGTAACTGCCTGCTTACTGGCTACAGACACTGACTCTCTTGAGGAAATGTCGAAAAACCTTCTGTTTGAATAGACTTTTCACCATTCAAATGACAATCATAACACTTCAGTCCCACACCCTCACCAAGAAAAACAACTTCTGCCCCATCTGTTTTGTTTATACGTACCCTACTTATTCCAGTTAATATCAGGAAAAGCTCCTTTGAATTGAGAAGAGTCTTAGAAGTATAAAATTGGCTACAATAAGAATCAGGTTTAAAGTGATATCCAGAAGATCTGTCTCACAATGAGAGGAAAATTCAAGTCTCCAGACTCCCATTTTGTACTGAATTAGCAAGCTGTCTTCCCTGCTTTCTTCAACAAAACCTAACGGGGAACTAACTAACTGAGAAGGCTTAGGGGAATCTTATCCATGTGTATAAAGACCTGATGGGGGCGTAAAAACGACGGAGCCACACTCTTCTCAGTGGTGCCCAGCAAGAGGACAAGAGGCAATGGGCACAAACTGAAACACAGAAAATTCTACTTAAACATAAGAAAACCTTTTTTACTGTGAGGGTGACTGAGCACTGGAACAGGTCGCCCAGGGAGGTTGTGGCGTCTCCATCCTTGGAGATACTCAACACCCATCTGGACATGGTCCTGGGCAACCTGCTTTAATTGCCCCTGCTTGAGCAGAGGCTTGGACCAGACGATCTCCAGAGGTCCCTGCCCACCTCAGCTGTTCAGGGATTCAGTCGCTTACTCTCAGATGTTGCTCTTAAAGCTCTTCTATAAGTAACAGACCTGGAGCCAATACAGATGTTTGTCAGAATGCAGACGTAGTTTCAAAGGGTTAAATACAGTTTGTGATTAAACGGTGATGATTTAGTTGTTTTTAAAGAGAATGTTCAATAGCATCGTTCCCTGCTTTATCTTGAAGAAAAAAGCATGAGGTATTTTCTAATTATGGTGTTTTCAATAGTGGTCATTTTTATCAATAGCAGTAGATGCCTGCATAGAAAAAAATTCATTTGAAAAATTGTTATTGTTGCTGCTCAAGAAAAATGTAATAATGTTCAATAAATTAGGCTTCACAGTGCTAAGATTTATTGGGCGTGTTACTGCATGAAAGAAATCCAAATAAAACCACTGGTGCCTTTCCTGTCCATTCAAAACCCCTATAAAAAAGTCTTTGTTAGGAAGGCAGATCTTCCCATCGGAAAAAGGTTTCGCGCTTGTTATGGTGGGTACTGCTCATGCTTCCCTGAGCCCCACAGCACCCAGGGGCCTCTCTGGGCCATCGGTGTTCTGGAGGCTGGTCCTGAGKACCTGGGCTCCAAAATGTTTCGACTGCAGGCCTGCAAAAAGGAGACTGAAGCCATTTTTTCCGCGGTAGTTTTTGGCTGCAGTTGAAACGGCACCCGGCTGGGCCCTGAGGGCGTGCAGCGGGAAGAATGCAGAGCAGTGATTTCACATATCTGCTTGCAAAGCCTGGGGGGCCAAAGGGAGAGCGCAGCAGCAAAGCCCACTGAGAAACACCGAAGCAGATGCACATCCAAAATAAGACAGTTGGTGCCAATGTCCCACTCAGATGCACATTGCTCTGACACGTGAAGAAAATCCACATGCTTGAGAACAGCACATTGTAAATCATCGTAGGATGAATCCTTCCATCGCTCCTTTTGCTCATGCGATAGTATCCTCCCTCCACACTGACTCCAGATTAAATCACCACACAAAATAACCGGAAACCAAGAGGGTATGCTTACTTCTAAGTAGTTTGATTTCTACCTTCACCATGCTTTCGAGGTAAGAGAGGAAAAATTCTGTGCAGTTCTCATTTGTGCACAGAAGCAAAATCCTCGGAGAGCCTGGTCTTAAAAGCCTGCCAAATAAACTATATTTGGCTAACTTCTCATTTGAGTTATGTAATTTTGCTTCTATATGTCACATGAGGAGAACCAGAATGGTGTGCTGTAGATTTATTTCTATGGATCTCTGATTTAATTTGGCATATTTTTAAAGAGCAACAGCTATGTTTTGCATTTGGCCACAGTTTTCAAAGGAGTTCAATATTCTGAGCTCTCGCTGAGAAATGTTGGCTTTTAAACAGGTCCTTCTAAGTATAAAAATGGTTATTTTAAAAGGTCCTGAAGTTAGCACTTGAAATGATTAAACACCACTTAATAGCAAGTGAGGCTTATAGCAAAATTAAGTGAAAAAGAGAAATGGAAAATTACAGTCAGAGCTTTTCTCGGAGCGATTCTCTTCTATTATTGTTCCCAATTATATTGCCTGGAGTCTTCAGCTAAAATCAGGATCCTGTTGTGCTGGGCATTGCAAAAACTTAGAGGAAGATGCAGTCGTTGCCTTGAAGAGTTTTCAGACTGAATGTCAAAAAAAGGGGGGGGGGGGACACTTGAGTGAAAAAAGTAATTAAAATCCTCATTCTACCAACCAGATGTGATGAAATTAACTGTGTTACCCCTGCAGTGACGCAGGGAGGCTATGGTGGTGCTGAGAACTGAACCTAGAGTTTCTACATTTCAGTTCAAAATGTTTTAAATTCCAGTCTCATCCATGAGACTGTGATTGCTGACACCTAAAAATGAGACCAGAAGGAGAGTCGGTATCAGGATGCTTAAGTCAGACACTGAAATTTCTGTGGTTCCTCCAACACAGGTACCGGTTTAGTCTGTCAGCTTCAAAACTTACCACCCGCAGTCAGCTACCCTGTTTCCATTAGTGTTACAATGTCTCTGTAATTAAAGAACTGACCCCTTTTCTGTCTTCAAACTAAAAGTTCCCTATTTCCAGCTAATTGTTTTATTTGGCAGAATTCATAGAACATGGCTGAAAGAAACTGTTTCACAAATATATCACAACCTGAACACGGTTTGTTGCAATTCCTGCAGATAAGTTATTTTGTCCTGATGATTCAGTCCGTGGCTGAGTGCTTGAACACCTTGCGTATTTAACAACAGATTTTCCTCCTGCCACCAGATTTCATGAACTGTGATCCCCCAGTAAGTGCTGTGCTCATCACCCCTCACAGAATAGGGCCCGTATCATACAGCTCATGCCTCACACAAGACCAAGAAGGAAATAGCGAATGTTTCCCAAAAAGCCAGTCTAAACTGTTCATTGCAGAGATGCAGATATCAAGATTTTTCAAAAATCTGTTTCACTCATAAATTTTGGACGGAGAATCATGTGAAATTTCATTTCCAAAAGTAGTGATGTTTAAATTATAAAAATATGGTACAAATAATAGTTGATCTAGTACTGGGTGCATTGATGATTCATCCATGATTGGACATAGACAGCAAGCCAGCTCAGAGGTTAGTGACCTCTGATTCATAAAAGTGCGAGACAGAAGAGATCTGTTAGATCATATGCCCCATCCCATTATCAGTGTAGGATTATTTTCTATATTCAACTCTTTGCCGCGTGAATAATAGCCAAAAGAATGGAGGCACACGAGGTACTGTAAGAAAAATGGATTTGCTTGCTGTATCACACTGCCGGTTTTTGTCTCCCAGCTACTTCGGGGACGTTTAGCTCATTTTATGGAGTATCAAGCAGATGCAGTGCACAGTGATCTAAACTTGCAGGGTGCAGGGTGCAGCACGAAAGACAGCCAAGCAAAATGCTGCAAGCTCAGGGAGATGCGAGGGCACGGCAGGAGGCTCAGGGTGCAGACAGGCGCTGTGCAAGGGGCTGGAGAGGACTTCTGGTGACCACAGGGGCCTGGGCAGAACTTGCTGCCTCTGAGCTGGCTGAAAGCAAGCTCCTGTCAGCCTCAACCCAATGAGCGGAGCAAGGGTTGTCCAACCCTTGTTCTGTTTCACCTACTTGCTTTGAGTTTTCTCTGCTGAAAAAATTAGTTGTCCCACTTGATGTAAACAAAATCCTGCGGTCTTCTTTGGGGAGTTCACTGCCACCGTCAGCCTAGATGCAGCCGCCTCAGAGCTCTGCCCATCACAGGGTCCCATCAAATAAATCGCTCGCAATCCTTTGAGGCGGGAATCGGAAGCCAAACAGCCTCCTCTCTCCCAGGCCTGCCTCGCAGCTGGGCTGCAGACTGTCTGCAGGGCTTTGCTGTTGGCCTCAATGATGCTGTGACTACTTTTTGCAAAACGGAGCAGTGTGCCCTGCAGGGACGGAGAAGGGTGATTTGAGGATACCCTGTACCCTGATGACTACTCACGTCTTGCCTTGTCCTGCTTGATTCAGGACCTGGCTGCGGCAAGGTCTCCCACCTTTATAGCATTAAAATAAACAACTCTTGTTTATGCAACAACTGTGAGTGTTAAGCATAAAAACATCAATGTTTCTTGAAATATTACCATTTCAAATTAATTATATGGGTTCTGTGTTTGTGACAACTTTCCCCTATGCTTTGGTTCCTACACATAGCCATGTTGGACAATGCGATGATCGCACTGTTACGATACAGAAAAGGAAGTATAATACACAATTCATGCGCTGGTAGTTCTTGTGGGTGCTGCCCCAAGTAAGATAGCGTATGACGACTGATTTCTGCTACCTGCCCAGGGTAGTTTCCTGAATTTGTTGTTGAATATTTATTTCTAAAAAAACAAAGTGCTGAAGCATTCAGGTGCCTGTTTTTCCCCTCCATATGTGCATGTAGTTCATGAGGGCTGATCATTTTGGAATTACAGGTGAGAAGAAATGCTGGAATATTTTAATGTTCAAAAGAGCCTGACTTTGTTTCTCCAGAGTGAATTCTAAGCTGTTTTTATTTTTTTCTTTCAGCTGTCGGTCCAGACTTTTCCAAAACATTCTTGAAGAAGTTAACTCTTGTTAAAGTGGGCGGTGAAGTGATCATAGAGTGTAAGCCAAAAGCTTCCCCCAGACCTACTTATTCTTGGAAGAAAGGAAGAGATATCCTAAGAGAAAATGAAAGGTAATGTCTTAAAGTAACCATTTCTTTCATTAGCTTGCTCCAACCCAAGGGCTTTCAGAAATGAAAGCTAAATTTGTCATTAATAGCTTCCCAAAATTGACTTGCAAATAAATGTGAAAACAGCTAGCGTTCAATCTCAGGGAGCTGGGGTGAGATTTCTACTCCCAGTGTGTTTCCCAGTCTCTGTGTACTATTAAAGCATTCCTGCCAAGAAGCTGATAAAGATACATTCTAAAAAGCAAATATTTTACCTCTGGATTGCTTTAAACATCCATTGTTTTTAAAAAAAATTTCCCAGGAGATAATATCCCTGAAAGTCTCCACTGCAAATTACACTGCCCTGGTAAATTAGTCCATGTCCCAGCAAATAGGAGTTATTTAGGGCCGGTAATTAATTTGGCAGTCGTGACGCCTAACTTGGAGACAGCTTCTTCAGACTGGCCAAATCTTTTTCTTTTTTTTTTTTTTTTTAATTCGAAAGAGAACATCATGAGGAAGTACGAGCCTACCATTTAAATTAGCACGCAGTGCTAATTTCTATTGTTACTGGGTAGAGATGTTTATCTTAGCTGCCTAGCTTGAGTAGTGCCTGGAGAGAGAAAACTGGAGAGTTAGCTGAGACCGTTCTTCTGCGGCACCTCTCAGATGTGACGCACCACTTTCATTGCCACAGGTTGATGAGAAAAATCCTGTCCTATTAGCGAAGGCCAAAGAGGTAGAAATTACAGAAAACTGTTATTTTTAAAAGTTTAAACCAGGTCTGTTTTTTATCTTGGAAAGTCTAGTCTTGTTCCATCGAGCTTGCCTGCCTATAATGAACACTGAAATATTTACCATGGTGATAGAGTTTGTGAAAAGCTGTAGTTCATTTGGGGCCAGAGAAGTAAAACAATGAACAACCTATTTCTGATTTATATAGCTTCTGTCATCTGGTCTTCGGGAAGCTATTGCCTATGGACTGTTTGACTTTACCTCTTGGGATAAAAAGAGTCGGTTGACAAGTTATGTAGAACTTCTTCTACCAGCCAGGGTATTAAGCAGTGCAAGGGTAAAGTTATAATATATCAAGATACATTGATTTTTAGAACTAAAATAGCTTGTTCTCCTGGTAAAGATTGTGAAAAGAAGGGGAAGTATAAAAAAAGGGATTTTTAGAATGTCAGTCCTGGGAGTTCTCAGCCCTCCTCCCAGACCTCAGTAACAAAGTTTGTAGCTGAAATTTGCCCTTTTCCCTGAAGTTGCTCTCCTAAGCATGATATAAATGATTTTTCTCCTCATTTTAATTTAGGGGTGGGAGATGAAGGATTAGTTTATTTGAGCAAGGAATTGGGAAAGGAAAAAATGTCAACAACTATGTTTCTTGCCTTATCGCTACTATGTAATGCTGACAGCGAAGTGATTTTTTTTCTAGCACTATTCTTTCATCTACAAACTTCCTTAAAGTTTTGGTTATGATATAGTGGAAACCACTATATCCTGGCTTCCCAAAGGAATGCAGTCGTACTTTAAGTCTAGGTGGTTCTGTTTGCCATTGTGTATCCTTCCAAGTAACTTTTGAACTGGTTATTGATGTTTTGACCAATTTCCACAAAAGTTAGGAGAGGAAGAGATACCTGAAAACTAACAGGTTTCTTCAAAGCTTTGTGAAAATAGGCAGCTGGGGAAAGGAGGTACTATTAGTTCCCCTTGCTGAGAAGTATCGCCTGGAGTCACACCAGATAGACCTGACAGAATCCCCACCGGAGCATATCCTGAAGTGCATTCATGTCCGTGAAATCATTTTGAGGAACGATTCACTGCACTGTGTTAACTACTGATTCACAGAGTGTTAGAAAATCCCAGTATTGCGTTTACTGCAAGTAAGTGACCTCAGCTATGACCTGAGACTTATACACAAGAGGCAGGTATGGTCATAAAAACATGCTAAATAATGCAAGATCTGAGGGAAAGCATTATTAGGTTCTTTTATATGGACAAAAAATATGTCTCAGTTTCCTGGTGAAGCAATAGTTGGGAAAAAGTATTGATTTTCCATGCAGGTTTTCTAAATAGTATATATTTTTGCTGGTTTATCATACTCCCCATGCCCAGGTATACGTTGGGCAGTGGCGAAGAGAAGGAGTTTTAAATATAATTACTTGCTCATCTGGCCCTCCAGAAGTTTAGAAGTGAGCTCAAATGCACAATTCAGAAACGTGGAGCGTTTTTGCCTCTGTCGCAGTGGTGGGTCGGCTGCCACTGTCCTGTTTCTGCTGCTGCTGAGCACACCTTGCTCAGCTTGGGTCTCCCCAATCGGGCACCAAGCCCTAGATGTGAAATCAGATGTGAAATGTGACCGCGCAGGCGTGAAATCTTCTGCTCGTTCAGCCCTGGGGTTTTTCCAGCTCCATCCAGCAGGGCCTCTCTGGTTAAACGTCTAAATGAGCACTGCTTGATTTGGCAAGTGGGCCTGTTTAATTCTTATGGACAGTTGGTGGTGTCTCTCCTGTGGATGAGAGCGTTGAGTCATCTTTGTCGCTTTCATTAACCACGCCGTCTCTGGAATCTGTAGCTGGAGACCGTGTGAAACATGCAATTAAGAAATTCTGTTGTCTTCTGTGATCCTGGCATTGTTTCGGCAGCTCTGTGTCTGATTTGCCAGGGACACAAGAGGCCAAGTAGCTTCTCGTCTGCTTAACATTGCTCTGGTTCTGGTTTCTTTGGTTGCCAAAACGTCCTCTCCTCCCTGCCATCCCCGGTGTACCTAAGTCTCTGGGGGCAGCAGCATCGACTGGACTCCAGCCCTAGTATATCCCTACGCCAGCACTTGTGTGTGGGCTTCAGAGGACAACTTTCTTTGCTGTTGGAAAAATCTGTTGAAATATGTGAAGAAAGATGCCCAAAAAAAGCTGTTGCTGCAGTCTTTTCATCGAGGGCAGAAAACCGAACTCTGCAACAGGCATGGGTGAAACTACTTAAATGAAGTCTCCAAGTTAGCTGACATTAAAGATTCCTTTGAGTTTCAGAGAAGCACCTGAACATCTGGATACTTCTCCAAACTGAACTTGAGCATGTGAAGGTTAATCAGTATAGATAGTCCTTCCAGTTCCAGGCGGACTTAAAAATAACGTTACCATGTCAGTTCTTGCTTTGAATTCTGATGTACGGCCTACCTTGATTTATGCTGTAGCAATCACTTGAGCCTTTCTCTTGGGGCTTTTCAGACTTGAGTGTAGTATCAGGGGCTACTTTCTGGAGACAGAAATAACATGCATCAGATTTTCCTGCTGGGATTCCTGCTCTGGAGGCTACAACTGTCCAGGAGGCAAAGCTAAGTGTGGTGTTAGATGTTTGCCCAGAAGGCAGAGTCTATCGTGGAAAAAAGAACTTTATTGCTTTAGGTTTCATATTCTTCTCTGGAGGCTGAGCTACTGCGCACTGCGCCCCTAATGAATAACCTGCCCTGAAGGTCTGTCTTGCTAGTGCTGGAGAACTATACAATTGTGTTATTAGGAATTTTGCCCTGGAGAACAATTATATTATTGCAGTCATTAAAGACAGTTCATCTCCATAATAATGGAAATCCTGCCTTGGAGGCCTAACTGGGTCAAAGTAATGTTAGTAGCCGACTCCAGAAGGTAAAGTATGTATAGCTACAGTTATAGCCAAGATATAGATATATTGCAAATTCTGCTCTGGAAATAAAGACTATTTCTGTATGGATAAAGATACAGAGTTCATTATCTGTCCCTGGTGTTCCCTTCACACTTCTCTGCCAAAAGGCTGTTACAAGRGTCTTCATTCCTAAGGGAAAGGTCCTCATTCTTATTAATGTGGCCCTGCACAAACCAGCCTCGTCAGGCTGACGTGGTCGTTGGCAGAGGAACAGCAGGCGAGTCTGCTAATAATGCAGCAACTCCCGTCTTCCACGCTGCCGGCACAGGAGCCTTCACTGAAAACCACCTCCCCTGCGGCAAACCCAAGCTTGAGTGCAGGGAACACCTTTTCCTGTAGGAACACCTGACCAAAATAGTCACCATAAAGCTGTGCAGGCTGCACCATGAGAACATATCATAAAAATAATGTTAGGACTCACTTTGCGCACTGCTCGAGTACTAGTAGTTTTACCCTTTCAATATACACTGCTGCGCACAAAGGCTGGAAGTTTGAGCCAGTTGTGGAGATCTGCAGCTGGCAGGACTCAAGCCATTGGACAAGAAGCCCTCTGAGCTTTGGGAGGGTTGTGTGCTCGTTCGCATTTCTGCTTAGCTGCTCAGACTGCCCTCCACTGACCGAAAATTTCTGTGAAGAAGATTGGTCTGACTCAGTATGTGCAAGGACAGTTGCTAGTCTCCCTAAGCTTCCTGTTGCTACTTTTTTTTCTGGAGATTGCAGGTTGCTTTCTGAAACCAACTTGGGCCTGTGCAAAATCATCAGACCCTGATACTGGTGTTAAACTAATGTCTAGGCTTCACAGTGTCATCACCAGCATGGGTATGCACTCAGTCTGAAATAAAAAGTCTGAAATCAGCTTTTTTTGTATTGCACACATGGATGAAACAGTCGGTCAAAAAGATACCCACTGTAAGTTTAACAGTGGCATCATTCCAGAAACCAACAAGAGCTCGAGGTAGAAGCGTCTTATAAGAATTGCAAAACTACACTGGCTCTTTGGGGATGTGTCAGATCATTCCATCAGAAAGAAAGGTTTTTTTTGAGGTTTCTTAATGTTTTTGACTCACCATTTGGTTCTTTTATATTCGTCTTTCCAAATATGTTTGGCGTCTAATCTCTTTATTCTAACTCAGCGGAAGGAGAACAGAGGTTTTGGAGCACTGGAATCCTGTTATATGGATTCTCTTTGATCCATGTCCCCACCACATCAGCGTAAATCAAAAGTGATGCTGGACTTGCCGCTGTGAGATCAAGCCGGAGAACGTTTCTGCCCAGCTGCCTGAGGAGCGCTACCCTTCAAAACCGTGCAAAACCTCCCAAACTGAGCAATGCATGCACCAGAGGAGCCAGAGCCTGGTTTTTTATTTAAATATCAGTGACATTCTGATCTTATTATCTTCCTATGCCTTCAGCCCCCTCATTTTATGAAATATGGTAGTCAATTCCAAGTGAGTTTTTGAAGGAAAACACAGCGGCTCCTTGTCTTCTGCAGCTGCCGCTCCTCCACGCGGCAGGCGGAGGTGACTCAAACCTGCACTTTGCTCCAAGGCGCTCTCAGAAACCAGCCCAGGATCTGTTCTGGATGTCAGGGGACTTGCAGAGTCTTATGGTAGAGGGTAATTTTACCTGAGCTTTACCAGTATAAACCAGAAATATATAGTTACCTATAATTCTGAAAAAACTTCCTGTAAGCAATGACCTCTGTATAATACTGGTGTGAATGAAAGCAAGTCGTTTCCTTAATGGAGATCCTTTCCTTTAAACTCCTGAACTCCTAATGCAAGCTGCAGATCGAGTATCTTACGTTTCACTGTATTTCCCATTTGTGGCAATTATTTCCTAGCATTAAATTGTATATACTATTCATCAGCAGGAGTCGGAGGGGAAGTCACAGCAGCAGATTGTTCCTGCAGGATTTTCTTAATCCTCTAATAATAATTCAATTACATCCAGTGCTACAACGTTATATAAATTTCTTTCTAAACCTTGTGTTTTAAAACCTTTATTTTCAGGTGATCTTATTATAGGAAGCTTTTGATTTCTTCATAATTACAGTGTGGTTCCCACAGAGAATTGTACTTGGTTGTAAGTGCAAGCGGTTCATCCTCACGCTCGTGAAAACCAGAAGTCACTCTAGTCGCTGACTAGTTCATTCTGATTTACGGGTCCAGGAGACAGAATCAGGCTGTGCATGATTAGAGAAAAATGCTAGAGCTACACAGAGCACTGCCAGCTGAAATTAAAATAACGTCCTCTCCCAGCTGCTCCCGCGCTCTAAGCCGTTAGAGGAATGTCCTGTAATTGAACTCTAATTTTCTTTGAACTATATATCAGGAAACATTTTTAAAATAAATTAAAACAGTTAAATCACCCTTAATTTTAAAATAATTAAATCGCCCTTAATTTTCATATGATTTTCCGTAATCCCATAAATAACAACATTGCAGCCCCACAGATTTGTAGGTTTTGTCATGCAAGGTCAGCTGGAGGAGTGCTTCGGGTTAGGGTTAAAGCTCAGACTGACGCCGTAATCTGCATTGACAGGCTGGGGCATTTTGTCACTCTGTTGTACAGATTGAATTGTCTGTTAATAACATACCACCAAAGGCAGTTTTGTTATAATGTCATAAGAAAATTCCTAATTGAATTGCTCAAGAGAGACGTTTTGCTGCTGGTGCAGAATAATTTTGCTGGAGTGGTGCGGGGAGGGTGTCTCAGGCGCTGGCTGGCCACGCGGGGTTTGGATGAACTTCCTTGCGAGCCTTTCCGGTTGTGCCACTATGGAGGCTTGCCTTGGACTTGGAGAAATTGTTTTAATTGACATGCCTGTACTTTGATGATAATTGCATTTATGTATTTCTCAGAGAATAATTTACTGTAGCTGTCAGTCTGTCATTTCCCCTTCTGGCACGAGCCGGCACCAGAAAGGGCTTATCAGTCGCTGCGACTGTGTCAGGGACCATTGGAGAGTGAACCCGTACGTGGTGCGGTTCAAGAGGAGGGCAGGGGGACGCGGCGTTTTGGCCTCTTGGTGCACCCTCGCTTCCCCCGTGCTCGTTCTTGCTGGGGTCCCCACTCAGGAAGTGCAGGCGATGTGCGGGAGATGCAGGGTGGCTTTCGTTTAGGGAGATAATATATTTCTGCCAGTCTTGGAGTTTGCTCTAGTATTACTGTCCAGGAATCCCGCTGACATGTTTAGTTGAGAGCTTTGAAATTCAAGGAGAAAATGATAGGACCTCGTGTGAGTAGGTCTTGCCTTCAGATCCAGGCRTTTATCGCTTCCCCATCCAGTCTCCCAGTTGCCGATGGCTCCGGGTCGTGTTGTCACTTATCTAGTGTACTTGGTAAGAACTTGTATATGAAAAAGTCGAATGCGTAGTCCCTTGAAATAATGAACGTTTAAAGTATATACACAATGTTCTTAGTTCTACTGTTCTCCTAAAGCTCTTGGATGTTATATTTACCTACCACCAAATACGTACTCAGTCCAGAAGAGAAAAATAATTGCACTTTTAAGCCGAAAAACAAATTACTGTTCTCTTATTCTCGTTCACATTAAGCCCTTACATCATTAGAGCTGTTTCTTTTCTATGAATATACAGTGCATGCATTGTTTATTCAGTTTAATTGTAAGGGAAAAAATCATAAAAAAACAAATGATGTTCTGTTCTGTGCTGGTAGCAAAGAATATGAAAGTGTCCAATTAAACAGCCAGTCACTAGGACTTGTATAATAGCAACATCTGTTATCTTAATTAACCAAGTTTCTATATAAAGGGACCCTCGTAGTGCACTTTGTTAGAGCAGGATCTGACCTAGATACTCCAGGCGCGCTCGCTATCTTCATGGAAATTTTCCCAGTTGGTCCCATTATCGTACAGTCCTGACAAGCTTCATGATATATAAGGACACTCATGCACACACGAAGCCATGCTGCTTGAAGCAGGAGGATTTTTTTTAAGTGAAAACCAATAAAAGCACAGAAATGCAGCATATAATGACATTTACTCAGGGCAGCATTTGGGATTACAGAGAGTGCCCGGCAAACTCGGACCTTGTCAAATAATGTCGGGGAGGCAGGACGACACTTCCAGAAAGTGCTCGAGATCCATTTTCAAAAGTGGCTTAAGTGCTTCAGGATTTAAGTAATTTAGGCTCAGATTTTTGCAGGTATTTCCTTACCACTGTCCTCTGTATCTTAGAGTCATTAACACTCTGGAAAGGAAAGTTCGGTTTTAAAAGTCTCCAGCCTGGTGCCTGAGGAACTAGTGAAAATAAGAAGCGAATTTGTGAGGCTGGAAGGGAGGAAAGCGGAGAGGACGGGCGGGAGGCGAGGCGGGAGGGGAGTGCAGACCTCCGTTCAGCTCCCCGCGCTGCCCCAGGTTTCCGGAGGCGTTTTAGCCCGTCGTTAGGTGTCCATGCCCTCGGCCGTGTTCACCAGGGGAAGACCGCCGCCGCCGAGCACTGTGAGTCCGTACCGCGTGTCCCCGCACGCTCCCGGCTCCCGCTGAGCAGCCCCGGGGCCGCCGTAGCGCCTGGCTGGGACAGTCGGGGAGGTGAGGTGGTTTGTCACCTGTTTTCTGACTAAATTCAGTAATTGGTTCCTCTCCTACTCTGAAAATCCCAGCCTGCATGTTCCTTTTCCAGTAAAGCAGGCAGAACTTCTAAGGTAAACCCCAAACCGGCAGTCATTCCTCCCCAAAAGAAAGTAGTTAGCTGAAATCCGCCCGCATTTTCCTCCTTTCGTTTGCATTTCTGCGTTTACAGGGCTGAACCGTCTGAGCAATTTGAGTATTCGTTTTCAGTTGTGCAAGCAAGACCTAATTCTGCAGTTGATATGAGTGAGCTACATAAGTTATGAAAGCATTGACAATTTATTCCAAATTTTTAAGTATATACTTAGCTAAGTTTCCTGTCGTTTACAAGAGCTGAAGTGATTTGGTGGTGGAGGAGACCCAAAATGGTCTCATCTAAATTATTTTCTGCCTCCTGCACTTTTAAGTGGTTCAAAAAGCTTTTCTCCCTGGAAAGATAAAATGCTAAGGATCCCCACGCTAGGACTGCTGATTTACAGTCCACTCAGATTAGCAATTATTTTTGTAACAGAATTTTTAACAGTATATTCACTTTGGTACTATGCCGTTTTGAGAAGGAAAAATAGTGAAATCAGACAAGAAAAGAAAGGCAAATAGCTTTTCCCCTACCCTTTCAGTGTGTCTTGCATTTAAAAAGTTGTATAAATTCCAACTTTTTTATTTATTGCCTCAAACTTCCTAATTAGTAGTTAATTGCTTTAAACAGCCAGAAAGAAAATGGCAGTGGGACAGACAACACATCTTTTCCAGTCTGGTGCTGATGTACAAACCATGATAATATTTTTATACTGATTACTTGAGAGATGAATTGTCTGCATGTGCTTTTGGACATGCACTTCAGTGACACTTCAGCAGAAAAGAAAATCTCAAAGGATGCTTCCTATCATTGTTTTGCATTAATTGTGTTGACTTTTTACTTTTTTCTTTTCTTTTTTTTTTTTTAAGTAAAGCACCTGCGCAATTTCTTTAAGGCAGACAGGTAACCAAATCATCAATAACTTGTTGTTTTTTCATTACATCCTGCCTAGGCAAAATGAAAAATGACACCCTGCAAATAGCTTCTTGAGGTTTGAATTGACAATGCAGCATTCATCTTAGTTTTCAAAGACAGTTGCGTAAGATGGCTTTACTTCATTGGAGCATCTGAAATAACTGGCACGTCAACTTATTTTAACCAGTTTTCTTCAAAAGAGAACTGAAAGGAACAAAGAAACCACTTGATTCGATGGTCAGAGGGCCTGGAGAAGCAGATGTCCTAGGCTCGGTGAAGTTGTCTTAAAGGATCCCTGGTTTCCTCGCAGAATCCGGGTTTAGCTTGGGGTGCTGTGATCGGAGCTGACCCCCAGCCCCTCGTTGCTCTTTTGGCTCCCAGGCTGGTTTGGAAGTGAGACACAGCAGCCGACCATCGAGTTGCCTGGCTTCAGCACTTGCCTGCTTCTCAGGGACGAGTGAAGCTGGCCAGGAGCTTTGTGCTAACACTAAAAAATATTGATTCGTGTGATCTGAAATCCGTGGGTGAAAACTAGCCAGTTTTGCTATAGTTTCTTTAGGAGCAGGTCACTTACTTTTCCATGCTTCTTAAGCAGGGTGGTTAGGTGGACCTGTTCTTTTCTTTGTACGTATCTGGCAAGGATGATAAAGCTCATTGCGCTGGTAGTTTGAGATAGCTGTAGTATGTATGTTTGCATGCCTAATCCTATAAGTAGAATATCCACAAGGCTTAGATGTTCGTCTGTTTTGTTTCACTAACTTTCTAATGGTTTCAGCTTTCATCAGTGTTGGTAGTAAGTTGGCAATTCCAATTCGTTGCTGCATTGCCTTCACCCTCTGTTTTTGAGCAGATGTTTCTACTGAAATGTTATCTGAGAAGGGTTAGAGAATTACTAGATTCCAGATTTGGTGCCATTTTATTTTGTGTGTATAAAGTAATTGGACTCGTCCTTGAAGTTTGCCAGGTGTTCACTCCTTTACTCGTGTGCAGCTAGGAAACGATTTCCTTTAACCGACGACAAATTAAATAGGAACAGATGATCTATTGCTTTAGAAGCATGAGGTTTTTACATTCTCTATTAACTTGTCTTAATACAGGAGACCTGATCATCAAAAAAAATGACTGTAAGGATATTCAGGCAGTATATATTTGTTCTTTCATTGGTTAAACAAAAAAAAAAAAGTCAGGAAACGTAAGAAAATGCTGTGACTCTATGTGTAGTGCCATCCCGCCAACTCGGTGTTTTGTTGGTCCATGTGACCCAGAGGACGTGCCCTCTCCTGGGGGCGCTGACGTCTCTCCTCCCTCGTCCTTGCCTGCTCCGCGAGCGCAGCGGCAGGGCAGCAGCCCCGAGGGCAGCCAGACCTTTGCACAGTGCGTATTTCCAGCAGTGCGGCAAGCAGCCGACTTGGGCCGCGTTTTCGCCGGTGCATCGTGCACGGAGTGACCTTGCCCTTAGGATACTACTTGACTAGGAGTTAAGTCTTTCATTTTAGGAAGCTGTCAAGCATACTTCAGATGTCAATGAATTTACTTCAGACCTGTGCCAGATTTGAGCTGGTGTTCCGGAAACGGCAAATACCTTGACAGAGTCTGCTGTAACATCAGCAATCTATTGCTATTTTCACCACATATTATCTTAAGGGTTATTTTATTGTAGTATGCATTGATATACATGTAGGACATTTTTCATCACCATCATCATTATTACCACCTCCACTACTACTACTTAAACAAGCCTATTAACACAGCCCAGCCGTGGTATGACCAGACTCTTGGTGTTGATTCGACCCAAGGAATCCAGAGATGTCAATGGGCTTTTTCACTTTGTCACAATTTTTTCTTTTCGAAGTACAGCCCTGCTTGCAGGGGGGGCAGAAAGGGAGCGAAGAGTTCACACAGCACCCGTGTGAGCGGCGTCAGGCCTCCGGAGCGCCGGGAGATGCGTCCCATGGTCGCACATCCTTAACAGAAACACCACCGTTGGCTGTGGGCTGTTAAACAGCTGCTGCTTCTCCTGTTTGAGGTGTTTCGTCTTTCTGATTATTAAATTCATCTCTGGGTACAGTACGTACGGCTGCAAATTATTTCTCCCTCTGTGTAAAAGCACCCCAGGAAAGGCAGGGTTCCTCCCTGCGGTGCTGTTGTGTYGGAGCCGGGCGCAAGCCGGCTCCCTGCAGCGCCGCGCGTTTCTCTCCGCCGTGAGCGCACGCCGTAGCCAAGGCTTTCAGAAATAAATGCCTGTAATTAGTCTCCTAAATGCAGTTCGAAATTTGCGTACAGATTCATACATGGCCTCTAATTTAAAAAAAAAATGGTTTTAGCAAGTCTGTAGCATTTTGAAGAAAAAAATTCTTGTCAAATACTTCTTCTCTTGGATCTTTTCGTAATTAAAAACAAGAAGATAATGATTTTGCAGTTAGGGCTACAGTTGAAGAAACTCATGTAATGAGTTTAAAATCCAAGGAAATAATTATATGTCTACTGGGAAAAAAAAGGATTTCTAATGAACTTTTTTGGAGGCTCTACCAGACTCAGTGATATTTTTGATAATTATTTAATCATTTTTAAGTGGTTTACATTGTCTTTGAGTCTTTCAAATCTCCGTTAATGTCAATTACAAGTGGAGTGGGTAATTTCTCTTTGTACCGTGGGCATTTTTTTGTTGAAACCAGAGGAAAAGATGTCTTATCTTTGAAAGACTATGCCTTTGGGCTTCTATTCAGATGGTATCAGCTGGAACAAATAAGCTGAGAGCGCGTTTACTGCTTCTGTTCTAATCTCATGAATCCTTCCAAAAATGGTTTGTGTCAGCAGCTGATTCTCAGAAAATCTGAGGGCTTGTATGGATTTTCCCTCGTAAGGAAATAATATTTGAGCTTCAGAGGAGGTTTGTTTAATGCTCACGTTCTTCAAACCTCCAAAGCGTTTGCTGTGGATAGGGGAGGATGACTTCTCCTCTTTGGGTGCAGAGTTGTTGGGGATGGTGGCTGGAGGCTGCCGTCCCGAATTTGATCCCAAGGACTGCCACTGTCCCTCCTTGTAAAGTAAGAGAAGTCACTTAATCTCTCTGCCTCTGGATATAGTCGCTGCCGTGGAAGAATGAGCATAGCAAGTATTTCACCGAGCGGTAGGTAGACAGAATGAAGTAGTGGCTTCACAGCACCTGCTGGTTTTTAGTGCAAGATTCACAGCACTTCTGTGCGAGAGAGAGGACTTTATGGGCGAGTGGTGTATATCTGGGAACAAACTGAATAAACACGTTTTCACCTTTCCCGGGGCAGTTTGCAAGTCTGCTTTCCTGCTCCGCCACTGCCAGGCTCCCCAAGGCCGGCAAGGAGCTGCTCCAGGGAGGAAATTCCTAGGAGTGTTGGGCTGCTCAGTGCGGGATCCCGTCGCACCGGCGTTCAGTTTCCCGAGGGGCTCCGTGGGTCTAGAAACCCCCTTTCTGGGGTGCGTTGCGAGCCGTGGTCAGCCCCGTCCTTCACTGTGCCATTGCGGCTGTCACGTTTTGTGATGCGCCGCCAGATCAGTCTGTAAAAATAGACTGTGAAGTTGAAGAATTGTGCCAGAAGGGCCCTTTCTCAGAGGGGGTCGTCTTCATTCCCCACTAAAATCGATAGAAAATTGGCACTTTGCACCATTTGACCCTTCCAGACTCGCAAAATCTTCCCATATAGCTCAAATTATCATTGCCTCATGTCTAAGGAATGAAAGCCATAAAAATGAGCTTTCCCTTGCTTTACTCAAACCTGCTTCCTCAAATATTTATTTTCATGACTTGGTCTTTCTTACAGTATTTATTTTAATTTTTTGTGTTATGAAAAGTCAGTGGAAACAGAAGACAAAAGGTTTTCTATTATTTGAAATTCACTGCAGCTCCCTCTTTTCCTTCAGGGATCCTAGCAGCATTTGTGTTTGGTTTCCATTTGTTTCTCCCTGTTATCAGCATCCCTTAAGAAAGATAAGCTGTTCTTCTTAGATAACCTAGAGATATTTATATATTTGAATTATGACCCTAGGCATCTTTAAACAATTTACATGAAATCTTTAATAGCTGTAAACGCTCCCTTCTTTCCCTCCTGCCACCCTGTTCCTTCAGGATGAGGTTGCATCAGTTTCATACTTGTCTTAAAAATTTCCAGACAAAAGAGAGGATGATGGCAAAACACAACTTCCATGCTTACAGATATTAATATATGCTGGATTCAAGCTTATTTATTTGGACTGCTCCTTCATTGCAGATTAACAGTTGGTTGAGAAGGAAAATTACGTGAAGAATTTTGGATGCCAGATTCTCGACTGGTATAAACTGATGCTGAATTTGGTGGAGTTATGTTGTTCATGCTTGCAAAAGGGGCCCCTACTGTTTTCTCAAAAATATTGATCTGAGTAAAATCTGTTTTATTTTTCTCTCTCAAATAATATTTATATTTTTATGGTAATCTGAAAGAATTACAGTTTATACTTTCCTCATCTTTTCTGGCAGTCCAGCACAGTTGTGCCCCCTATGATCTCAGGAGTTCAGCTCCTGCATGCTCCGGCTCTGTAATGCCATTTAAAATGCATTTCCAGCAAAGCTTGTGGGAAATTCTCTATTGGACTCAATGGGACAGATTTCTACCTCAGTTATTTTGAGCAAATATAGTTCTTACCTGAAAATTAATTATAGGGAGTTTACTGTTAAGAGATCTGCCAGTTGTCATGGATAAGTAAGGCCTTATCTAATGCCTGCTTTCACCAGAAGAAAGACATGTCCTAAATTAAATGGACTTTGACTGAGGCTCTAAATTAGCTCAGGCTTTTCTGTGAACCGTGAAAAGACAAGCAGTTGCAGACAAGTACTGCAGCAGCTGTAGGTGGAGGTGGTTGTCTAAATCAAACCCAACAGGTCTTGGGCAAACAATTGCATATCCCTAAAAGCCGGCCTGCGCGGTACGACTGGGTCAGCTGGCAGTTTAGACTGGTGATGAAATAAAAAACGCCGTAGCGCAGTTCCCGCGGACGGCGTGCTTCACCCGGACGTCGCCGAATGGCGACACTGGACGAGAACCTGTCTCGGTCTGTCCTGGCTTGCGTGTCTTGGTGGGGATCCTCCGCGGCGTTCGTCGGCAGCAGCACAGGTACGGCCCCTTCTGCGCCGAGCTGCGCCGAGGCAGAAGCGTCGCGGGTGGGAGCGACGGGGAGCCGGCGGGTGTTTTGGCTCGAGGCTCGCCTCTCTCCCTCTCCTGCCTTCGCTCATCGGGGGCCACCGAGGGCACTGCACGGAGCCCCAAACTCTTCCTTCAACGGCAGCCTGTGCTTCAGTGGGGGCGAGCGCTGTGCAGTGGAAAGTCCTAACCTTGCTGTTACTTATTTACGTAACAACGGTTGTAGTCGCGCATGAAGACAGGTCACAGAAATCCCTAGCTTGCTGCAATCCAGCCCGCTCTCCGCAATGCCGAGCAGCCGCTTGAGAGCGGTGCCCTGGTACCGGGGAGGACGGTACGGTGAGCAACGAACCTGCACTCGGCAGGGCTGTGCGTTCAGACCTGTGAGCATTTCTAAATCTCTCTGTGTTTTCCTGAAATAGCCTAATGGCCAATACTGCTTTTATGAGATCATTTTAATAATCCCAGCCTCTGCCTCATTGCCTGGGAAGCATTATTAAAAGGGTAATAAACTGCTACAAAGACATGAGATAGAAATAATTTGATAAATAATGCAATTGCCCAGAATCATTTACATTTGCAGTAGAGTTGTGGCATAGAGCAAAGTTGTTGTTAGGCTAAAAATTGCTCTAGATATTGCTGCCTATGAGTTATGGGTAAAGACGGAGCCAATGTGCTGTTGAGAATTCAGCCTGATCCGTTTGGTCTGTCTGGCACTCGCGCTTTCTCCCTGCGCTTCTGGTCCCCCTGCCCATGGAAGGCTCCAGTGGATGGACAACCGACCATTCATCATGCAGGCTGAAACACCCTGTTTTTCCCAGGTACATTTAACCTAAATCTTCTCTTGGAAGACAGATCATCTCTTAGCAGAACTCTGGCACCACAGTCTCTTTGCAATAGCCATGTCAACCACTGCCACAAAGGCTGTACATGAAGGGATCAATGATAGTTTTATCTGAAATTGCACTCAGCGTGTGTTTCTTCTAGCTGCCATTCATTTAAATGCTTACTCTAAGACATCTTTTCTCCCTGTAATAGAAAAAGGATCAGACATCCTAAGCATTGTTTCCTGGGGAACAGAAATTAAAAATATCCACTTGGCTAGGCATGAAATATTTCTGATGTTTATGTTTAATCAACAGTGAAAGCAAGTAGAGTTGTGCTTGTATTTCATAAATTAAAATACTAAACTTGTCAAATAAGAAGCAACGTGCCTTCTTTCATTGCAGCGTACTGATAAGCCCATTTGAAAGAAAAAAGTCCCTTTATAATTATGAGTACTTTGCTGCAAAGAAGCATTCAGCTCTAACAGGCAAGCCAGCAGCTCTGCAGCCCGCCTGCGCGCTGTGTCCCTGAGGAAGGTAACTGTTAATGTCACGCACTTAGCCTGCCATATGCACTGCCTCTGTAGTCCATTCATATTCCCCGCTTCCATCTGCTGAGCAGAAGAGCAGAGGGCACGTTGACAGCAACGTATTGAGGGATAGCTGCAATATCATTTGTCTGGTGCAGATCTTCTGCTGGTGTCGCGTGTGCTTTGTGAGTCTGTAAATAATTCACAGTGAAAAGGTTAGCGCGTGAGCATGCTCCCTATCCGTACAGAGGCTTCCCTTCTCCCTGCTGCCTGCCAGGCGTGGGTGCAGCTCTTCAGTTTCTGGCTCCGCGGTGCTGTTACGTTTGCTTCCTGGACCCTCGTAGTTTTTGTTTTAATGAAGCAAGCTTCTTGGGCCGGGGTGTTACAATAAATATTGTAAGTCTAGGATTTTTAAGCAAAGACTCTATCGAGGTGGGGGGGTCAAAACTGACCAACAGCTCATAAGCATGTTTTGGTAGATCCACGTGGTGCAATCAGACACCCAGAGGTCAGGTTTCCTTGGAGCTGTGCTGGCGGTGATGGCTGATACTCAGGTCTACGATGTGCTCTGGGAGTTTTGCAGTTTTCAGTTATTGCGTATATTCCAAAGAAGGGCTTGATCTTGTTTGCACTGCGTCAGTAATAAAACTCATACTGATCTCAGTGGGACTTATTCTATCTCTAAATATATATGTTACTCACTGAAAAACGTTTCTCTGCCCCCGGGAACCTCACCCAGCAATGTGAAATGCTACAGAGAGCTGCGTGAATTGGAGCTATCGAGCTTGATTCAGAGCTGGAAGTAACGGAGCCTGCGAATGGGCGACAGACCAGCATGGCAGAGGTATTAAGATGTGAAAAATATGAGATAGTAAATCACACCAAAAGGATTAAGCAGTGATATTTTTCCTAATGTTGCCGCTCCAGGAGAGGCCTGTGCACTGCCTGACCTCCTCCATCCCCCAGCAGGTCTCTGCCCGCTCCGGCTCCCTTTTCTGTAACATGCACTTAGGTATTTTTCTTCCATAAAGATGTCTTGGTGCATCTTTCTCCATCGTGTTTTTCACGGTTCTCACCAACCAACCAACCAAATGCCTGAAAACACTCGTGTTCCTGCAGAGCTGGGAAAGGGCACTCGCAATCATTGATTACATAGCACCAACGAGAAGCTGTCATGAAAACTGTGTACGTATCAATTTTGGAAAAGACTTCTTTAGGGTGTCTAATATGAAGTGTTCAGCTTGCAGCTTTTTTCATGTGCTGCTGCCACAGCAAAAAGTGGCCAGGGAAGGCTAGGGAGGAATGTTTTCAGCATTTTTAAAGGTCCTTTGTCCCCAGAAGATTTTTGATCAAAAAATGACAAGGTCAGCTCTTCCTTGGGTAGAACCCAAAGTTTCCTTTTAAGAAACAAACAATCCTTTTGTCTTCTAATTTCAGATATTTTTCTACTCTCTGTGGATACGAAGTCTCCTGTTGACAACCAAAACCAACCAATTCTTTCTTACGAATGATGTAGTATGTTTAAAATAGATGACCTTTCTTTATATAAGGATGCTGAAATATCTTACATCATCTTTATTTTCCACATTGGTGCTTTTATTTTCTTTCATTATTCTGTGATACCAGCAGTGACTAAATGCCAGCTTACCAATGCACTAGCCTGTACAGGAGCAGAGTTACGTTTTTAATTCTTCTCACCAGCGTTGTGATTAGTGGTGTCAGGGAACCCAGCACATCCAATATCAAGTTAATAGCTCATTTTGAGTTTGTAGTGGTTTAAAGGGATGTGTATTCAGCAACTGACATATTATTCTCAAGCAATACATACATTTATGGGAAATGTGGCTTTACTTTTATGTCTTCCTAGGCATCTTATTAGAAAATATTTTGGGAATATACTTCAGAAGAAGAACAAAGTGTTTCTTTTAATTTGAACTTTGTTCCTTGAAAGAACTTTTTCAACCAAACTGCTTAAAATGGTTGATCAAGGGATGTTTGCTTTCAACCCAATTAGCAGTTTGAGATCCTTCAATGGGCTAAATTGAGCCTTTCCTCTTGTTTAATGCAGATATGTCTACAAAGAAAATTTGTGAAGTAGCAAAATCAGTGAAAGTCATTCCTACTTTCTCAACTAACTGTAACAAATTTCAAAGTGTTAAAATAATTACTCGTTACCTTCTAGCACATTGGATTCAAATTAAAGGACAAAACATTCAGTGTAGAAAAGCACCTTCAGCAGAAAGAACCACATAACCATAAGGCTTCTAATCAATGAGTCACAGTAAGATTTTAATGGTCTGATTTATTTTAAAAAATTCAGTTAACTTCACAATTATTTGTCAGTTGGAATGCTGGTCTCTTACAGGAATGTGCAGGGAATTACTTACTGAGGTGCCAGCTGAGAATGAAAGGTTCTTGGAGAAGCTCCGGGGAGTGGGTTGAGGGACCTTTATGCACATCCCTATTGAACTCTTTGCTGCGTGTTATCAGAGTTAAAAGATATCCCTGTGCTCAAATTTTAAAGCCAGCCACCCATGACTTTCAGTTTAGAAATGGAAGAAAATAAAGACAGCACTAACTCCCTGAGATGTGCCCAAAGCGGATGGTGGATTTACTGACCTCATCCAAAGAACGTCCCTTGAGTGAGCCATTCCACATTTACCACAAGCTGGAAATGGAGACGATTTAGAAGGAAACCAATAGCATTGGGAAGACAGAGACAGAAAAGCTATTAAAATTTGAAATTAAAGTTGGTTTGATCAGAGACATAATTAAAATGCATCATCCATGGAAAAGATCATGCAATAAGTAGTTTTTGACCATATAGAAACATACAGAAATAAGATCAACAGAAATAAAATCTCAGCTGTACTGAAATAAGATCTAAAATACATTTATTTTGTACTAAGATTCAGTAGAACTTATTTAATACTTTAACTCCACAGATATCATAGTCTTTCCCATATTTAATATTAAGAAAAAGATAGTAAAAAGAAGGTAAATGGCTCACTGAAGGTAGCAGAAGAGCAGTGGCAGATAAGATATTGAATCAAGGTCTTCTGACACACGACTCTGTTGCTCGTCTACTGGCTAAGTCTATCCTGGTTGTATGGACCGCTTCTATATTACACGTAAAGGAGTTTCAGGAGACTCATCTTTGAATGATGTGCATTTCCTGGCTTGAGTGTAGGGCCGGGGACGGGTGGTCCTTCCTGAGCTGGAGCATACTGCTGAGCTTGTTTCTGTCGTTTATATTGATTTGAATTTTAATGTGCCAAGGGCACCTTCAGCTTTCAGAAAGGTGCTGTTGTTTCCAAAGAACTGAAATTAATAACTGCAATAAGTGAATCCTTGGAAACTCCTGGTGCTGCCACCGTCCAGGCTGCTCTGCGAGAGGCCAGTATGGCAAGTCCTATGTTCCAGTACCCATTTAATGTAATACAGACATTGATTTGTGCCAGCACAGTGATGAAAACAAGAGACAAGTAGCAACATACTGCTCTCTTCCAATTACTGAGCTGGAGCAACTGCTGCAGAAGCAAATATATGGCACTGGACTTCTGCAAAAAACAAATTACAATAGTGAATGTTACTGACTGCAACAATTTAGAGACCTATAAGCCAGTTGCAAAACTTCTATTAATATCACTACTTTTGACGTGCGAAATATAACCTCTGTCCCTGTTCTCTCCTCGTTGGCCTGCCTGTTTTTGCACCGCTGCAGATCAGGAAAACACTAGCCAGAGGGGAGATTGGATGGCTCCTGTCAAAGCATCTTGTACCATCTTCCTCCTCCTCACATGGTGCTATCACTGGAAGGAAACTCAAACTCTTAGTCACTTCTTAGAGAAGCGTTAACTCATGCTGTAACTTGCATGAAAGTATTGTTTGCTAAATTTCTTTCATCCCGATTTCTCAATCCACTTGCACAGAGCTTGATTGGTTACAATCAAGAACTACAAGGCTACAAAGAACAGGATTACAGAGGTTCTGGAACAGCTCCAGGAACGTTTAAAAATGAGTAAGTTTTAAAATAGAGCTCAGTAGATATCAAAGGGGGATTGTATGTTGTGGTTGCATTCAGCAAGAGGGAGTGAACTCAGTGACCTTCTAGTCCTGTGCTTATGTTGCCATTAAAAAGGTCGGATCTGAAATTATTTCAGTGAGAGGGAGCAACGAAGGCTGTGCGGGAGTTGCGGAGTGGTACCTGAACTGACTGTCGCTGGCATGGTGGAAATTTGCTTTTACCAGACCTGGTGTGATGCAGATGACTAAGAGCACTCAGCATGCCGTTGAAGACGGGTGATGCCTGGTGCCATTTTATATGTTTTCCACCATCCTGCCCTTGGTTCCCAACTCTCTCTAAGAAAACTAGGTTTTCTTAGCACTACACAGTTTGGCAAAGAGGAATAACATGTTTATTCCTTCAAGATCCCGAACAAGTTGCTGGTAAATACAGTCAGATGTCTTTCTTCGGTTTCCTCACAAGCCATTTCAGTGATCTCAACGGTAAGAAATCCTTGAGAACTGAGAGCACAGCTTTTCCTGTTTTCGTCCGCATTGGTACGTTTGCTGTGGTGCAGTGATAGCCCATAACTGCTGCCGGACCTYGGCTAATGCCTCCTCTCTGGTTGCCGCCAGCGCGGCGCTGTGGTCGCCAGCTCTGCCTCTCGCTGCAGCGCCGAGCTGGGGAGCGCCGCGGGGAGCGGGATCGGCTTGCTGCCGAAGGGGGCCGGATCCCTCGGCGCAGAGTAACTGCGTGTGGACTATACCAGGAGACGGGAGCAAGGCCGATCTGTACGGCAGCGGGTGGTCAGCGTTGGGTCCTGTGACGCACATAGTCGTCTCTTCCGCTGCTTACGGGAGTTGTCTTCTAACAGGTTATTAGAGAAGAGGCAGGATTAAACTGGTTTGGTGTTAGCTGCAAAACACCTCTGTGTTCACAAAAGGCTACTGGACAAAGATTATTTTTGCACACTTAAAATCACGGTTGTTTAACAGTGTAATAACCAGCTGTAATGACCATGTTGACTGGGTGCCACCTGTGATTCTGGAATTTCCTTGAGAATATATAAGGGTATCGCGATGAATAATAGCTAAAATTTTCACTGCGACTCAGGCTCTTTTGTTGCTCCCGTGTGTCTTCTGCCTTGTCTCCAGAGTATAGCACCCAGTTGTGAGCAGCTCGGCAAATAATTACTTTTGCACTGAACCAAAAGTGTCAGGGGGAAGGGAAAAGAATCCCTTCAGCCCCAAAAGAAGTTAAATATGACAATTTTTCTTGCCAAAAAAATTGAGGTAAGGGAAGAAATAATTTAAACGAAATGTTTTGTTTCACCTGGAACAAAATCCTTTTGTTTCTGTTGCAGTCATTTTTAACCGTGACAAAGTAATGTACAAGAAGGACTTGGTATAGGACACTGTTTGGAACAAAACGCCAGGAAGACAGGGCTGTGTTTGGACAAGGCCAGAAGGCCGTGCCCATGGACAGGGCAGGACCCTCCCGCCACGTGCGAGGTGACCTCCTTGGAGGGCTCCGAGAGAGCGAGACTCCCGGGGAGCCTCAGACGTGGCATTCGCTGCGTCTTGGGGGAATCCCAGTACCCAAAGAAAGTAGCTGTCTGCTTGTAGCTCTGTAGTACGTTGCAGGGGTGCAACACCTGCGCCACACGGACGGTGAGCAACACGGCAGGACTCCCAAAGAAGAGCAGATCCCAAACTTCCACAAAGCAGATCATTCGATGAGAAGGTGTGTAAGTTTTAGGAGTTGCAAAGTGACAGTAACTGCTTGGCCTCGGAGAAGGCATCGGATCCAGCAGAGCTGTCATGCCATATGCTGTTCTGAATCACACACAAACTGGGTAACGGACGCGCCCAATACTTCGCCTCCGCAGGCACAAGAAACTCTTATTTTGGTGCTTCTAGTCAAATACTTGGCCTAAGACTGAAGGGCTTTACTCACAGAGATCAGCATTTCTAGTTTGCCTTCACGTAGAGCAGAGAGAAAGAAAATGCAGTAGAAGACAAAGTTAACTCTGAGAACCAAGAAACCCTTGAATACAGGCCTTGTACGATGCTAAAGTAAGAGGTATGAGAGCAGGGGCGAGGAATCACCCCAGGAATTAACGTGGAGTCGTCACCTGCCTCCCGGCGCCCCGTGGAGGCGCGACGCGGCAGATCGCAGCTCTCCCTGCCGGGAGCGTGCGCGCGCCGAGGGCCCGGGAACGCCGGCGGGTCCCCTTAACCTGCAGGGGCAGCTGCAGATAGGCGCCCTGGGGCGAGTTATACTGCACGCGGAGAGGCGGAGGGCGAGGAGGAGGAACTTGGCACTGTGGTGCCCTTGCCAAAAAGCCGTCAGCCGTCTTGAAAAAAGCAGCAGCGAAACACCTGCTTCGTTGCATCTGCTCCGTAGCGGCTTCTACATTGCTAAGCAGCGAGCGTCTAGGCTTTTAGGCATAGCCTGAGTACCACATGTTGCAAGGGTTGTCCTGGCGAGCACTGAATATCAAAGTACAGATTCACATAAAACCTGCCCAAGCTGCTGGTGTGTAAATTAAAGTTGCCCTCAAGTAAAGACAGAGACAACTCATATAAATGATGCATTCACTATTTATGAACTGCGTCTGAAGAGATTTCTGTCAGCTAAACTCCCTCTGACTGGCAACGGACTGTCTGTTGTTCAAACTGTAAATAATTAATGCAGACTCAAAAGAATTTTATGGTAACTTAAAAAATATATAACGTCTGTGCCTGACTGTCTTCCTAGGATCACTGTGTTGGATGATGGAAGCCTCCGAATTGTCAATGTGACTAAATCAGACGCTGGAAGTTACACCTGTGTAGCAACAAACCACTTTGGGACAGCCAGCAGCACTGGCAGTTTGCTTGTGAAAGGTAATTGCAGTTTTTATTACATATGACTGATACTCCATCTTAATTTCTAAGCGAGTCAGCAGAAGCCACGCACGTGCCTCTGCTTTTTCTTTTGATCCTGATGCGACTGGACCCCATGGGAATTGAAGTGTCTTTCGCAGTCAGGCTCTCTTGTATATCAGGAATTTGCTGAGCCGTACGTGTCAAAGATAACGTCAAGAGCACAGATGTGCTCGTGGTCACACTAAATAATGCTGCTTGCAGCAAGTTAATGCATGTGTTTTCACATGGAAATAAAATTCTACTGCATACAATATGGGAATTGTAATACCGAGTCAAGTCCCTGGGCCGTATCGCTGACGAATTTCTTTCTAGCAGTGGCCAATAGCAGTGCTTGGGAAACGCTTGCCACTGCAGTAGCCAGGTGTGTGCCCAGACTGCAGTTCTGCAAAGGACGTGCTTAAACCTATGGTGTATCTATGGAAAAGTATGTTGCGATTAGTTAGTTGGTATCCTCTATAAATGTTTATCTTAAATAATTCAACTTCATTTATCCTTGTTATTCTTAAATTTCTATAATCCTTTCAAAAATCCTACTAAACTCCTTAATCTGCTTCATCTTGTTGCAAAATAATATGAGGGTTTCACCTTTGCAATGCAATATCATACTTTTCAAAAATATACACAAAATCTGATTTAATTTTGTTAATTCTCGTCCAGAGTTGAGTTTCTGCATTGCAGGAATTCCAAGGAGGTATTTGTGTATATTCAGAATTTCTCTGTCAAAATCTTTTTCAAAAGTAAAAGCTATCATGTTGACAAAGACATTTAAAGTAATAATTTGTTAAACAAACTGAGTGACACTGACAAATGCTTTAAATTAATTTTTGCCCTGCATATGAGTAGTCTTTTGTCTGATGAATTATTATAGTCAATGAGTATATAGATTATTACACTTATAATCTCTCTCCATCTCCTTCTTATTTGGGGAAAAACCTATATTGGATAACAAATCAGGAAAGATTGATTACAAAGCAATAAATCAATCACAAAGCTCTAATGCTGTCAGTTTTAATTCTCCCATGTATTGTCATTGATGGATAGCATTCGGTTAGAGGCTCTCCCTATCAATTATTTCTGTGGTATATAGGGAATACTTTAAAATGTTTCAATAGAAGTTTAAATCTGTGGTTTTTATAGTCGGAGCTCTTGTCAGCAAGTAATGTCAGAATCGAGCACCTGCTGATAAAGCTGGTGAGCCCCATTATTTTTATAAAATACAGGTGACAGTGGTACAGCAGCAGTTTTTTCTCAGAGCAAAATTTATTTTAATATTTGGGAAATGCACATGCAGGACTGTGCATGAAGACAAAACAAACAGACCGGTCATATTGCTATGGCTACGTTCCTTTATGTTTTTCCCCAGCTTATATCAAGTGTGTTGGGGCAGATCCTTGGCTGGTTTAAGTTTGCATAAGCAAAGCAACGAAGCCTCACAAGTTTAGGCCAGCTGAAGGTACGGCTCTGCGACAGGAGTCATCGCTTTGAACACTGGAGAAGGAAGTTAGGAAGAGCGTTGTCGCGTACCCCGTCGCCAAGGGTGTAGCCGCCGGGGTGTAGGGGCTGTGCTGCACTCGCTGTCTGCCGGGGCCGGGGCAAGGCAATCCAGGGCGCAGCCTCTTGGATTCAGGTCTGCAGCACCTCCGCGGTTCAGGGGCTGCTTGCGCCGCCCTAAAAAAGCCAATCGCTAAAAACACATTTCATTTCCTTATTTCATTTCCGTTATTGAAGAGTCACGCTTTGGTAATTCATGGCTTATTCTTTCTTATTAGTAGTACCCCAGGGATAGCCACCAACTTAGAAGACAATAGTTAGTAGCTATTGTACCTGCTTTTTGTGATCACATGGGTTACAAATCAGTCGTCTTTGCGGTAAGGTTATAGAGGATTAGCAAGTACTTTTTTCTCCCTCAGTGCTCAGTTTTAACTCGATTCCATTAGCATTAATGGGAGTGACACATGTGCGTGAAGCAGAGAATAAACTCTTAAGCCCAAGATGTGGATATTAACAGCAAACTGAGAAATGCAATTTCAAAGTCTATCCCATAAAAAGTATAAAAGAGCAGAAACTATTCTGAACTCCAAATGAACTGTGTAAAATACTGTATTTTATACTGAAATGCTTGAGTTTCTCTGCCCTAAGTAAAACACAGAAGACTTTTGATAGAAATATGACTGAACACCTTATTTTAACTCAACTTTGTGATGTACAAAAAGACTAATTTATCAGCTGATGAGTTTTCTGACCTTAAGGTATGCTTATATTCTTTTTTATCTCATCATATGTCATTGAGTAAAAAACTGTGAAGGTCAGAAGATATTTTTCCTAACCTTTCTGTGTTCTTCCATTAACACTGCAGGTTCTCTCTCTCTCTTTTTTTTTTTATTTTTATTTTTTTTCTCTCTCAGAGATGCTGACAGTGTCAAAGACAGCGTAGGCAAGGGGGGGAGGAGGAGGAGAATAGCTGTTACGCCAGAACCAGGGAGCTTAAAATAAATCTCTGGCAAACAACCAGAGAGGGATGAATAAATATTCATATTATGCATGAGTAGACAGCTTAAAAATATGAAATTCTGACGGGTGCCCATAGGGCTGTTTATTAACATGCTGTTGTCAGAAATGTTGAACCTCAGTGGTTTTCCAGACCAGTAAGATTATATTTGGGGTTTGTTCTGTTGGTTAGTTCTAAACAAGAACTTTTCTGGCCTTTGAGACCTAAAATCTTGCAAACTTGCATGTATGGTTTGACCTTTAAATTAAAAAGCAGGATTGAATTTATAAGGATAGTGCAGAATTCAGCAGGCAGTGCTCAGAGCTAGGAAGGACATGGCTTGTATTTACATGAAGTATTTAAATATGAATTTTCCATCTTTTTTTCCCATTTTTACTGTACTTGAGGCTAAATGTTCCAATTCTTCCAACACACAGCAAGACTGTAGACTTTCTTAGCGCCAGCGGTTTTACAGGGCAAATAGGGGAAACAGGCACGCGCTGGACAAGGTGAGTTCATTTGTATTTCACGCACTCGCACAAAGTGGCTGAGGTAGCCGCGGCTCTGAAATACAAAACTAAGGGAAATCTCGGGCTGCGGTAAGGGCAGGAGGGGACGGGGAGGTGAGCTGCCCCGGGGCCGCGCGGCCCCCCGCTCCCTGCCCGGGGCTGGGAGCCTGCCTTTGCTTTGAGCAAAGCTGGGTCCAGTTCACCTGGAGAACCGTTCCAGCACCGATAGCGGCAACGCCTGCGAGCCGAATGCCGTTTCTCCAGCGGGAACAGAGAACAGCAGCCAACGGCGTGAACACGGGCGACAACGGCATGTTGCCACCGTTCCTTCCACAAATTCTTGTCCTGAAACTCACTTCCCAGCAGATGCACTAAATACCTTGATGAATCTGTGGCAAAGTTAGCGAAACACCTTTGACCGCTTCAGCGAGATTTGGTTTTGTGACCGGAGAAAAAAGGCTCATGGGTATTTCGCGCTTGGTGGCGCCCGGCGCAGACCCGTGGGGTTGTTTCTCGAACGTTTGCTTTCCTTTCCTGTGCGCGAGCTGCACATCTCCAGCTCGGGTTGCTCGGCTTGACCGCGGGGCCCACAGTCCCCGTGTCCCGCGGGCAGAGCCGGCGCGTGTCCTCGCAGCGCTCGTCGGCCGCGGGGGCGAGCCGGGCTCCCCGCCGCGGTGATGTGCCCGGGGCAGCGCAGAGTCAAACCCCGCGCGGGACGCAGAGATCCTCTGAGATATCCAAGCATCCCGATCGGCTAGAAGTGGCTTTTCCTAACTTCTACTATCGGTTGCCCGTGGTTGGAGACCAGGGTGATCCAGTCCTTTCCAGTCCTCCGTAGTATAACAGAAACAGCACCTCATGCATGGTGGAAGCTGTGAATTCCTGGTCTTACAGTAAATTACAACAGTTCTGGAAATGCTGTTGCAGCTCTGACAGGGGCAAGTCCTGATGACATTATTTGCCTGTTTCATTATGATGTACCTTTAACATTTTCATACTGCCATTAGCTTGTCTCATATTTACTGTCATGCCAGGGCTCAAAGCAGTAAAAGCGAGAGAGTTTTTATTACGTGTATTCAGACTAGCTGGTATCTATATCATTTTAGCAGAAAAAGAATACAAACATAATGTCAGTAGGTTATTTTTTCCTCACACTTCAATAGACTGATAGTCTTGATTTTGCCCAGCACACTGATCCAAATTATTTTCGATGAAATTGCATATTTTCCATTCCAGGCCTATTCCTTTGTGTGAACATTGAATTGATGTATTACATTTAAAATTGGAAAGATTGATTAAATACTGTAAACTTTGGTCTGTCATCAAATAACTTTTCAGAGATTTCATATGTTGCTACCATTAAACCTGCAGTTTTTGCTATGTTATTGCAGAAGTTTAAGAGTAGCTGGGCTTGTGGTTCGTGGCAGGGCTGCACTGATCCGCATGGAGGCGGGCGTCGTGTTCCAGAAAACAGTGCCGCTGGGATGCAGGGGTCTTCCTGGCATTTCTTGCCATCTGCGATTGTTTTGCTTTCAACATAACTCGATCAATATTTAACCAAGTTCTTCAGGAAATGTATTGTGTTTGCCTAAAATCCATGGGGCTAGAGTAGATTTATACCACCATGAATTGTCTTAGGAGATGAGGAATAACCATTTTTCATCTTCAGAGATTATGAATATTATGCTATCCATAAAGACTTCAAAAGAATTTAGTTCTCCGGTTCTGGAAGTACGCTACGGCAGAGAGACATTGCTTCCTAATGGCTGACCATCTGTCCCTTACCGCGTGTTTCAGAAGCTTTGTTTTGAACGTGGTTGCTAATGCACAGTTCAGGGTTTCTTCAAGTCATTTATGGCTTAATGTTCACATAATACAGTAAGCCGGGATGTGCTAATGAGCGCACATGCAATCAGATAGAAGTGCTTATGCCTCCTTTTGCATTTGTGCCTGATGTTCTTCGGTCGGGCTGCAGCGACTTTGATGCATTCCTGTCAGTCAGCCTCCTTGAAGCCGACCAGCGGCTGCTCCCCACTGTGTGTGCTGGCAAGGTCGGCTCCTCGGGTGGAGGCGGCGAGCGACGAGAGCTGTGTTGCAAAGTCCGGCCTTTAAGGAGAGCTGTGTCCTGTTCTTACTTGTATATAATACTCTTTGCCTCGTTTTGCTGTTGTCGCAGTGCTGCATTAACGTTCGAGAGTTGCATGCGGTTTCGGCCAGGTATGGCAGGGAACGGTGAGAAGTATTTGAAGGGGTTACCTTTGAAGGCCTCATCATAACCCACCATAACTGCGTTACAAGACAAGTTAGTATAATGCCTTCAGAGGCTGATGTCATCTTAAGGGTCCAGACAGGCTTTTAAATTAATCTCATTTGCATGCTTTAATAGTCTGAGGAATATAACCTGGAAAATACAGAGACCAAACTCTTACAGAAGATCATACAGTCCAAATGAGATCCTTGGTGGGTTTTCAGAGAATTGTTTTATTCTTTTGGAAATAATTACATGTTACCACAATTCACGTTTTTTCTTGGCCAGACATAGACAAACTCCACTTGAATCTCCAGAGTGTTATCGTCTGAGTTTTAATACTGCAAAGTCCATACCTAAGCACAGCTGAGTGTTCCTTACAAAATCCCTTCCATCCCTCGGATGGCATACATACCTCTTTATATCTTGGTTTTTATTTAAAAATCATTCATTTCCTTCATCACAGACAATGATTCAACGTAACAGGGCTAGTATTTGCTGACTAAGCTGTTTAGCGTGTGCTTTGGCTTCGATGTCGGTCTTAAATCTGCCTGCTTGACCATGTCGACTACGGAGATCAGCAAATGCTGGGCTTGCCTGCGACAGCTCCAGGCCCCAAACAGCACCATCGCTGACTTCATCAATAAGCAGGGCGGTATTAAATAACCCTTATTTTCTGTTAGTCAAAAATATGAGTAGCTCTTTTGAAATGTATCTACCTATCCCTGCAGAGGTTTTGGATTGATTAACAAGATGTCTGTCCTTTACAGGGCATGCTCTTGAAATGATCTGGCTGCACAAAAACAATGTAGTGCTTTTACTTCACAGTTGTACAGAACGATCGTCTTTCTGCAGGGAGCTTTGCACGTGTATTTTCATGAGTGTCCATTCTTTTTTAAATCAGTGAACACAAGTAACTCTAGCACCATTAATTTTACCAGCTTTGTTTTCAACTGTGACTTGACTACTTCCGAGTAACTGGCTATATCAGTTGCTGGGAGGGATATCACTTTTTCCCCCAGAGGAAGTGTAAGCCTTCCATTAAGATGATTTTTTTACATTAACCAGGGGGAAAAATGCAGCAGATACTTCACTCCGTTGACCCGTTTAAGCACCAGAAACCCTCTCTATAGCTCCTTGAATTTTCCCTTATCGAATATATTCTGCTGCTTTGCTCATAAGGAAAACTGTCCGTTGCAAACGTTCTCCGTACCGTCTGCCCATATGTCATGCTTTTAGTGGTTAGCCATTTTACAGCCCGAATCGCCTCTCTGTCACTCTTTCGAAGGTCTGTCTTGATCCAGCAGTGTTTAAAGTCATGCAAGTTCTTTATTTTTCTTTCCTCACTGTTAGTTCAACTCAATCTAATTTAAATTCATGTTGGTTGTGCCTCAGCTAACCTTAAGGAGGGAACTGGTTAAAGTGACGCTTAGTGTTGAAAGCAAAAAATATAATTAAAAAAGAGGTCGAGTTTAAGGTACTACAGGCATACCTCGTTTAATTGCGCTTCGCTTTATTGCACTTCGCAGGTATTGCGTTTTTTACAAATTGAAGGTTTATGGCAACMCTGCATCGAGCAAGTCTATCGGCACCATTTTTCCAACAGCATGTGCTCACCTCGTGTCTCTGTGTCACATTTTGTACATTGTTTTTTAAATCRTAATGCTATTGCACACTTAATAGACTACAGTATAGTGTAAACTTAACTTTTATATGCACTGGGAAACCAAAAAACTTGTGCGACTCGCTTTATTGCGATATTCGCTTTATGGCAGTAGTCTGGGACCGAACCTGCATGTCTCCAAGGTATGCCTGTAATCCCAGAGCAGCCGTTTGGGGCTGTCCGTATTTTATGGGCTTTTTATAATTATGCTTGATAGCGTACTAGGTGCGTGTTTGGCTGGTATCAGAGCCAACATTTTCTGCAGTTTTCAAAGACTTAGAGCTCTATAAAAGTCAAAAGTTTTATTATTGTTAGAGTTTTTTAAGTAGTGGCTGGACACACTTTTTGTATGTAGTCAAGCTATGAATATTCCTTGTCAGACACACACTGTTCTGCAAATAATTTCAGAGAGAAAAAGTTCATTTTAGCGTGCAAGCTCTTGTTCCTATACGTGAGCAAATCCAGAATCTCTAGATCAGGGTTTTATAAGAAAAAAGGATTAGAGGGAGCGGTAGAGATAAGTAAGTAGTGATTTATTCTTGAGTACTTGTTTTCTCATGTTTATGAAATGAAACTTATTTCTGACTTTGGAAATGCATCTTGACTTCTAACTCACAACCAGTAGCAAACGCTAAATTTTAACAATTGACAATAAAAGCAATAATCTTTGGCTATAAAATTGCAACTGAATATTTTCAGCTCTAATTGGGCTATTTCCAGTGAAACCAATTATTTCTAGGATACAATTAGGGATGTCTTGCTAGGTTTAAGTAAAATTATGGCCCAAAGCCCTGCACGAAAGGCACAGTTGTAGCTGAGAGCCCTGTGCATCCCACTTATCATCCCCTTCCTCCCCTGAGCTCGTACAGCCCCGAAGCTGCCGGCTGCAGTTCAGTGGGTCTCCTTTACTGATCATGGGTGGAAAACCTTCAACTGGAAAATGGTGGTGGCGCTGATATCCCAGCAGAGACYATCTTACCTCCGGGTCCTTGCAGCTTTTAAGTTCATATGGCACTTAAAATACAAGAATTAACCAAGTATTTTAGTGCTTCAGGCATCTTACATGTTTATTTCCAGCTGCAAACCACAATAAATGGTAACTATATCATGCCTATCTAAGATCACCTTCCCCGGTTTTAATAGGGTAACTTATGTTTTTCTTGGGCAAAACAGGATACTCTCGTTTGATTTGTAAGGAAATCACCGTGCTGGTATTTCAGAGCTGGCAGATGCATCTCAGCTCCGTTTGTTATACCTGCATCTGATAAACGTTCAGTTCTTTCAGTTTTCTTTGCCGTAGGGTCATCCGAAAAATGAGGTCAGCCCTGAAGCACCGCAGCGAAGATAACGTAACTGCGTGTCACTTCAGCATGTCCATTTTTCTGACAGTTAATTGAAGCAAAARGGTGGTAATTAAGATTACAGAAGTGGCCAGGCGAGAGCGGAGCGCCGAGATGCGTCCCCGCCGTCCCGCTCCGGCGCCGGAGCCGTCGTGCTGGGGAGCAGCCGGGGCTGCCGTGCCCCGCGCCCGGGACGCTGCCCTTTGCCTTGGGGCTTCTTAAATGCGACAGGTCGGACGTGACAGCCACAGACTGTCATCGCGCCCAAGGAGGTCAGTGACCGCACTTAAAAATGGATCGGGATCGCAGCAAGCGTAAAAAYGAGAAGCGTTCAGCGAGGGACTGGGGCTCAGCCCCGCGCCGGCTGCTTCCCTTGGCGTTTTTAGGGCTAGTTGCAGCCGGTTTGCAGTAAGAGCATGGTTTTAACTCACGGCAGCTAGTGAATGAACCGGCCGTGAGAACCGCCTGCTTCCTATTTGGGAGGGAAAAAAACGAGGTCAGCTTGTAAGGGCAAAAGCAGAAAATGGCAGAGAAACATGCAGGTGAAATAAACTGTAAAATAGCAATAGGCTGCTCTTAGGGCTAGTTGAATGAAGTAGATTAGTTTTTTTCTTGTAAACACTTACTGATCATAACAAATAAAACTTGTAAACATAATACAACTGTTTAGCTTCATTAAATTTGCAGCAGACAATTAATTTTTTCAGGCAATTCAAATGGTCTTCTGTAGTACTGATTCAGTTTAATTGAACATATTACCACAAGCAGACAATCAGAAATATATTGAAGCTATCCATCTGGCTTGCATCGAAAACTTTGTGCATTTCATTTTCTGTGGCTGTCACAGACCTTACTAATTGCCTCATTTCAGCTGCGTTACAATCAGTGTGATTTAGCCATTAATGTGATAAAAGTCTTCCTGGTGAAGAGCTTGATATTAAAAAGCATAGATCTCTAACCTATCTCTCTTGCCAATTTTGGACTTCACACTAGCATTATTAAAGTTATATTTTTAAAAGCAGAAATAAAAATATATTGACTCCCATAGAGTAGCTTCTCCRGGTACTTTGCTTATCAAATTCTGATTTAGAGAGAGGCAGTTGTTTACTCTGGGTGCTGGAAAGTGCAGAAGAGTCTTCTCCTGCCTCCCACCTCACCACCTTCCTTTTTCTCCTCTGCACCCCCCGGCCTCTAGGCAACTCTCAGTCACATTAGTGGTCTAAAACAGGTAATTACACAGATAAATAAGGAAGTCAAGACAAGAGCAAGTGGCTGGTGTTTATAAATGTTTCTATTCGGTGTACAAACATGGAAAAAAGGACTCTCTAAAAGAGTTCAGCCATTATGTCCATACTCCCTTAGAAAGAAAATTAAAGAAACTTGCCTATTTTTCTCTCTCTTAAACCTACAAAGTATTGCAGACCCTACATTATTTGTTTATATTGCACACCTTGCATTATTACCACCCCTCCTGCCATAAAAAGTCTTAGARTAATTCCTCAAAGAGCTCAGGGCCTTCCTTTTAGGAATTTTCTTGCCCTGCCCCAAAAAAGCAAGAGGTTCAGGAGTTCTCATTTAGTATTACCATCAGTAGAGGTTTGGGTTGTTTAGCTCCAATCCATATCCAAGTTCCAATCCATATATCAGTTGAAAAAGGAGATGACCTATAGGTTAAACACAGACTCTCAATGAGACAAAAGCAGGTTAATTAACACTTTTTCATCAACTTGCTTCAATTTAGTTTAACATGATCCATTTCAGAAAGGTTAAAGTATTTTTCAGTTTTTGAATACAAATGAAAGTTCACCATATTTAAAATGAAGAGTAGATCAAGGGCTTCCGAAATATATGTTAATCAGAGTAAATATAATATGTTTGATTATATGTGTGTGTTTACGTATGCAATATTGTATATAAAGCATAAGCAACAAGTTCTTTTGCCCAATGGTTAATTTTGTAACAAAAGAAGACTAGCCAGGGCTTGTTAACTGGAAATTACTGTCAGGCTGGGGACATTTACAAATCCATAAGAAGAGGAATATGTTTGACGTGTTTTCCACCCATTTCCCTAGCTATTAGTTGCAGAGAATTAATTTAGACTTTGGAGAACAGTCACTAAGAGAACTAGGAAAAGCTGAGATGTGTAGGATGAGTCAGAGTCAGATGAGTACAATCCAGTTAATGAGGCAGTAACCCCATGTAGAGCAAGCCAGAAAAGTGGTCGATAAGATTAAGTCCGTTGGAGGTAGCTGAACTGATTGACCTTCCCCGTGTCGGCAGGCTCTGATGGTTAACAGTTTATGCTATTGGCTCAGCACACATATTGGCTACTTAAGAATAAATGAGCCCAATTGCAGTCGGACATACGGGGTCATATTCTCAGTTCCTGCAACTTTGTCTTTCTTAATGGTGTTACCTGAAGTTTCTGGCAGTGGATGATCTGTCTCCTTGAGCTTTTTAAGGTTTCATGAAACTGTTTTGGTTCTTAGAGAGCTAAACATAACAGTCGAGCTGCCGTGGGGTATAAATCCCATATCTCTTCCCTTCTTTGCTCATTTGAGAAGGTATCTCATCATCAAGCTGACTAACATTATGAGTTTGACCTTCCTCTTCATCCCAAAGGAGGACAAGGTTTGTCCTTTTCCAGAGCAGGCAATAGGGTGAACTTCCACACAGGAGCTTCAATGCCCCAATGCCCCAAACCTTGGGTAAAGGAAGGCCAAACTGGGCGAGAAAGCAGCACCGCAGAGGAAGCCATTGTCAGTCCTGGTGTGGAAGATGGGAGCAGGTCTCTCAGAAGCCGCATCTCCCCCTGCATAAGTAATTCAGTCTGTGCACTTATGGAGAGGGGAGAAAAATGATCTAAATATTACCCGCATTGGGAAAATGACTGCCAGTCTCCATTCCTGGTGAAAGATGAAGGGCTCAGTGTGGGAGAATAATGGTAGAAGTGGTAATGACTCTGTTACCCTCAGATCTTTACATCCTTGAAAATAGTGACTAAAACCAGACRGGCCTGAAGGCTATGTTTTTAACATCAAAGATAGAGAGGGAAGTGTTTAGAGAGTACATTTTCGCTAGTAGGAGGAAAAGGCGTAAGAGCGTTGAAAGAAAGTATCTGGGACAGGACTTGGGGAAGTATCAGTCCTTTTGTACATTTTCTCAGAAGCATTTTGGGAAGCAGCTTAGCAGAACCAAACTTTTGAGGTTTTGAATAGTTTGAGTTTTTCCCCTTAGCCTAGCTGGGTTGGTGAGCAGGAGTCCAGTGAGTTGACTCATTTGCCTCAGAGTTGCTGTGTCGGATAACAAGAGCCAGGCAGCACACGGGTAAAGACGAGGCGTGATGATTTTTAACTCAGAGCATTGCTGAATGCTGACGAGGTAGTGTTTGCAATACTAGAGATACCTGGGACCTGATTTCCCCCTCTTGCAATGCAACCTATGTAAGATTATGGGCAATCCCATCAAAATTACTGTGAAGACTAGAGTCTCTTGTCTTAACCCAAAGTCATGATGGCAGAGAGAATTTAATACCAGAGACCCAGGAAGATAGGTTTAAGTACTGAGTCTGGAGGTGTTTCTGTATCACAGTGGTCAAACCAGTTATTTGGGAATATGACAAAATCTTCATGACTCAAAAGCATTTTGCTTCTGAAATAAGAGGAAGTTTTTTGGAAAATGATTTTGCTTTTATTGTATTTGAAGATTTTAACTGTATCATGAAGAACCAATGTTCAAAGTTGTAGGTTTTGTTACTAGGTTTTCTTCTAGCTTGATTGAGAATAYATCTAAATCATAATGTCCATTAAAGTTTATTTAGAAATTCAGCAGTGTTTCACCAGTATGATTTCAGTTCCTTTCCTGTCTTAGTATACAGAAAGAAATGTCTCTAATAATTCAAGCCTGAACTCCATTAGTTCCGATAACTAAATTGTTTGGTATATCGTTACCAAAACGTCTTAGCAAAGTTATTTGTGGGTTGGTTATTGTTCTTTTTTTTTTTTTAAGGCTTGTTTTGTTGATTCTGTTCTTACTGTCACTTGATCTTTTTGGACCTTTTCAGTCTTGCTCGTGGTTGCATAGAAGTCTCAACAGGGTTTTAAGTTAGTTTATGTTAAATAAGAATATKTACTGTGTACAGTGGTGTAAGAAGGCAAAGCACTTTATAATGAAAGTCTGTTAGCTGCACTTTATGGGCTGGGTAAGTAAGACAGCAGAGAATTTCAATGACTTGCTCAAAGCCAGGCAGAAAGGGAGGAGAACTGAATTTTATTCATTTTTACTTTGCAYTCCTGCTGCCTTTCACTCTACAGAGTAGACTTGCTCTAGAATATCCTTTTTCCCCTCTGTTGCTAATCTAATTCTCTTTGCGGTATAATTCTGTTAAGTTTAATTGTTCACATTTGGTTGTGATTCAAGCTCTAAAAATTCAAACTAGTATTTAATCGAATGGCTCACATGCTGTGCGTGCCCCTAGAAGGAGCCATTTCCAAGTGTGCAATTTTGGATATGCTCCCTCTATGAATAGTCACAAAAGGGAGCTGAACGCACTCCTCCTTTTTGGCTTGTCTTTTCCCCATCGCCTGCCTCCGTTCTTTGAGCACTTGCAAATTCCAGAGGATTGCGGCCGAGTTGGTGTAAGTCCTATTGTGCTTTCTTAAGTTGATTTAAACTTGCAGGTACTCTTTGGCAATGTATAATTTCCACAAGTTGGGCTGAACAGGCTTAAACTTTTCTATTTGAAATAATATTTTATTTAGATAGTCACTTCAATTATGCTTTAAAGTATTTTTAAATAGAAGAAAATTGGATCTGACCTTTAACTGAAATAATTTTTTCTAACTGCTCGATTTATTAAAAAGTTTGACTTTTTTGTTTGAGGTTGACCTTCAGGCTGGCAAGATTTTTTTGATACTGCAAGAAAATAAAAAATGAGTTATTTTCATAGCTGATTGCCCTACCGGCCTGTTGGAAGCAGGCAAGAGTAGCCACAAATTATGTCATGTCGAGTCCTGGCCAATGTATAAAAACTTCTTAGTTATGTCTTGTTGTCTGGCTGTCGTTTCCCGAGCCACTAGAGCAGTGCCTGGGTTTCTTTTTAGTGTAGAGTGTAAATAGCTTGGGAGTTTTAGATTTTTCTTTTGTGCGGTAGACTCATTTCTCCATGGGAGCTATTTGCAAACACTTCTACTAATTATATTCTAATTATAAAATAGTAGGAGCAGATGCTGCTTTAGAGGAACACTTTGGTTGAAGGCATTCGTGGGATTGATAGGACAACTCAACCAGCAGATCAGCCATTGCAATAACAGCGGGCTGGCGACACTCCGCGTCGAAAATCGGGGTGCTCATTTTTCCTAATGACAAATAGCCATGGGTTCCGGTGCGAAACTGCGTCGTTCATGGTTTTTTTCTATAGTTTTGTGTTCTAGCAGAGATTCAAGCTGTTTAATAAACAAGTATATTTGGTAATTATTAAAATTAGTGAATCCAAAAAGCCCACATTCTGTCAGGAAATATTTCAAAAATTTTTTGAGAGGTCTGCCAGGAGGTGGAGAGGAGAAGGGCCAAAAGGAATCAGGCATCAGATATGGCATAGATTAGAAAAATGAAATCAGTCTTGACTGCTTATTTGAGTTCAACAGCAGAGACCCGCTGAACTTAAGGATTCAGGCAGTTGTGTGCATAAGCTTAACTTGGGAATCCTCCCTGGTGCTTTTTTTGTTTAAAAACGAGCACATATTCAGTAGTTCCCAGTGCTCTGCCTCCGTAACTGAGAAAGTCACAGTCAGGAAATAGGTGAAAATGATTTAGCAAGGACAAAACTCTCTCTTGTTCTTCAGTGGATGCAAGGTTTTTCCCCATCCAAGCAGGATAATCCCTCAGGAAACACTGACAGTACTGAATTAGCAATAGGTATATTCAGTGTATGTGCGGGACTTTCAGTGTGACTCTTAGTTTTGATAACTGGCTCTTCATCTAAGTATTGGCTTTTGTAGAAGGCCCTCCAGTCACCACCAGCAGGACAGGGCCTTCGGGGCCAGACCGTGAAGCAGTCAGAAGTTTGCAGAACATGCAAAAAATCGTGACATGTTCTAAATTTTTGTTTTTAATTGCAGCCAGGTTCTTTAGCCTCCTAGCCCTGAAATGTAATCTTAGATCCAGTGCTTTTTTTCTTCTGTAGCAAATTGAGATTCTCTGGGGAAAACAGAGCCAACCTTCCCCCTGCAAAACTGAAAGCAAAACTGAGTGCGGTCAGCTTTGACTGTTGATCAGATGAAAGAACAGGCAAGTGCTTCCCTTTGGCTACTTGGCAGCCGCGCGGTGCTCCAGCGACTCGCTCTAGTCCCCTGGGTACTCGGGAAGCTGAACGTGTCTTGGGCTGTTTGATAAATCCCTTTGCTTATCCAAGGCATTCATGATGGCTGCAGGACTTGATATGAATGACATTAAGGATGGCTACGCCCTGGATCATTCGCTGGGAAGCTGGAAACTCCAGTGCGTGATTTTCATGGTATTCTGTGCGTTTCAGGCAGGGGCATCAGCTCTTAATGACTCTTAATTTGGTATTTATTTTTGTATGTCCACTAATTCCTAATGCCTTGCCTGATGAGGAGGGTGTAAATAATAGACATATACAATTCTGATAGGAAAGATCTAGAAATGCATCCTCTACCCTAAARGTGCAGACTGTGCCAGTTACTTTATAATTTCCAAGTTTGAATGCCTGCATATCTTTCTGTTGCTGCTCTGTTTCTTTTTGAACATTTAAACCAACATTCTCTTTATTTACAGTCATTACCATTCAAAACATATTTAAAAACACCGTAAGTCAACAGTCTCAGCAGGCTGAACTGTTCAGAGCGGCGAAATGCTTTTGTCCACCGCGTGAGTGGGCTGTACGAGGCGCTGCACGGCGTTGCATTTGCACAATTACCCATGGCTGGGGTTACAAGGACAGCTGTGATTGATCCTTGAGTGACTTGTAATTTATCAGAGATTAGATATGATTTCTCCTGTATCTGATTAACCTTCTCTGTAARATGGTCATCATTTTTGTAATGGCAGTAGATTATTCCATACTTGAAAAGATGGATATCAGCTAGTTTCAATCAATAGCCCACAAAAGGTGACACCTTGAATTCACCGGGTTATCTATAAAGTGTGTCACAAATGGTTTGGTCATTTGTCAAATATACCGATTTCATTTAAGGCACCTCTGAAGTGAAGTGTCTTTTATTTTAGTGTGAAATACAGAGAGATAGAGAAGGTATGTTTGGGTTTTTTAGTGTAATCAGACGCTATTGCATGCTGCTTTAAAGAGCAAGTGCAAATAATTTCTATGAGTGACCGATGCGATTGCCATTTCCGTACCCCATTATATATGATTTTCTGTGTCACAATTGTATGGAGAGAGCTTGATTTGATAAGATTGCATTGCACTGGGTAAAATGGAGGTTGAAATGAAGTATTGTGCCCTTTTGTTATGTAAGGAACACTCTTTGTACTCTCTGTGGAGTGGATATATTTTCATGTGTTTTGTCTTTGAATTTGCTATAATGGCACATCCCTCCCCAGTATCCTTTGATGCAATTCTATTCTTAATGTGTTTTCAGATTTAAATTAACCTTCATTTATTATTCAGCCACACAAAGAATGCGTATTTCGGTATGCAGAAATGCAATCCGTTGATTGACTGCCTAGTCCCTTTCTGAGAGGTGGGAGGCATTAATTCCTGGGAGGGAGACTCTTACATCAAGTTTAGACAGTTTTCAATCTGTGGGAAGCTCTTTTTCACTGTCAGTTTAAGAAATATGTTAATAACTTGTACCTCGACTGCAGCTCAGCACTGAATGAAGCTGAGAAGGAAACTGCCATTCTTAAAAGTGAATCTTAGGCAACCGGATGGACAAGTTACTTAGGAAGGCAGTCACAAAGAACAGCATTTAAACTCTTCCTCTAAAAAAAACTTTGCCCACGTTGAGACAAAATAGATACTTCCTAAGAGAAGGCAGCTCAAGAGACATCCTGAAGCACCTGTCTAAAAATAATTACGTGCACCCCGTACCACTGTAGTTCTGATATGGTGAGATTTCAGCCAAGTAAATTGCAAGATAAGGATCCTCTTTCAGGAAAGCAATTTTAGCACGTCTTAAATGCCCAGCTAAACCGAGTGTATTGCTGAATCAGAATCTCCGCTCTTCCAAGAAAGGTCAAATCYTCTACCCCTCCGTTCCTTAATCCCTATTAAATACCTGGCCATATGTCACTGCCTTAGTTGCCAAAAATCACTGCTGCCTATGGTAAAGATCTAGACCACTATCTGCATGTATTTCTAAAATCACAGAAGTGACTTCAAGTCCTAAGCCTAAATTCGCTTTTCTAAACTGATAGGTGTCCCCTTCACTTTCCSTGAGATTGAGTCTTGCTAGGCACAGTACAAACGAAAGGATACTGAGTGCTGCAGCACTGTCTTTTAGGAACAGTGCCTTAGAAATCAGTCACCTGTTTTGTGAGAGCACGTGTATAATAGCTGACCATATGGAAGAGTATGTTGGCATAAGAAAGACCACGAGCCTGTTCCTGAAAGCCTGTAGGTGAATTGCCACAGCTCTTTCCTGTGATGCTGTATCGCAGGGTATGTTTTACCACTTGACTTTGCTTTGGCCTTTCCCCATTTCTTTTTCGTATTAATTTTGGCCATGCCCCATGAAGTGCTCAGACAATCTATTAAGATAGCTGTAGTTTGCTATGCTAATTCATACCATGTGTTAGTTTAGTTACTCACCAGTTATTAATCTTTTCGGTTCAGGGTCATGTTTTCCTGTCTTCAGCATTTTCCATAGCGTCTGATGATGTCCAGAACGCTGAGAGCTCCCAAAAGTTTGATAGCTAGTCATCAAGTCTCGGGTGGTTTTGACTTTAGGGTCTTGGGTAAATGTTTCATTTGCAAATAAAATGGGAAGAAACACTGACACGCGTTWGAGCAGTCGTGTATTGGGCTGGATGATTTTGATTCTTCAGTTGCTCATTGAAAACGGATGATGCTAGCTCCAAGATTGATTTTTATTATCTCCAGTCATCTCGTCCTGAAAGAGCTTTCATAATTTTGAGGCCAGAAGATATGATTATGTCTAGCTAGTCTGCTCTCCTGCGAAGCAGCTATACAATTTCCAGTGATTGCTGTGCTGCGTCTGGTAACATGTGGTTAGCCTGGAATATACCCACTGAAAAGACATTGAGCCTTGATTTAAAGTCTCCAAATAACGGAGCTGTTAGCACAGRTCTAGGTACAGTGTTAATATCTCTCCTTACTGAAACTGTACATTACTGAAGCTTTCCATAGCCACCCTGCTATTTATTGGCCCTGTTTCGGGCCTCGTGTGTTGCTTCGGAGCAGTGTCCGCATGCGGTGAGTCRGGAAACACCGGGAGTGTGGTTTTAGATGAACTGCTCGTAAAATATCTCTTTGCCAAAGCCAAGCGTTTTCTTTGCTCACTTTTCTCCTTCATTCCACTGTCCTTTCTAAGTGGACATACCCTCAACATCATATTGTTGTACTTCTTTTAAAAAGTCCAGACAATCTTTTGTTTAAAGCAAACCTTAAACATTATGCTGTCCGACCGTGGCGCGGTAGCAAGATGCTAGATGTCTGCATGTCCTTTGTAACGCCTGAGAGGTAGTTTGGTGTCTGCGGCGCCGCTGAATTGCTGTTGAAATGTTGGCCACATTCTCTCTTCGCTCCCCGGAAATCTGTTAGCTTTATAAAGCAACAGATTTTTCGTATGTGATATTAAAAGCTAACGTGACTGCAGAGAAATGGTCCCAAATGATTCAGATTTATAGGTGAGTCTTCTTGAAGCAAGATACATGTGATAGAGAAATTGGAAAATTTTGAATCTCTGCAAAAAAAGACACAATTTGCCTTGAAATTAATATAATACTGTAAGATATGGCAAATGAGGATGCTGTTCTGTGATGCATTTATTAACTGCTTTGATAAAAAACAAAATGAAAACCGTAAAGATGCTTGTATTCAAAAAAANAAATTTTGAATCTCTGCAAAAAAAGACACAATTTGCCTTGAAATTAATATAATACTGTAAGATATGGCAAATGAGGATGCTGTTCTGTGATGCATATAGTAAATGCCTTGACAACAATCAACTCGAAAACCCTAAAGATGCTTGTATTCAAAAAAAAAAAAAAAAAGTCCCAAGTACCTGAGTTCAAGAAAATCTGTTTCAAATTCTTGTAAATGAAACTTTTTATGCAGATAAGTAAAATGTACGGGGATCTCTAACACAGTAATACTAATGGCTTTTAAAACAACTCAGTCATTAGAAGGTTAATCAAACTTGCAACTACTGCTTGTATCCCTAGATCGCCTTAAGGAAGATCAAAAATTATACAGGGGCCTCTGCGCGACCTGGGGACCGGCAGCGCTGCGCCCRTTCGGCTGGCGCTGGGTGCAGCCCCTGGTGCTTGGCATTGCTTTCCTCTGTCTTAGCCGCTCGTTTGAAGCATCTGGTAATTGAGCATCAACTCTTGCACTTGAGCATTCATGCTTGAACCTGAAATTACCTTGTCATCCGCGCTGGCTTTCATTAAACAGCTAACAGATGCCCTGGCCTGCTCCTATCCCAGGGCGCGATGCGGAGCGTCGGAGCCTCGTATGCCGATGTGGCTTTGCTCTATGTGCTCTCCTCTTGTCCAGCTAGGAATAAATGTCCTCTTTACTGCGCCCAGCGGCGGCCGCTCTGGCCGCTACGTGTCTGACGTGGCCTTTGAGTACGGTACTCGGGATGCTAATCTCTCTCGTGTGCTTGAGGAAAACGTGCATATCCCTCAGCAAAAACAAACTCCACTTTTTCCATTTAAAGAACCAGAGCATGTTTCTTCTGTCCATAAGCAGCTGTTGCAGGTCTTTACTAGCTGATTTGTGTCCATTTGCACATATTTTCCCCTCCAAAGCCATGAACATTTACCAAACACTTTGCCTTTTTAGGCAAAAGAGTAGAGGGGAGAGGAACATATGCTGCAGACCTGCAATGGAGACTCTTCCACAGAATTTCCATTAGCTTCTATTAACCAAAATTGGCAGCATGAAAGYGCAAACAAATCCTGGATAGAGTGAAATGGACAGGTGGGGAAAAAAAGGGCAGGAATAAGCCTTTGCAAAGTCTTGCAAAGCCAAATTTTCCCTGCAAGAGTCCTGTTCTCAAAGCACCGTTAAGTTTGGGGGGGAGTTTTGATTTCTTCAGCTTTTAAACCCTGGATAAATTTCTCAAAATGCTGAGTGTTTCCTTCTCTCATTTTTCCTTGACCTCCTCCTCTGTGCCAGGATAGGTGTCTAAATACCCATTTAGGTATTAGGCACACGGGTTTCAGAAACCAGCATTTGAAATATTGACATTATTTCTTTTTCGGATCAGTCTTGGAGATGCTCAAGTCCATTGATTTGAGGCCGACAACAGGGGCTGTATCTCTGAAGCATGTTGCAGTTCAATCTTTTGTTATTGTAAAATACACTATATACCTGCTCTGTCCCGGGCTGGCCCGGCATAGCTCGTTTGCTAAGCACTTTGATATCCTTGAATGAAAGGCGCTGCAGTTATTAATATCGCTGCCTCCCTTCCCTCCGGGATTGGAGCACACAGCCTCCACAGCTGAGTCAAAGAGGAAATAAGTGTATTTGGAAATGGGATGCCAAGTAGCCATGTAATGCAAAGAGACCTGCCTCCCTCTAGATARAAAAAACCCTCGGTTCAGTTGCAGTCTGTTGGTCATGGGCACCACGTATGTGGTGTCGCTTCTTGCTCTGCTCCGGTCGCCGTGTATCATTCAAGAGATATCCACGTGTCGTGGGCTGACTTGTTTGTCRGAAAAATGCATCCATCTCCGAGTGTCAGGCTCTGATTTATTTTATGTCACCTGTGTCGTGCCACTGCAGATTGTGTCCCACTGTGTCATGTACTCTCGATCAATATGACACAGCACAGCCCTGCGTGAGCCGCAGCCAGCAAATACTACAACGCAAAGCTGTTTATTCTAAACAAATAAGCCCTCCTAATGGACACCTAATCGATACGGAATCAGGGTGGGATGGTTTCCTTTCACACCGGCTAATTGTTACCCTCGATCGCATCCGCCGAGCGTGCAGCRTGCTGCTTTGCGACTGGGAACGCGTCCCCGCTTCCCGGGGCTGCTCCAGCCGCGGGTCGTCCCCCGCTGTCGCTCTGCCCAGCCCCGCACCGCTTTGGCAGCGGGCTGCGAGCCAAGCTGCCGGCCAGGCTGCCGTGCCGAAACACGGTACCGAAAGCTGGAAAAGCGCCGTTTCCTTCGCACAGCCGTCCTGAAAATGCTGGCGCGAAGGGGAGGATAAGAAGGAGRTTTCGCGTTTCGCCGAGCCTTCAGTGACACCTACAGACAGAAGCGCTCGCCGGTGCGCGGCAGCACCGACGGGGCGAGGACCCTGCTGCGGAGCGAAGCCGGCCGGGGCCACGAAACCCCTCGCCGTCCGTCGCACCTGCGGGGCACGCGCTTGGTAGCCTCCCGCGTACGGGGCGCTGCTTTCCCTCGCTGTTGCCTTCTCAGAACTGCAAAGTAGACGGTTTTACCACTGGATCGCGGGGGGCTTTTTGCCCGCCTGCCCGTTGGCACGCAGTAGCCCCGTGTTTCTCCCGTGCAGGCTCTGCGGCGGTGCCGTATCTGTCAGCCGAGGTTGCCCCTCTTGCCTAGCGAATGGACAACAAATAAACGAGGCGCTAGCTCAGAAAAAGAGGATCTTTGATTTTTTGTTTCTAACTTGGATGCTAACCAGCACAGTTTTGGTATCATTGAAGCACTCACTATAATTTAAAAGGTGCCTGGTGTTACAGATTTTGAAAATGCAAATCTAATAATTCTGATTACCACTTGGCTGCGTATCACCAAGGTGTGCCTTCACTCGGCTGCCCTCAATTGGCTTCTTAATAACGTTTTCCATTTGCTGCTCTGCTAGGGTTATTAAGTAGGGGTTTTTTGATTTTGTTTTTTAGCTTTTTCCAGTCCTTGAAAAGAGACTGGTAAGCATTGTCCTTGGGGTGATTTGTAAAGCGCATTGCAGGGGGCTCGCACCCGCGCTAAGCATAGCTGGGGTCAGCGCCTTCGCCACGTGTCGTCCGTCATCAGGCTGCATCAGCCGTTCCCGTAAAGCTGGTGCGTTCGCACGTGAGATTGCTCTGCTTCTTGACGTGACCGGGTGGAAAGCCGGGGCCTGGTTTCCAGAGGCGCTGGGCACTCGCCGTTCCCACGACTTCTGCACTAAGCAGCTCGGGAAAGGCGGTCTCTAACCACCGACCGCCTCCCATTCTGCACGTGTGTATAAATTGTGCGTGTTTCAGCAGCAAGAACCCTGCTTTACCCTTCCCGCTATGGTGCTGCCTTCTCTCCGAGTGCAGGAAGGGGCAGGGAGGTGAGGATTAGCTACTGCACAATGCAGCTGCTAACAGCTGTTAAGGGCCAAAGCCTACCCGGCGCTTCGTGGGCTCCTGCAGGAGTGCCCCGGGCTTCATGGGGGACCCTCACTTCAGCTCACAGTCCTGTCCTTCCTAAACGTTTCATAGGGGCTTTGAACAGCACGGAGGATAGTGGAAATGCTGAAAGGACTTTCAGAAGGTGCTTCCGTGCCTGAGTCCCCACCGAAGGTGGGACGGGCCCATAGGAAGGCTTGGGCTGTGGATGCTCCGGGTCTTCATGAGCTAAGCGATAGCAGTGCCAAATAACTGTGAAATCCTGATACATTCGTCGTATAAAAAGAAGTCCAGATAATAATTCAACAAGCATTATTTTAGCAACTTGCATTTATACTGCTTTTCATCTGAGAAACTTTAAATGCTTAAAATAACTTGTATTAATTAGTTAAGCCTCATAACACCTACTGCGGTCACAATAAGAATTACTCTGTTTTGTTAGAAGTGAAACTAAAATACAGATGAATTAAATTTGCCCAAGGTAACACAGTCAAGTCCCTGAGGACTTGAGCTGAAGCCTATTGAAGTCAGTGATGAAATCTTTTCTGCTACCTTCTGTAGACTTCTGATAAGGTCTTTGAAAATCCAGGAGTAGCTTCGCATCCCCTGAACTTCCGTGAATAGTTTTGCCCGGTGCATATCTTTTTTCCTGTATTTTTATTATTTTAGCAGGAAATTAAGCAGTCGGCCAATAGTCCCTCGCTGAAGTAGTTAAGATTTCAGTTTCATATACTAGAGAATGAATAATGCCCGTAGTATTTTACTATGACAGCTATGTGGAATGGACTTTCAGAATAAGCAAAAATATCTATCTGTATATGATTTTCAGACTTTTGGGCTCATTGTTAAGCAATATTTTGTCTCCTTTTCATTTCCTCTGAGGCCCTGGAGAAAAAATCACTGCATTTTTGTCAACAGAAATGAAAGACAAATGTTAACTTGAGAGGCAAAGGGAATTCATGGGCCCAGATGAGGAGCTGAAGTCTGCATAATGTGTCATGGCTCATCTTTCTATGCCACCATCTTGTTCGTACTGATATGAAAAATAGGCAATTAAATCAGTGGTAACGGATCCACATGAACTCCAGCTGTGAATACGGGATTAGTCCCAAAACCCAAGGTGGAGCTGATATATCCTCCTGCCCATATTTTTTAGCAGATGGACTCTTCTACATCACAAATGGCCTCAGCCTTTGGGYCTTGCTTTCCTCTGTAAATGTTGTGTTTTGGGCAGTAACCTTTCTGATCTTCCATCTAGTTCACCTTCCCAAAACCCTTCCTGAGCTGTTGTTCACCAGGCCAGCAACTTCTCGTTTAAGACCACAGAGAGCCTGAAAGTGAGGCAGTCAGAGCCGCTAACGGAGCAAACCGRCTGTGCCCGTGGCACGGACAGAGTAGCTACACCTGGAGCCACCTCCCGGCCCAAAGCCCTGCCGTCAGGTATTAGTACAGTACCTGGTTTTTTGGGGCACGGCTTCGGTTTGCCTGTTGCGAAAGATTCGGTTGGTACCACTCATTTATGTTTATTGTTTGTGTGGGCCCTCCTCACACAACAGAAAAACACCCAGGTTTTACTTAAAAAATGTAAAACCGTCCATCAGATGAGAGAAGAAACCGGCGTATTAAACAGGGTTTTCAATAAACATAGCCAGAATTTGGCTTCTGTTAGTTTGCTCTTTCACTGTCCAGACACAAGCAGGTATCATTCATGTCTTCCATATACCCTCCTTCATTCCAGTTTTGGATATTTTACATTGAGAGTGTTTTGTCAGGGCAGTGTTTAATTTAGGAACAACAAAAAGGGTTTTTGATAACCCTGGTGAATCAAGTATGACTGTGAAACAAATCCTTGGAGGGAAGAGATTCCAGTAAAATTAGCTCTGGTCTCCAAGCTCTTTCAAAATTTTTAACCAAGCCTTTCAGATCTGATTCATTCTTTTCTGGCCTTTTCTTTTCTCCCTGCTCATCTAGATTGTGACTGGAAGAGGATCATAGAAGGTTTGTTAAAGGTGTTTCAATCTGATTGAAAGTGAAAGGTATCGGAGTAAAATCAAAGATGTGATAATTCAGTTGTTGCATTAAGGATCTTCCTAACTCTAAGTGACAATCTCAGCTAAACCTTTTACATTTTTAAAGTTCTGATAACAATGCTGCATTTGTGGTAGATTGCTTGGGACCATTTTCAGCTCTGGGATATCTCTTCGTTCTCAATAAGACAGAATTTGTTCTTATTTTTTCTGTTCTCTTTGTTGTTTGCAGATCCAACACGGGTTATGGTGTCACCTTTCAGCATGGATGTCACTGTTGGAGAAAGTATTGTCTTGCCTTGTCAGGTATCTCATGATCACTCGCTAGATCTTATGTTTACTTGGTCATTTAATGGACACCTGATAGACTTTGAAAAAGATGGGGATCACTTTGAAAGAGTTGGAGGGGTAAGTATTAATACTAAAGCAATCTCCCCAGACTGTTCCTCTYTTGTATTGCAATGACTAGAAATAACAGGGAAGGGCTACTAAGTGAAGGGATTTGGCTGACTTAATAGTAGGAGACATGTTACCTAGTGTCTTATAGGCTGAGAAGATAAACACTGCCAGTAGACTCTTTTGTTAAAGTTGATGTAGAAATGTTATAATTGGTTAATGACCTGCCTTGAAGTCTGCTCTCATGAATGACGTGTGTTAACATTGCAGAGTTCTCTAAGGCAAAAGACCTCTAGTGCATTTTCTCACTGTGAGACAAAATTGTGCCTTCTCGCTTTTCCCAAAGAGAAGGCCCTAATCGTTTTTCTGTGGCTGTAACTGTAAAGGAAATTTTAAGTGCAACTACTGTAGAACACTGTATTTGCACAGAAGATAGTGGGAAATCAGAGGCTACCCTCAAATTTGTGCAGACAGTCTTTGTTGGCATACTTACGCGTCTCTGTCTATGCTTAGAATAAATGTTTGTCCACCACGCAAAATAAACTGCATAGTATTACAAACATCGCTGACCTTGGAGAGGACATTTGTTTTCAGTGTTTACCAAAGTGAAATGTCACATCGGTATCTTAGGGTTCCTTGTGTGTGCGTTGATGTGTGTCTGCACCCACTGACAGTGCAAACTTTTGCAATGTGCAGCGAGTTGTTTATCTGAAGGTTCAAAAGATTAAGTTCATGGAAATCTCATAGTAAGAAGAAGAGTCGGGTTTGAAAAGATGTTTGGAGTTCCCAATAAATACAGCCCTAGCCACCGCTTCCGCTGAAGTACATGGGCACGTGGTAGATAAGGGGAAGAAAGTGTAGTGGAGATGGGGATTCTTCCCTCCCTTAGGGCAGGGGGAAACGGGCTTGCTTCAGCCACCGTTTTGTGCCTCTCCAGGAGGGTCTGGGCAGAACTTCCCACGCAAGGGAAGCCCACCGGCCGCCAGAGCCGCCCGCCGGCCCGGACGGGGCAGGGCTGGAGCGACAACGTGCCGCCGTCGCTCGCGTTTCCCCCTGGCTGATTTGGACCCGCTGGGCTGTGAGAGATGGTTACGCAGGCTGCGGCCGGCGGGAGCGCGGCAGCCTCATGCTCTGGGCGGGAGCGCGGGACGCCGGGGCCCTGCAACGCTCCCGTGGGAGCAGCAGTCCCACGCGCTGCGCAGCCGCGTTCTGCACGGCGCCAGCCTCGGCCTCTCTTGCCGCCTCTTCCCCCTCCGGCTGCCTGTTGGATTTTCTCTGCTTTCACCTAAATTGCAAATGGTAGATTGTTTCAACTTCTTTAGTAGTTCTAGATTTTTTTGAAGTTGTTGTGGCATAAATTTTGAGAATCGCAGAGAGTCAGTGCCATAAAAGGTACCTAAGGAAACCTAAGAGGTTTCAAACACGGGTGTAACACATCTGTCAGACCTTCCTCCAGCAATTCGTGCTAGTCCTCTGACTAAAATAATTTCCAAATAATTTCCAAATAAATTTGGATTTAAGAAAAAGAGGAGGCGTTCTGCAGGCTCGGTCTGGACCGCGGGTGGAAGGCTTGCTTCGCTTTGGAGCCGCACTGCTTCCCTTCCCAGCTCACGGTGCCTCTCGTTTAACCTGTGCCGTGTTAGGGAGCTCTTGTGGGAGCTGAATTTCCAACTTAGTTGCAACTAAAAATGTTCTCTCTCATAATTCTTCCTGATGCCTTTTTTCCACTTTTATTTGATGAACGTGGCGAGAAAGAGAAGGAAAGAAATCAAATTTTCAGCAGAGGTAGAAGACGGAACAGTTTTACATGTTGCTCGACGGCTGTTTTACAGAGTCACGTGCTCTGCTAGGTTGCAGGCAGACTCCTAGTCTATGTTTACGTTTGTCAGGACTGAAATTTAATGCTGAGAGGAAAAGGAAACACAATTTACAAGCCTTGCTGTTATCTCTAAGAAATCATTAAAAGATGCACTTAAAGATTTATGCCTAGCGTGTACCTCAGCAGTGACAGCTGTTCCCGGTGACTCTACTTGCTCGGCCCGCAAAGCTAAAATTACAAACTTTATTAATATTCTTCAATCAGAAAGCCACAATCACAAGGTTCCGTGAGATGGCTGGTGCACTGAGCGCTTTGTGTCTGGAGGAAAAATCAGAAAGTTGAGTTTCCTGTACATGCGGAAACATAATTAGTTCTGTTCAACAGTTAATCAGACATGCATTTGGCGTTTGGAAAACAAATTACTGCTGTTAGGTGGTGCAAAATTTCCTTAGAGAGTGCTGTTCTCATGATCTTTAGCACAAAAACACTGGGCAATCAAAATGCTGGCCATAATACAAGGCTGTGAAACTACTGCAGATGTCTCATAATTTGGGCTGGTTTTCCCTTACAAAAATGGATGTAGGCAGAACGTAGACATCTGAATACCAATATCCAGAGAGAGAAAGGAGGAATTGGAGCAAACTTGCCTTAAATAAGCTTGATCACATTGTTTTAATGGGTAAACTGCTTAACTGACCCAAACCAGGCTTCGCTGTCCCTTGTAAAAGCCRTAATTTTAGAAATGCAACTGCTTTTATCTTCAAGGCAGACTCACATAATTTTAATAGGCCACGGCTTGCATTACTAATGTTTTCATCAGCCAGTGTAAAATAAATCCATTAGTCACAGTGTCCTTCATGTGATAATGATGTTTAGCGCTCATTAAAAAGTAATTGTAACCACTTTTCCCTACTTTATCAGCAGGATTCAGCTGGTGATTTGATGATCAGAAGCATCCAGCTGAAGCATGCTGGGAAATATGTCTGCATGGTGCAAACAAGTGTGGACAAGCTATCGGCTGCTGCAGACCTCATTGTAAGAGGTATTTGAATTTTGTTACTGTTGTTGTAAAATTGCTTTCTTCCTATCTTCTGCGGCTGGTAAGGCAATTCATGGTCTCAGAGACATTCATTAGAATCCCAGCATCTTGTAATTAATCTAAGAAATAAGCTCTAAGTACACGCTGTGGTTCGTAGTACATTTTCAGACAGCGCGTGTAAAGCGTCTGTCATATATACATGCTCATACAACGAACACGCAGCACAGATAAATGGTACACGTTCATGTCCCGAATGCAAAACTTGCACCGACTGAGCTCCTTTCTGTGGTCAGCGGCACAGCAGAAATAGCGCCCAGTTAATTCACTGCGTTGATCCCTGACAGTACTTGCTCCTTTTCTAGAATAAACATGATTTAGGGACATCACTGATGCTTCAAGATCAAATCCTTGCCGTGCGTAGGTGATCTTTAAGTGTGGCATTAACTGAGATGCAATTAATTAGCCAGATTCTGGGTCCTTTTAGTAAGTATATGTTTTTGTGCTCATCAGCTCTGTGAAAGACAAAACTTGGTTTGCTCTGTACCTAGCATCCTCGGTTCTCAAAGATCCCAGCAGAAAGGAAAGTACACGGAATTTAGCAAGGATAAATTTCATCACTCAAACCCTGACTACACCCAGGCCTGCAGCTCCTTCCCTAGGTTGTCTCGAGAAGTCAGGGGTGGAGGAAGAGTGAGCACTGAACTGAGCCCTGCCCCCTTGTTCCTCCATTCCACCCTCAGTTTGTCCCCCCAGGTAAAAATTAAGGCAGATATTTTAAAAATAATTCAAAGAAAAAATTGCAGGCACTTCTTACGTGCAAAATCCTAGTTTTCATGCTCTCCATGTAACATATATTCTCAGTCTGATCAAAAAAAGCAGAGGAGAGCATGAAAAAGCAATAAGAAATTCCCTCTTCATCGCAGCCTTGCCAGAGCAAAATGTGCAGGATTAGGCCATAAACTTTCAGCCATGATGTACCCTTGTCTGTAGCTGGGCTTTTCTGTTATTAGCACAATATCGTTGAGCCTTTCAATGCCTTTGCCCCGTTAAGAATATGAATGCAGAAGTTCTTGGCCAYGTGCAATGCAAAGAAGCCATGAGAGTCTGCTGGAGGAGCAATGATTGCTGGACGCGTGAGCGGATAAGYGTGGTTTGTCAGCCCCTCCCCTGCCCCGTGGGATAAGGTGCTGTTGCTTTTCCATACGCACGCTCCGTTTGCTGCCTCTGATGCCGATCAGTCCGTYGGCCAAATTAGTGGCACTTGAGGCTCGTAAGTGATACTGCATACAGCATCTTATGGGAAGCGAGTAGGGATTGTCCTGGGGCTTTATAAGCTCTGTTGCTACAGTAAGGAGCTCGGGAACACAAACATTCGTGCTTTTATTCCTCTGACTGTAGTGGCGCGGAGAGCTGCAGGCCGTGCGGGGGCCCTCGCGGCGCGGGCCGCGTGCTGCGGACGCCGTGGGGCAGCGGCGCGGGCCGGCTCGCTCCCTCGGTTTCTGTGAGGCCCCACGTGGAGCAAATCCCAAACGACGGCCCGGGCTGCTCTCCCCCGTGCGGGCGGTGAAGCTGCCGCGCTTTGCCCCGGGAGGTTGCCCAGGTTCCCCATTATGTTGGTTTTTGTATCTTTGCTGCAGCATTGTTTCAGATGCAGGTTTTTTGCACAAACATTTCAAAACAGCCTGCTGACGAGGACATTGCTTAAGTAACTTCCCTAGTGCTGGCTCGGTAAACAGGCGGGAGGAACATTCGGTTCTCACAGGAGACTGTTGGTGACGGCACAAACGCTGATCTTGTCACTCCCCGGAGCAGCAGCAGGGACTTCGCCCGCTGCCCCGGCTCCCCGGCAGCTCTCTTCCTTCTCTGATGCTCACAGCTGGGCTGTGTCTTGTCACCGGCTGTAGGAAAATGAGGAAATACCCACGATACCTGTAACAAAACGGCCTGAGGTGGGCTGTGACAACAGAGGGGGAGATGAAAAGCRAGTGCATAAATAGAACTTTCATAATCAATTTTAAAAGTTTTTTTAAAAAATATAGTCATTTGACATGTCAAAGTAAGAACTAGGACAAAAATCAATTATTTACTTGATGTCAGGGAATATCAAGCAAGAGCATACAGAAGAAGTAACCTGTGGCACCACGCGTGGACAGACCAGGCCACTTGGTCAGATTTTTCATGCCGTGATAACATGGTAGTCGCATGTCTGCTAGCAGCCCCGAAATATTTGGGAAACTGGGGACTGAACTTGATCATTTTTCCCCCTTTCGCCCTACGGTAGCCTTTTTCTTTTTTTTGCTCTGAAGCTGAAAAAAAAGCTGTTGGGATCTATCAGGAAAGCCACTGGGGCTCRGGGGTGGCACCCGTCCCCTGCGGAGCGAAGCGCGAGCAGCCCGGGGCGAAGGGCGGCCGGGAGCCGCAGCAGCAGCAGCTCAGAGCCCTGCTCCTCGCCTGGTCCGAGCCCGCTGGCTGCCTCTCGCACTCGTTATCTCACCTAATTGCACAGAGGTGCAGCTAATAATTCTTTGCTATCTCATGTAATGATTGCACGAAGGTGCCAAAGAGGCTTTTCCTTCAGTTGATTTTAGGGTAGCGTCTGCATGAGTTTTCTCTTGAGTTCATCTGGCAATATTTCCTTGCACCCTGCTAACAAGGATATTTTGAAATGCTGGGAATAACCATCGTTATTCCAAAATATGAAAGTGACAGTTCATTTCAGCTTCTGCCAAGCAGTATAAGTAATTCGTGAAGGATACAGTGAAATTTCATTTCTCAAATGTGACACTATCATCTAACTTGTGATGAAGAATTGAACAAGCTAACTGCTTCGTAAGGTTGCATTACATGGTTATTCTCCCATCGCCCCAGCAAAACTATTTAAAATCTTAACTTCTTAGAAATTAAATCTGGCTAGACCTGCTGAAACTTTCATTTTAAAGACAGGATATTGGAAGGTTTCAGGGTATTTTAAGTATTTAAATATGTCCAGCTCTCTGAATATCAGCATATGAGAATTATTTTAGTCCAAAGGTGCAAGAATGAATTAAAAGTGGAGAATTTATTGTGAAACTGTCCTTTTTGGGAGATTTCTCCTCAGGTACCAGTACTGATTGCAATGGACATATGATATGGGAGTGAGGTCATCTCTCAGAGAGATGTGTTATATAGTGCTTTACTGGTCAACAGGGCCCAAGCAATGAAACAGAAAATCCTGGTACATACTTATGCAAGATGCTAAGTACAAAAAGGGTCTTCGTTCCTCACCAGCTTCTGAGTGCATCCAAGCTGTAGCCATAAAAAATACTTGCTTCTGTAGTCCAGTCCTAAACTGGCAAAAGGGAGATGACAGACTGATCCTTGGTCCGTTAGGTAATTCAGGTATATCYTGATGTGAAAAGGCCTCCAAGCTGCGCGCTTGCGGGACAAGTAGTGAGCGTGCAGTGGGGCTTGACACCGCTGTGCTTCGGTGGGATCGTCAGGGCTGTGGATGGAGCCGATAATCTCTGGTTTTGCAAAGCCATCCCTTCTCGGGCCTCCCAATCTCATCCAGACAACAAGAAGGCCACTAAACCACAGCTATGGCTGAGCGCAGCTCCCTGACAGAGACCAAATTACCCCTGTCCTAAGTAAGGGATGAAGAACAGAGTGTTCCTTCCTCATGTCGTCCCAAAGCTTTAAGCACTCCTCTCCTGTAATTTTTCTCACAGGTCCCCCAGGTCCGCCTGAAGCTGTGACAATAGATGAAATCACTGACACCACAGCGCAGTTGTCCTGGAGACCGGGAGCAGACAATCACAGCCCTATTACGATGTACGTCGTACAGGCGAGAACCCCCTTCTCCGTGGGGTGGCAAGCGGTGAGCACAGGTAAATGCATCACTCGGCAGGAGCTGAGCCTGGCCTGCAAAGATCTCTGGAGATAAAAAAACAAATCCGTCAGGACCTACCTGTGTAGGCTGAGTGAAACTAGCTCTGCACCCGGACGCTGAAAAGTAATTTCATTGACTGCAGAACACTGGTCTTTCTTTAACTAGTTTCAAGTTTGGCAACCTAAAGATTTAGGGTCCAGTCAGTGCTATTACTCATCCATTTTTCTCATGAATGTTTAAGGGAAAACAGAATGAATTCCTATCTTTTGTTGCTATGGTGGAGATATACAACAGTAATTGTGGCCTATAAAGACATCCCTCAGGGATAGACCATGTCATCTGGCCTGTCTTTAAGTAGAATTATTTTCCTGATAGAGGGAAAAATCCCATGATGTARTTGCTCATTCTGTCATAGGTTAATTTGGTTCTAGTAACCATTAAATAGAGGAAAAATGTATTTAAAAAAATAAAAGTAAAAATAACAAACATTGGAGCCTGTTGTCTTGGCACTTTGTTTTCAGAAGGTGGCAATTTAGGAGGATTTTTTTAATAGCAGGAATCTCTGTGCTGACAGCACAATGTTTTAGTGCCACCTATTTTACATTTTTGGCAGTTAACAAAGCATTAAAAAATGAGAAAAGGTTTGTCAGTCCTTATTCAGTTCATATTTACACTAATCCCTCATTTTTAAGGGTATCAGATATGTGGTCTTTAATCCTGTTAGTGGTTTTAATTGCATTCCTGACCTCTCACTGTCTCTTAGTTCCAGAGATCATCGATGGCCGGACGTTCACAGCAACAGTGGTGGGTTTGAACCCTTGGGTCGAGTATGAATTTCGAGTAGTGGCTGCCAACCTTATTGGGATCGGAGAACCAAGCAGACCGTCGGAGAAGAGAAGAACTGAAGAAGCTCGTAAGTAGTGGTGGGAAACGGAGTTAGAGCTTGGCGAAAGAACTCCTCAGCATTAAAGAATGTGTTACACAGGAGAAAGTYGAGAAGCATTTTCTACACTTTTCTCCCTCGTGGCATGTTATTTGTGTGCACGGTTCGTACATGCAAGATGGAATAAGCAGTAGGGTTTGTGGAGCTCCACATGGGCTCTTTTGACTCCACTAGTTCTGGACATACAGGAAGATTTCCTCCACTTGGAAAATCATCACTTTCTGTGGGGGAAAAGGTATTTGGGCAGGTTTTTTGGAGAGTGCTGTCCAGTATCCACTGCTCAGCGATGGGAACTGTGAGTCAGTGCAAGGAGTAAGCTCAGTGTGGTTGTTCCGGGAATATGTGCCTCATTACAGCGAAACCCCTAGGAGGTGACTCCTCTGTTCTGTTTTAGCCTGTAATGGAAGAGAATATCAAATAGGAAAATGAATGAGCCCTTTTTATGAAAGATAAATGTTTAAACTAAACAATTAGAGACTGAATACACAAGTTAATCGACATACTTTTAATATACTATTATTGACTTACTTTTAATATAGTATTTGCCATGGCAAATTACTCATTTGCTAATAATGTTTTTGGTACCCAGAAGGGAAAGGCCAGAACAATCCTGTTGTTATGTAGGTCTGTGTCATTTCAACACTCTTGTGGTTGCAAAATCACCGCTTGCATTTTCAATGCTATGTACTGTTGTGCATCTTTTTTTTGCAGTTCCTGAAGTCACCCCAGCTAACGTCAGCGGAGGCGGAGGGAGCAAGTCTGAGCTGGTCATTACCTGGGAGGTAAGTGGCATCCAAACCAAGAAGAAAATGAGTATGGTCCTGATCGAGAGGCACCCTTTCACCCCAGTGTCACCCCACCACCCACGGAGCCCAGTGTAGCTTATGTAGATTTCAAACTGCTTGTGGTAAAAAGCCCAAGTGGTGTGATAAAATAGCCCAGCTATTAAAATTCAGCTAAAATCGCTCCCTCGTCGCGGGCCCTGGTGCAGTGAGGCCGAYGCAGAAGTGCTGTGCGAGGGCAGAGAGCAGGCTGTGCATTGCCGCTTGCACGTGAGCRCAGCCCCCTCCGGCGCTGAGCACATCACCAGAAATACGGCAAAACGGGGACAGACTGCCGTAGGGGCGGGAATTGCCGGGAGCGCGAAACAGATCTTGTGAGGCCAATCTGGGGAAGTCCTGATCCGATTGAGARTGGTTGTGGCTGGCTTCCAATCTTAAACCCTCATTCCTGCACCGGATGATATGCCAGCACATAGTTAAGAGTTAGCGTGACACGTTACATGCTGGCTTTTGTTGCTGATGATGAAAACCGCAAGAGGAGATACAAGGAGGAAAAATGTTTAGTATTCCTTAGGGTAGTCAGGGTTGGAACTCTAGTCATTTATCTGCTCATATTTTCATGTTATGATGCGATGAAGCTGGCATGTCTTCCCAAATAATGAACTTCACTAGACACGCTAACACTTCTGCTGAGCACAACTGTTGACCAAACTGGCAGAATGAATCATCAGAGATATTTTTAAGGTTATTAAAAAACTATAAATGGCTTTTTATCCTTACCACACAGCCTGATGTGCTAAATTTCCTCCTCCCTTGGACTAATTAGTTTCACTGTATCTCTTAAAGATATTCTAGTGTGTTTCAAAAACACATATGGCAAGAACATGAGCYGTGACTTTGAATCACAATTTGCAGAAAATATAATTTATATTCCAGTAAAATAATCAGCTTAAACTATTAAATGCACAGAGGCCCTTTCTTTTGGCTTAGTACTGTTTTGAGCTGTAGAACCCCGAGTGGGAAGCAGCCTCCAGAAATAACCCCTGCTTGTGCTCAAGCACCATCGCCTTCTGTGGGACAGTGGCCCGTAATTAAGGATCATTTTAATAAATTGAAGCTTTGGTTTCGGATGCACCTTTTTGGGGGGCTACAAGCCCAAGGCCAGGAAATGGCAGTATGTATAGAAGTGACCTGAAGATGGTAGGTTGTTTTTTCCAGTTGTTACCTGTCACTTACTTGCTGTTCTCCATCACRCTTACGGCAAGTCACTCACTGCCATCTTGATCTCTTATTGCCCGGGATTATCGATCTCTTACTCTCCAGGATCTGAATAGGGAGCTGGCCTGGTCTGGGTCCCTGGATGAACATTGGCCAGCACGCCTGGGCTCGCAGCCGGCRCTGGGGAGGGGAGCCAGACCCACGGCGGCCTGCGTTGTGACTCAGAATGTTTTCTTCAGGACTTCACATATGAATCCAAAGATGTGGGAACAGCTGCACGTGTTTGGAAAGCAGGAGCTGTGTCCTGGATTCACCCCCCCAAACTTTAGACACTTAGTCACTGTAGCACCTAACATTAGCYATGTCATTGCTCCAGATTCCTTCTCTAAACGATGAGGAAAGATAGGCACCCACAGAAAGTGAGGCAGAGCATCTTCTGGAGATACAGCTTTCTGCCCTGACTGCAGGGAGCGCGTGGAGCAACAAGGCTCCCAGCACAGACATACCACTTCGCTGCCCAACAGTAGGGTGGGATTAATCCAGGTTAGATGCAAAGCAGAACTGCAGCTGTTTGCAGTTTCTGGTACTCTGTTTGGACAGTAATTTTAAAAGGACCGGCGGGCGATAGGTAGCATGCAAGGAGAAAGAAGCGCGCGCTGTGGCTGACAGGGCTGCTCTTGTGTGCTCTGCCGCCTGCAGACGGTGCCCGAGGAGCTGCAGAACGGCGGTGGCTTCGGTTAYGTGGTGGCCTTCCGGCCCTTCGGCACCGTCAGCTGGATGCAGACCGTCGTGGCCTCTCCCGACGCCTCCCGATACGTGTTTCGCAACGAGACCTTGCCGCCCTTCTCGCCCTACGAGGTGAAGGTGGGGGTGTACAACAACAAAGGCGAAGGGTCTTTCAGCCCCGTCACCATCGTCTACTCGGCCGAGGAAGGTACGGCGTGCCACCACTGCGTCGCCCTCCTCGCCGGTGTCTTGCCATTGAGCGCGGGAGGCGTTAACAGGAGTTGAAAGGGTTTCGCATCCACGCTGACATATCCTTTGATATCTAATCCTTGCTCTGATTTATAATAAATGGCAAGCCATGATTAATTCTTTTGATGGTCATTAAAATAACATTCATCTTAATGAAATCTTTTGATATTAATGGAGAAGTAATATGTAATCTGGAAAGAATTCAGCTGAGATTTAGTATGAATTAATGTCCACTGATGAGAAAATGTTCCCTTTTGTCCTAATTGCAGTACATGGTATTCTGGGCTGAGGTTAGAAATGACATCTTATTATTTCTTACACAGAGGAGAAGGGCAGTCTGGCCCAGGGCTGACAGGGCATCATTTTGAAAAGTGAAAGTTTGTTTTGGTTGCCTGCCTCTTTTCTCATGYAATGAGGAAAATCCCTTGAAGTTTGTAACTAATTGAACATAAAACTGAAAACTCAAATTTTATTGCTAACTCCTCTATGCAGAACCGACCAGAGCTCCAACCAGCGTTTTTGCCAGAAGCCTTTCTGCTTCAGACATTGAAATTTCTTGGGCTTCCCCTCGAGAGAATCCGACTAAAGGAAGGATACAGGGCTACGAGGTAGGAGAACGAAACGCGGCATTGTTTCAGTGCTAATCATTGAGGAGACACAGAAAGATACAATGGAAAGTCATTCGAATGCTGTTCCTTACGCAGCCTGCCCAGGAGGCAGGCCGGTTCCTGCTGAATCTTGACTTCATTTCTCCTTCAGCGTTCAGAGGTTTCTCTCACGAGGTAAAAGACTCTGCCTGTGGCCGTACGCAGCCCGGCTGAAGGCGGGGAGCAGGTCTCGTTAGGGGAAGCGCCGTTCCCTGAAGACCAGGGCAGGCTGCAGGATCTGAAGTCCGTGTAGTTGAGTGGAAAATTGAAGTCTATAAATTGTGYCATTTTTTCCATCTGAAAMCAAAGCAGGCAGAAGTACCGTCCCYTGAATTTACAGACAGAAGCTGGCATTTCTAATTATTGTGGTCTCCCCAGAGCTGGAGAAAATGGCAGGATTTACAGAGATGAGGTAGAACATTGCCCTAATGGGATTTGCAGTTCCAGGATGGTGTGTGCAGCCCTTCTCCATTCAGCAGTAATTAGGGTCACATTAACCGTTCAGATAAACCTCACATTATTAGACACAGTATTTCACTTGCTGCTGGTCTGTGGCTGTAAAGAGCTATGGCCTGGGCGGGCTCAGGGTACTGAGTGAAGAAGGTAAATGAACTTTTGTGGCCAGCCTCTACCTGAGGTCTTGAGGGCTGGAAGAAGGCAATGCAGCCATGCTTATGTCTAGCAAGGAACGAAGAGAGGGGAGCAGGGCGCAGGATTTGCCTGCCTTGTGCTGGCCCTTTGGGCAGCGGTGCGGAGCTCGCGGCCGAGCGGCGCTGGCGCTGCGGCGGTGCTGCTAGCAGGTCCCCGCGGGGCAGCAGGAACCTCGCTGCGGGAGCTGCCACGAGCTGCAGAGCCTGGCCCRAAGGGCAGGCCTTGCACGGACTAAAAGGTCGTGCAAGGAATATTTACTGTTTGTTCCATGTTCCACTTAGCAGCTAGCCAAAAACACAGAAAAGTTGCCTCTTGCGGAACTAAGGAAGTAAAACCTACTCTGTTTTTCAGGTTAGATATTGGAGACATGATGAAAAGGAAGAAAATGCAAAAAGAACTAGAACTGTTGGTAACCAAACATCCGCAAAAGTCACCAATTTGCGAGGCAATGCACTGTATCATTTAGCAGTCAAGGCGTACAACACTGCYGGGACAGGACCCGCCAGCGCCACAGTCAATGTCACGACAAGAAAACCGCGTGAGTATTCGTGCGGAGAGGCTGGACCGCTCGAACCGCATTCGAAGGGTGTCTACAAGCCCTTTCTCTGTCACTTTCAAGCTCTCTCAAGTTCGAAGGTGCTGTGAGATTTTCCTTTGCTGGGTTCTTGTACACAAGGTTTACCAGCCTTTCTCCTAAGGCTCTTCCCCATGTTCAGTAAGCAGAGCATGCAAAACTGAAATCACAGCTGGGCAGGAAAATTAAATATTTATCTCATCATTCAAGAGGGCTTTTTTCTTCTGGTCTCAGGCATGTTGAGCGACTGGCTGAATCCTTTTTCATTTAGAGCGCTGTGTTGTGTCGCCCCTTCGGTGACCTTGAGGACACAGATCAGTGGAACAGCGCATTAACTTTCAAGAGCAATAAGACTGTGTACATGCTCAGCCGTGGCAGTAGAAGCTCCAYTGGTGCTGGGAGGGATCCAACAGGGAAACATTGCTCCTTAATAATGTAATGCCTCCTGTATTTTGATATAGCCCCAAGTCAGCCCCCTGGAAACATCATATGGAATTCATCTGACTCCAAGATTATACTGAACTGGGATCAAGTAAAAGCCCTGGATAACGAATCAGAGGTGAAGGGATACAAGGTGAGTGTTCGGTCGGCAGAGGGCTACTGCTTCGCTGCACTGCCTCCCTTGGGACCCTCTGATCCRGCAAGGAATTCATGTTAAGTGTAATGAACATTCCCATGATCCGGTGTCAAGTCTGGGGTTTATAAAAAGACCAGATTAAGTGATTTTTCATGATACGGCTTTCCRGGTTAAAAAGCTAGAAATGGAGAGCACAGCAGCATTTAGGGAGCCTGCTGTGCTACCCGCCAAGGTTGCTGGTTGAACGTCCTCGCCCCCAGAGAAGCAGGTCTCTGCGCGGTGCATTCGCACCCCAGCAGCGCCCGGTGGCCGCCACCGTGAGGGTGGCAAACCCCGTCCCGGCTTTCCAGCCACGGAGGCTTGTCGGCTGCTTGCAGCTCCCCTGCTTCTGGTAGAAATCTTCCAAATGCTACRGGTGGCTCAATAATTGCAGATAAATAAAATGCTTTCCTAATAGCTCCATTTTCTTCGGAAAGCAAAGCCAAAAGAAAGGAAAGAGAATCCTCATTAAGTAGCAGTTTTAGTAGGGTATAATTTAACTAGAGAGAAATCTTGGGAGGAATTCAGCTCTATCACCTTACACAAGGGTTTAATTTGGCCCAAAGAAGGTACCAGTGTGCAACTGCCAACCGTTGCCTGGAGGGTTGAATTGTGTGAACGTTTTCCCCCAGAACTTGAAATGATGAAGAAACTGGACGTGCTTCATATATTGTTCACAATCTGAAATTCTGGCTGYGTCACGTTTGTGAGTCTCTGCCAGCTTTCCTGAATTTCTGCACTAACTTTTAATTATCTTCAGTGCACTGTACTGGATTGTCAGAAATAAGCAATTCCTCAGGGGTTTCAGTCAAAACCTCAGATGAATCTCAGCAGTTTGGACCAACTTTTCACTACATATTTCAGGTTTGAAATGCAAATTAAAAAGTCAGTTAAAGTGGGTGAGAGAGACTGTTGTGACTCCTGAAAAAGGAAACTGTTAGAATAAGGTAGCCAGATTCGTTCCTAGGTCACAGCAAAACATTGCCTGTCTTCTTTTTTCCTGGAAATCTTGTATTTTATGTCATAATCTAAATTAGCAGAATTTCCAGATCTTAGGAAAAGACAGAAGGTAAATCAGAAAAGCAATTTATTCTGGGAAGCTGGTTTGACACTACATCAAATACCCCAACTCAGTTTCCTGAAGAAATGTAGTAGGTGGTTTTGACTAAATAAGCCTCAGGATTTATTTTAGCTCAGTCATTAGTAAGGACTAAGGAGACACTGAATTTGATGTCTCAGGTACCCCGAATAGAGGAGGGATGCTTATGAATCTTTCTAATTTGAGGAAAAGTGATATTCAGCACCTTGCATTTTGGRGATAAAAGCCGAGCTGTGTTAACGCTAGATAGGGGAGGAAATACGCCGAATGTAAAGTGCTTGCGGGGGAATTTGTGAATTCGAAGTTTGCAGGCGCCTCAGTCAGCCCTCCGAATGGGGACATGGTCCATTTACAAATATTTTCTGGTTGCAAGCTGTGGCAGAACCTGCTTATTTGTTTGTTTTTCTAATTTACTACTAGAAGTTCTTCCTCATTTAGTTCTTTTATCTGTCATCCTCGGAGTAAAGAGCCTGGAATTGCCCTTCTGGAAGCAATTTCCRATAGATAGCCTATAAATTAAATCACGTTTCTGACGTGCACCAGCATTGGCTGGAGCTGGCAGTAAGGGAGAGCTTCCAAAACTGCCCCAGCTGGTGGGAAATGCAGTTTAATCAAGCGGAGAGGCCGAGGCGCTCCGCTAATTGCCGGGGCTGCATTTGTCTGATTTCCGATATCAAATCCATCCTCCGAGAGCGCCCTGCCCACCAGGTCCCGCGGCTTCCCCTCACCCCAGAGTCGGGGCCGCGCTGGCGCAGGTTCCTCACGAAAACACGCGCCAGGCTCAGAATAACACGGCTTCGAAATCTGCCGTGTTCCTGGTCGTCGCAGAGTAAATCCTGTGGCCCTCGAGAYGTAAGAAGACCAGCAGGAAACCTGGAAGCTCGTGTGGAAGTGACCGTTTCTGGTGTTTCTGTCTCCTTTTCTCTCGCCTTTGCTGTAGGTTTTATACAGGTGGAACAGACAGAGCAGTACCTCCGTAATAGAAACCAATAAAACGTCTGTGGAGCTGTCCTTGCCCTTCGACGAAGACTACATCATCGAGATAAAGCCGTTCAGCGACGGCGGCGACGGCAGCAGCAGCGAGCAAATCCGAATTCCAAAGATATCGAGTAAGAGCGGGGACGGCGGGGTCGGGGCCGGGCTTCGCGCCCCGGCCGCGGCAGCCTGCAGCCTGCCCACAGCCAGCGTTTCCCCTGCCTGCCTTCCCCTTTTCTCCTCGCTCGGTGATATTTGGGTTTTACCCAAATACCAACTCRCGCTGAGAAACAGGGGCAAACCAGAGGACTCGGGCTGAGCAGGGCCAAGCCGCAGCTCTGCCCRTTCCTGCGCGGGCAGCTGAAATCCRGGCTTGCCCAGCAGCAGCAGRCGTTCCAGCCCCAGCTTTCGATTCCATCCTGAATCAAGATTGCCCTGTAAGAAACACCATAATATGTGGTTATATTTGTATTTAAGATTTCTGGACTCTTTCCACTCTCTTACTTCCATGCTCATATATATTGAGCACATTGTTTCACTGCAATTCACTGTAACAAAATATAAAATACAACGTTCAGAGGCTTCTAAATTTATAAGGCTACTGTATAGCAATATTCCATTGTGTTTTGGATGCATAAATATTTATTTAGGGAAATGAGGTTGYGTAGAAGAACAAACAGAAAAGAGAGTATTTTATTATACAGCATTGCTTTTGCAAAATCTCTGTGTCCCATCTTCCATTAATAATGCCGCAGTTTATAAACTGCATTAAATCAGGATCCTCTGCAATGCAGGAATATGGCATTAAAATTACAGCAACGTTAAAAAAAAAAATTCTGGGTGAGATCAGAATTATCTCCAGCACAGATGTATATTATGGTTGTATAAACCATACAGAAGAATTTAATCAGCAGGCGCGGGAGAGCAGGGAGAGCAGGAACACATGCCAGCTCCTATTTGGCTCAACACAGTGGGCCACAAAGCATATATGTAGCTCCTTGAGGACATGGATCATGCCAGACTGATGCCATAAATAACAGCTTGAATATAGCACAATTGTAAAAAATAAGCAGACAGGCCATGAAGTAATATAATATAATTGCTCTATACCCTCAGTGCAACACCAGAAGGAGTTTAAGTAAAACCAAAAATTCAGTTAGAGAAGTAAAACCCAATAAGCGACTGAGGCGCTCGGCCGAAGCGCGATCCCGCGCGGGGACACCTGCSCTTGGCCGCCGGCTCCGACCTGGGGTCCCTTCCCGGCTCTTCACCTACTGACGTTGTCGTCGYGCTTAATCGGAGGAAAATGAATTAACGCCGGTGGCTATAACACAATACGTTTGGTTAATGCCTCCTGCTGTCTTTACTGTGGGTTTTTCCCCTCTCTCCTTTCCGCAGATGCGTATGCCAGGGGATCCGGCTCCTCGACATCCAACGCTTGCACCTTGTCAGCCATCAGCACAATAATGATATCGCTCACAGCTCGGTCCAGTTTATGACAAAAATTACATCAAGGACTTCTTGTTTATAATATAAGCAACATTTAGCTAGTTGTTTTGAAGACACCCAGTACTAAGTAATATTGTGGTCTGAGTACATCTTACTACTGGAAAAATGTTTATGCTTCTTTAGGAATGGCATTATACAGTACTTCCTCAAAGCAAATATAGCTTTGTCTGAAGTTTCCTTGGAAACTCTGCAATGCACTGAAAACATCTGTAATATGATGTTACCAAAGCAGTTTACATATGTCCTTATATGCATATTTTTTATTATATATTTAGTGTTTTATAGAATTTTTTAAAGTTAACATATGATGTAGATATTAATTTTTCCTCTGCTATAAAATGCTATGGACAACATTATCATAAAAATATTGTTTGGGATTTTTTCCTTTATGACTGAGAGTTCAAAGCTGTTCTTAGTAAATTGGCTGCAACTGTATTGTACAGATTTACAAGGCTGCACGCCGGCAGAACTGTTTCTGATCAGGTTCTTAATGCAGCTGTATTTAAATGACAGTTATGATCTTTGTGTTAAATCAACTGCTTTTAACACACAAGATACTTTACGTTTTGTTTAGAGGACTAAGCAAGAGAAACTCGAAATAATCATTAAGAACGCTGTAATCTCAAAAAATACACAGATTTTTGCTCATTTGTGGACTACAGTACATGTAGCTAATATTTTGACATCACGCAGTAAGGTTCCATTTTTACTGTCTTGAAATAGCTTTGTCTGTATCATAGTTAGCATTAAACTGGATAGGAATGAAGATACTGCAAAGACGTAATCTCTGCCTCTAGTGACGCAAAGCGAAAGGTACTGGAGCAACTGAACAACATGATTCTGGCCTTTAGGTGCCCTGGTGTAAACCCAGCTAAATCGGTGTTGCTTGTCTGGATTTTATACCACGGGGATTCGAATACAGCAGCTCTGAGACGTTCAGCTACCACTGGTTTCATCGTCTGAACATTCACTTATTTTCAATGTGCATTTTAACGTAATTCGTAATTCTTCACAACTCCGCTGTAGAGAATGTTTGTGAAATCTGATTTGAATCCAGATCATCAGATAAAATGTATCATACTTCTAGGGACTGTCGCACAGGAGTGCGAAGGGGCTCATATGAATTTGCAAATTATCTGCAGGGAGGTACGAACTCCCGGCAGCTCTGTGCTAGGAAGTCTACGTTTCTTTAGGAACTTTTCGTAGAAGTCGGAAGGCGTAATAGAATCACACTGGAAAATGACAATATCCACAGCAAAATAATTCTTCTTAAGAGAAGGACTGTTTGTTACTATGGGGTAATTTTGTAAGTTCACTCAGATGGGATAATGCTAGTAAAAGGCAATGGAATTTTCTATACAATTTTCAAGTTTAAATGCGCTGCAGTGGTTTATTATTATTTTTCCTGATAGCTTGAACTTGCCTGTAACTTGTCTTTTTTGCTTACAAATAATACAATTAACTTTTAGACCTTCTAAATATATTTATTCAGTAACTCATAACCAGGATTCCACTTGTGTAGAAGTCAGGGGTGTTGACCAGAGAAATATTGTCAGTATTTCAAGCTGTGTTCCTTTCCTAGTTTGATATGGTTACTTCTATGTAAAAAAACAAAAACAAAAAAAACACAAAAACAAGAAAAATGGAACAAAAAAAGCTTATGTAGTTTTCTCCCCGGTGTAAATGATATTTATCAGTGATCTAGCAGATGTAATCTTTTTTTAAAGGTATTGGTAATAAATATTCTGTCATTTGTAAAGATACCTGTCTTCAAGGAGCGTTTTTCCTCCGCATGCCCTTGTACCTGGTGACAAATTTCAGCGCTGCAATAGGCAGCAGCTTCCTSGGTTGTCATGACTTGGAAATGCAGCGTGGGAGAGGCCCTTGGAGCGGAGGACAAAACCCTGCGGAGGCAGGAACATCTGCTTTTGTCCTTAGTCTCATTCTGCTTCCAAAACCGACAAAACAGTAGCTCAGTGGATGAATTTGGGGTGATACCATCTATTTATGTCGATTCATGGCCATTCCAAGCTGTCGGGGTAGAAACTCTACAGCTTAAGAGTCGTAGCTTCTCATTCAGATGTGGAAAAAGGAGGAAAAAAGCCCARACAGCAGTCGCCGTCCTCGTGAACGTTTGTCGTAACGGTGCCGCTCAAACGCCCTGGGAGCCGTACAGCGAGAAGCGGGCTCCGGCCACGAGCCGCGGGCCCGGCAGCTCGCGGGAAGGCAAGGAGGGAGAGCAGGAGCAGCCTCCGGCTCGGCGGCCGGGGCGCGCGCCCTCGCCAGGTAAGTGCCGTTTCTCGTGGCCTTTGGGGGTCTTTGAGGAGGGATGCAACCGCTGGCGGGGGCGGCAGTATCACCCGACATTGCTAAATCCACCAGACCTGCTGGCTTTGGTGCRGTGGTGGCCTGAAGATGGTAGCTGGTCCCGGAAGGGGATTTTCTACTCACCCTGGTGCAACTGCAAATTCAGTGCAGAATTTAGTTTCTGGGCTTTGGTTTGTTCTCTCTGTTGGACGCTTTCAGTGTTGTGCCCCACAGGAGGACTCGGATGYGGGGAGAAGGGAAGGGAGGGTGTTGCTCCATCGCCGGCTCCTGCGGTGCCGTGAGCACAGCTGGAGACGAGGCAGCTCCGCGCAGCCATGACATGGGGCTCCAGCACGTGCGCAGCCACCTCGCCCCCGAGCGGATCCCGGATGGTGGAACCGAGGACGCGGGAAGGTCCGTGGGACGGAGCGTCGGAGACCCTGCTCAGCCTCGCAGTGGGCGCCCGGCTTTGCAGGCAGGTGTCCCCCCTCGCGCCTCCTGCCCCTTGCTCGGGGGCTCCCGAGCTCGGTGGGGCGCGAGTTTCGCCCGAGGTTACGGTTCTGGTTTTGATTGCTGCGTGTGGCAGTGGAGAACAGTCATGATCCTGCCGCGCTGGCGACTGCACTTCAGAGGAGCCATGTTGCACTTTGCAGCCCATGAAGCCTAAAAATAAAGTGGCCCAGTAACATAATTCGGTTTTAAAAAAAGTTTTAAGTGTGATCTCTAGAGGTTAGCAAGAGGCATTCTCCTTGCACATGTTTTAACAGCTGCTGCCTTGGAGAGAGCAAGGAAAATGCTAAATCCGATGAACACACTGTGTTTGTAAACTGGGTTTAAACCAGAAAACCTTGCAGCAAATATTTCTGTGGACTCTGGGCACAAAACTTGTAACTCTGGTGCAGGAGTTTTGGGTTCGCTGCATCGCTGGTGTAGGCTGGCCTAATGTTGGCTTCACTAAGGCAAAATCTGACTTGCAGTCCTGAGTGTGGCCTCTCGTCTTCACCTCTTTTTTTTTTTTTAGTTTTCATTAGCAGGCACACTTCAGATGTAATCTTTAAAAACTCCCTTTTTTAATATCTTTATGCTGTAAGAACATTGAGCTCTCGGCCCCAGCTTTTTCCCATAGCTCCAGACCTGTTCCAAAGGCTGACGGGGACGTTGTGCCTCTTCTGCAGAGAGGGTAGCTGAGGCGCAGAGCAGTAAAGTGAATTTACTGCTGTTGCACAGCCAGTAGGTTTCAGGTATCTCGATGCTCAGTCTTGATGCTCGGCTCAGTGTTTCATTGATTTCTGGGTCTATAAGTCAGCAGTGCTTACAAACGCATTGCTTGACTTGTAATTCTACACCCTGAATGAAAAAACTAAGAGCGGTTGACAAGCTCATGGAAATAGGAAACTCACCTTTCGAAAGCGCACCACTTGTGCAAGAAGTGAAGGTGCCAGGCGAGCGCTTGCAGCACAGAATTCTGGCTTTGTAGTTAGAATACAGAAATTAGGGCAACAAAATCAAATAATTAACTGCTGGTTATATTTTTCTTCATGTCGTATTTCACTGGATACGCTTTTCTTAATGCAAGGTAGCACAGCAGTTTCCAAACATACACACCTTTACTTCTCCCTAGTAATACGTCCCCTAMCAGTCCTGCTGACGGCTTAGAAAGATGCCAAGAACCGACCTTCACTGAGTGAACGGTCGTCTCCGAAGCACTAAGAACCTGAAATGCCCTTGCTGATAATGTGAACATCTGAGGGGGGTTTCTCGCTATCATTTGCTCATTGCAATTGTTTGTGTTGTTTTCTTCTGATGCACAATGCTTATCAATGACACTGAAATTCAAAAGCTTATTTTTCACTTATGAGACTTCAGTCAAAAACCCAACTATCTGTCCAAGCAAACACTCCTAAAGTGCCTCAGGTGTCTGATTTTGTGGCTATTTCTACTAGTAAGTACAGAGCATTTGCATGCTCTCAAATTGCCCAGCGTACAGCTCAAATGCAAAATAGATAATCTCTGCATTAATCTCTGCAGTACCTTTCCATTCATTAGAAGGAAAGTATATTTAGAAATCTTATTTATTAGGATAGTTGAAGGCATGGCATAAATGAAATACATCACAATAAATGAATTCTGTTCTAGTTTCATTTTTAGGATTTTACTAATGAAATTCTGATTTTAGACGGTTAAATCTGGGCACCTCAAATCCATTAAAATCAAATGCAGGAGAGACATTTGAGGTACAAACATTGTTACATTAATGAGCTACATTAATTTTGATGGAGCCATGCTATTTTACCCAGATGAGAACTGGCTCATTTATTATAATTATTACTAGTCTGTAGCACCTGGGAACTCCATTATGTTAGGCACTTTCCAAACAATTGACTTTCAGGTCAAATTCTTCTTCCTATTCTTTGTTAATGTGTTTAACCCCACCACTGGACAGCTGAGATAAGAGGTTTTTTGGAAAGTAGAAGAGACTCTGCGAGAGCAAAACAGCTTTGTGGTCAGCAGCCAAATCAAGTGCTTTCAAGAAGCAGGTTTATTTGATAACTTGCTTGGTGGATTGCACAACGTGAGTACGCAGGTCGCAAACAGAAACCAACCCTGGCTCAAACTCCGTTCRTTTAAGGTGGAACAACAGATAGCTAAGCAACATGGGTTACAGCAGTGGGCTTGGATTTTCAAAGTTATCTGAAGGCAGTTGAAATTAAATATGAAGTAGTAGCCCGGCTTTTTTATCTCAGAAAGCCCTGTTAAGAGCACCAAGAGTTCCTTGGCAAATTTCTGTAGTCACTGTATAATGATGTTTCCTAGGTGCAGCTGAGGAGGCTTATCAGTATGTGCCATTTTTCTTTTTTCTTAACTGTTAATCCCGTATGCCAGGAAGCACAAATGATCTGTTCTTGTCACTTTGCAGATGCTGCCTGCTGCTGTCAAAGGCAAGAGCCTGCAAAGAAGTCGTGGACTGGAAATGAGCCAGCTGAAGGTCTTCCCTACTTCTCCTTGTCCTTGGGCAGGTGAGCGCTCGGGTGGGCAGAAAGTCTTTCGAAGCCTATAAGCTCACACAAACGAGGAGGTGAATAAAGAGCAAGGACTCCTCTGCATCCCTCCCGCCCTCGCACCCAGGGAGCTGCTCAGCCACGCAAAACGCGACACGTCCACGTGGCCCCAATGGCTCGTTTATTGTCCAGCGCTGACGGTACGCTCGGAGCCCAAAGGTCAGGGAGCTCTTACCCTCGGCCGCRGAGAGGCCTGCGCTCTGCTGGGTGTGCTGTTGCCAGCGGCGTGCGAGTGGGAGACTCCTGTCAGTTTTCTGCAGGGTTTCATAGCTATTTCCCAGAATACTTTTCAGTTCCCACACTGTGAATCTACTGCAAGTTTAAATTTGGCACCCTAAGAAACCTGCAGTACACAAAACTATTGCAGAACCCCAGGCCATCTGGAAAACCTGACACGCACAACAGACTGAGATATTTCAGTGGTTTTGCCTATGACAGCAATGTACAAAAATAACAAGACATTAATTGCATGTCAACTGCATAAACAAACTAACTTTGTCTTAAACAGCCTATAAAAATCAGAGATCTTCAGGGTTCATAAAAGTCCTGAGATTGAGACACCCATTTCCCCACCCCGAAAACCTGGCACTATGTTTAATTAAAAAGCAAAATGTAAGTAAGTAACTTCACATGGTACAAGGCAATGGAGGTGTTTAACTTCTGGTTAAACAATATACTGCCAAGTCCCACACGGACTCTTTCTTACCTTTCAAGCCGTTCCCCATAACGGAACTGGCTGGCTGCAGTTTCATGGGCTAGAACAGGGAGGAGATTCACTTTTCACTTGGTGTTGCTTAAAGTTTGCATATAGGTTTCAATAAATGAAGTTTGCGCATAGACTTGCTGCTATTTGTAACAGAGCTATTCTGGGATAGGGCTCCTGCACATCAGAAACCTCCCGGAGCAGAGCGATGGCTGACAGCGATAACTGAGGTGGGCTGGGAATTTGTCAGGTTGGGTTTTTTTTTCTCCCGCCTCATAGGCTGGGGGAGGTTTTGGATTAAGAAAATGATGAGTGAGGAAGCCAGAGGCCCTGTGAGGCTTGTGGAAGTGCAGGTCTTGTGTGCGGCAGCTCTGGAGCTGCTGAGATGACAGCAAGGGGAGGTGAGCCCCGCCGGCCCCCGGCAGCATCGTTTCCGTGCCCCGGCYCTTGGGCTTTTCCAGGACGCCAGCCCTCGCTAACTGACAACTAACTTCTCCTCTGGCAAAACTAAGTCTGAAACCTTTGCAAATGTTCTTGAAATGGAACTGGAGTTTTTTTCCCGGTTCTAAAAGTAACATTTGAAAGGGGAATGATGAAGGGGGGGGGTGCACATATCACAAGCTACAGAACTGAGCATTGTCACAGAGCCTTTTTTATATCACATTATGAGAAAGCATGCAAAAGACAGTTGGAGGGACATTGCGTAACAACCTCAAMACAGCAAAATCTTCGATGCAACTGTCCTTTCCCTGGACTCTCGTGGCATATCACTAGTGTCTCTGGACCAGGATTTTTACCCATCTGATGGCTCCTTAGCCTTATTCACAGCTCTCACACTGCACAAACAAATGTTCCTGTTATAAATGAACAAAATTAAAATTATGGAACCACAGCAAAGTGGACGTGCTCTGTTAAAGTCATGCTGAAGACTGTTGCATTTCGAGGAAGGTTATTCAGTTTATCTCTGAGTTCGCACTGTTGTCTGACGAAGTGTGTCAGTGAAGGCACCGTGTGGGTTCCAGGTCTCATCATCAGTTTGCCGCAGCAGTGCAGCACTGGGGATGACAGAACTGGGATGGTGTACGGCTCGTTTTAGTCTTTTCCTAATATTTGACACGCCTTGGTCACTGCCAGGCTGTGTACTTTACTGCCACGCAAAGGGCTACCCAAAATCCCAGTTTGCACTTTACAGGCTTGAGTTGTCAGAGGTATGTAAAACAAAACAAAAAAATCCAAAAAACTAAGCTGCCAACCGGAAAAAAAGCCATTAGCTCTTTTCCAGAAAAGACTTTTTTGATATGAGAACCACAACACTTGCAGAGTGTACTACATCGTCCTCAAACTGTGACTTTTCATGTTTAGTAGCTTATCGTTATGCGAGGCACCTGGTGGAAGCAGTTCCTTTGTCCCCCTTTGGAAACCCCGGGGGCGAGCCGGCGTGGCGAGCGGGCGGACGCTTCAGAACACATCCTCAAGGGCGCTGGAGTAGAAATCCTCAGCAAAGCTTCCCAGCTCTGTCTCCGTTTCACTGGTGCAGGTACGTGCTCTCTGCAAAGCAAATGCTGCTTTTAGCTAGCAAGCTGGGAGGTAACCAAGGATTATCAACTAAACTCCACTAGTTGAAAAGAGAAAATGGTCACAACATCTTTTAAAGCCTATGTGTTGAACATTTGTTAGGAAACAAATGCTTCAAAGTCCTCAGTTATGACTCATTTTGCAAAATGTGGCATTTCAAATTGGTGTCCCGAAAGAGGTATTCACTATTCATCAGCCAAGAAGTTTGGCGAGATAAGAGCCAAGAAAGAATTTTGAATTTAACAAAAGAGCTTGACTTTCACCAGAAGTTTCATATTCCTGTTGAAATTCTCACGGAGGCTGGTCATTGCTTTGCCACGGAGGCCACCAGCCTAGCAGGGCCATAAATAAACATCGCAAAGCCGGGCAAAGCGAGTGAATGTGGGAGTGGTGGTCTCTTCCGAACAGGGCCTGTAAAAGCAGGGTTATTTTCCTGCTGTCAGCTCAGGTCTGTTGTCCGGCGTCATACCAAAGTCATGTATGGGTGAAATCTATATCCGATTATTTTTTGTTCTGCCTCCTTAGCACGGCAGAGCGAAAGTGGCTGGGGAAGGGGGCAGGCAGCCACCGAGCAGGGCTGCGGCTGGGAGGCAGGCGAGCCGGGTGCCGATCCGGCCTCTGCCGTCGGCCCGGCAGCCGTGGCCCTGGCTCCCTGGCTGTCGCCGAGGACGTGTCTCTCCGTGGCCGTGGCAGCCAGGCCATCAGCCGGGCTCCTCTCTGGAGAGCGCAAGCTGAGGAGCAAGAGCACCAGGAGGAGGGGGCAGCGCGTTTCGAGGCAGGGCCGAATGAGCAGCGGHGAAGCCAGACCGTGACCCCTCGATGCCAAGTGAGGCTGCACAGGCAAAACGCGCAGGGACAGGGAGGTCTGCGGAAACCCTCTGCCTGGTGATGATACGATGCAGGCACGCAGAAAGCAGTAGTTTRACTGTTGGGAAAGCGAGCGTGAAAGGTCAGCAGGGAGACAGAGAACTGCTCGTCTGGGGTTGAGCAAAGCTGCCGCAGAGTCACGTTGCCACCTTTGCGGGCTGCTTTCCTCGGTTGACCCTGATGTTTACGCTAAAAATTTAGGAACTGAACGCTCGCAAAGAATAACTGCCCTAAGCTTCCCTCCTCTTGGTGATCTCAGCAGAGATACTAGGGCCAAGCCTTCACCGCTGCCTGCAGAGGTGCCACCTCCCTCTGGCCCCGGGTGGCCATGGGAGCATGGTGTTAGGCGGCCACGTTATCTCCCGCTACCGTGCTGCTTCAGGCACGGCCGGCGTGGGCGGCTCTGTGCGGTGTCCTGCTGGGAGAGTGAAATGGCACGGGAACGGTCTCGTCAGAAAAATGCAGCCGTCCTTCAGGGCTGCGGGCAGGAGGGGAGTTTGCCTGCTCTTGCCCTGGGGTAACCAGAAAGCTCCCAGGGTTTCCAGCTTAGTATCGTCTACCTGCACTGAGTTCACTTTAAATAAAAAGACGACTAAATGTAACGCAGTGCTGCTTTTGATAGTATAAAACAGCCTTCGTGAGCTCATGTTTTCTAAATACTGCTTAGCTGCAATGTTAATATTTGCCATTTCTCATATTCTTATTTGTGATACCCTAAGTCATGTTATTTTACACCAATGACTTTAATTGAAACAAACTGAAACATTATACTATAATCTTTTAAGCCTGTTTCCTTGACCAGACCATGGAATAATAACAATACCAAAATAATCAAACCCTAATTCTGAGGGGACAAATTAGAATCAAGTTACTGAGCAGCATTTCCTGTGAGCAGACAATGAAGAGTTTTATCTTATCTGTAAGGCAAATGTATTCATCAGGAAGCAACAGCAAACATAATAAGGCTTAAAACCGGCTTAACAGTAGGACCAAAACATTTCTCATTGTTAGGCTTCACAAAGTAAATCGGCTCTCCAGGAGCCGAACTCCAGCCGCTGCCAAGGCAGGGCGACCTGTGTGGCTGCGCTCTGCGGAAGGAGCCGGTGCAGCAGGCTTCCCCGCAAAGGCAGGGCTGCAGATACGGCACCACGTGGCTGAAACGCACTGCGCATTGGAGAAGCTCTAGATGATAGCTCTTAATCCTTCCTCCAGCCCAACACACTGGAGAAAACCTTTCCCATTTTGGGTTGTTTTCATTTGTTTTTAACCCTCCCCCCAAAAGCTTACTCTGCAAACAAGGCCAAATGATGRGCTACTGTAGCCTGGAATTTGTAGAGTCTAGAGGTGTCCCTTGGGTCAGAGAAGGGGGATCACAAAGCCAGTCGAGAAGTTGGCCGCAGCAGTCACAGTTGCATGAACAGCCTCGCAAATAGTTAAATTCAATGGCTAATTGTATTTCATACTCATAGTTGTGGTTATGCATCTTGTTGCATTAATTGCACCCACAAATTACCTATTTGTCAAGTTTTGCATAAGACACATTTGAAAATGTAGCCTATATTTAATATTAACAAGAGAAATTCAAAGTCATAAGGCTTTAACAGTACAAATTACATGCTCGACCAGTAGCCTTCTAGGAAAGTGGCAGCACACAAACACGAGTGTTCTTTCTATTCAGAAAATGAAAAAAAAGTGACTAAAATGCTTTTTTACCTCATAGTCATTTGGGAAGGGATCTTTAAATTTGTTTCTGGGTGTTGGAATTGGTGGAAGCAGTTTACTCCATACGTGGTTTCTGTGGAAAAACAGTAATGGAGGGATATGAAAGAATTGTTCTCTCTAATTGAAGAAGTTTACAAAAAAACAGCACATGCTCTTTCCCAGTGGCTGCATTGCCATGAACTTTACTTGAAATTTGGGAGGTCTGGACTCCATCTCCTCACTCCTGCGAGGCACTGGAGGAGAGCTGGCCCTTCCGGGGGAAGAGTTTACTATTGCTGCATGAATCCAAAAATTTCAAGTAATGTCTTCTCCCACCCCTTGGCCCCTCTTGCTCCGATGCCACTCAGTAATTAGCGTCTGGAGGCTGATGGTAGCAGCAGGTTCAAAGGGGATTAGATGAAGTAGTGGATAATGTTCCATGCATCGATACTCTAAGGACTAGACAGGTATGCCTTTGCTGATGGGACGTTCTGGATCCTGGGGGCATAAGGATCGCAAGAAGGAGCTARGCTGGCATGCTCTCCTTAACCATGCTCCCGTTGCACCATTGCCGAGTTGTGGGCTAGGTGGTCCGATCCACTGGGGCTTCGCTGAGGTCGTTAACTGCTGATAGTAGACCCATCTTCGAAAGAAATTAATTGCTCTGATCCATCTTTGAGCGCTCGCTTCTTCCCAAGGGCTGCATTGTCACGTACCTTCTTTGGGCATTCGAGACATGCTGCCTCTTGCTCAGATTATGGTTTCTGGACATCATCTGCCCATGTCTCCTGGCAGGAGAGCAACTGCAAATAATTGTGTGCCAAGGGAAGCAGGAGGAAGCAAGGAATGGGACAAGAGATGGCTGACAGTAAACTGTTCCCCTTAGCAGTGTRACAACTCATCCCACTAATGAACTTCGAAATACTCCTTCACTGACCGAAACTCTTTAGTCCGACTCAAGCATTTATGCGTATGTATTTTTGTGATAGTAAGTGCTGCAGAGCAAAGTGCCTTTGTCTACCAAAACTTTTTCTTTTCTTTGGTATATCCCAGAGTACAGAACTCACATTTCAGTCACTAAAATGAATTCACTAACACTTACAATTTACCTCTGGATAGCATGAAGTCCAAATGGGGCCAGATTTTAATGGGAACTTTGCCCGAGTGAAGACTGTAGGATTTAGCCCAGAATTAGTATGCAGAGCCTGTTTCTGGGAGCTGGCTTGACTTCCAGGAAGCAAAATATGTAGAAGCAGAGGAGTGGCTAAGGTGTAGAGACCGAGCTGGCACCCCTCCTGTGTCCTTCATCCTGGCATCAAGGTCAGATCTGCTCCTATGCCCAGTTTATTTTGTGTCTGTTCTCCTGGTTGATGTCTGGTTAGTTGAATGCTTACATTATTATGACTATTCTTCTTTCAAAAGCTTTTTGATTTCTGTCAAGTTTTCTTTTATCCTATTATTCCTCCTCACCGGGGAGTCTAAAATAAATTCCTGCTACTAACTTATTCCTTTTCATAGCTTTCATATTGAGATACAAAAATTCTTCATCTCTCTCCCACGCCCTCCCCCCAAAAGAGTTTCTTCAAAGTGTTTTCTGACTATGAGTTAGGAACTAAACCTTCCTGGCTGAGCTCTACTGCCTTAAAGGATACATCAATGTTTAACCATAATTTTTTGGTGACGTGAAGCCATATACCACTCCTCACTAAATAGATCTGACCTAGCAAACTATGGGACGTCTTCTCCTTGCTGCCCGGGGAATAGGTTTTGTGACTGAGGTGTACAGCAAGGAATGGGAATGTGGGGAGAAAATGCAGGCTGCAAAGAGCTGTTTTTAGGGGACATCTACATCTCCTCTGTTGAAAAGCTGAAAGTTGTCCAACCCGCCCTGGCCGCACGGGGGAGGTTGGACTGCGCAGTCACGCCTGGCAGAGCAGGTCGCTAACGTGGTGCCGTGTAGCTCAGGAATGGGACTGGAATGAATGGGAATAATAAAACTCTGCCTGCTGGCATCATTTCAGCTCTTCTCAGCTCACTACCCATGGAAAGGTTATTAACCTAACTGAGACAGACTCTGGGTTCAACTTCAAGCTCCAACAAGGCCAGCTAAGGTCAAAATATAGGTAGCTCTCTTTAAAACATGGGAAGGGTTTGTGTGGAGAAAGCCGATGAATGATTAAGAGTCTGCTTTAACTGTGCAAGTTTAAATTATTGTTGTCTTGYGACATGACAAAGGATCATTTTCCTTTCTTAAACCAGGTTTACATTGGAACTTGACATTAGATTAGATTAGATTAGATCTAAATGCAGTAAATTAACTATGGTCAACTGCAGCAGGATCACTTAACTACAGTGGTGATTGAAAAGGCCCTTGATAGCAAGGTGTTTAGCAAGCCTGGCCTTTCTATGGGAATGAATAGGGACTGGTTCACCCCCCAGCCCCTAACAGGGACCCTGAATCTTCCTGTTGTGCTGGAAGAACCAGATTACCCTCCGCCTCCTGGGCTCATCGAGAGGAGAAGCGAGCAGTTTAGCTTTGCCCAAGCTGGTTCCAAAGTGTCACTGGCATGTGGCTTTTGAAGGCCTGAGGGCAGATGGTAGCACCTTAGTAAAAGGTTGAGTGACTGTCACCCTTACGTGCCGTGGGGACACCTGCCTGCAGTGAGCTGAACRGCCTCAGTAGGAGCCAGCATGGAGAAAGGGTGGTAGCAGGAGATGGAGAGGCGCTCTGGGCATTTTGGATAGCTGTGGAAGAACCTTTGTGAAATGCTCAAAGGAAGGGATGCATTCTGCTCTTATTTTAGCTCTGAGCGTGGTTGTGATTTATGCTATTGCTATGTAATACAACCAATAAGATCTGCTTTTGTTTCATTTTGTTTGGAATGGGTTCATTCCTAATTGTGCTGTTTATCATGAAAAGATTTTGATCAAGTCATACCAAAATTATTTATTGAGTCAGCAAAAAGCATAAGTAGCATGTCACTTCTGGAATAGACACACTTCAGAAGGGGTGCACGAACACCCAGTGGAAATGAGGCAGAAGCAAGCTAAAGAGCACACTTGGATTCCTGGTGGTTGTTTGCCCCATCACCTGCAAGATTTTGTTGTGAGGYGTTGGTGGGGTTGGTTACAATGGTCGTCTCGGAATGAGCCTGTTCTTTTTGGCAGGACGCTGCAAAGTTGGAGTTAAGTGGTTTAATATTTTGTCACAAAAAATGTTCCAAAAGGTCTGCTTGCCTCTACACTGCCTAGATCACAGCCCTTTCCATTAGCTCTGATTGGACCCTCAGGCTTTGGAGACGCGCCAGGGGACCCTCATGGCTTGACTCAGTGTTTCTGGGCCTCAAGCTGTTGTGCTGTGTCTTTCCTTCTGAAATTTGGCACTCTTTTTCCACGGACTGTGACATTAAAAGGCCAAAGAGAAGTAAGTTAAAGAACAAGTTCTTCTTTTCCCTCTTCTAATCTCTAAGGCAAGACTGATAATATGTTTATTTTTAGAGTATTTTAGAATGCCTCTTCAGTGTCTTGCCTCCCCTGAGATTCCCTGCGGCATTTTCCAGATGACTTTCCCACAGCGGCTGTTTGGTGTCTCTGCTGGTGGACTTGTATGGGATATGGAAGAGAGAGGGGTACCTGCTGGTGGTTGGGATGGCCACGCTGTCATTGGGGTATGCAGGGCTGCGTAATGTATTTTAGAGTGACAGTCCTGATTTCAATTAAGCGGAGAGCAGCTGGGAGCAAGTTACTAACTATATTCTCCTGTGGGCTCGCCCTCCAGGAGAAAATGTTATTCCAAGGCACAGCCTAAGGAGATACAGAAGATGCTCATTCAGAAAGACAGTGGGCATACCAGGAAAACGTTCAGTTGTGGTTGTTACCAAGGCAGTATCCCCATCTGCTAGTGCGAGTAAGCAAAGGGAAAAGACTATCTAAACAGTCCCAAAGGGCTACTTTGCCTTGTAGTATTTTTCCAAAACAGTGGTCTTTATCTCTGATGCCTGCAATCGCCAAAAAGTACACAGAAAAATTTATAGAACTCTTTGGTATAATGAAATCCTTTATAATGCCTTCAAATCATATCACACTTGAAATGATTCTGTGGCTTGGATCACATGATACACTTCATGAATTCTCAACAGCAGAAAAAATTGAGAGTGTTAATGAAACTGTGATCCAGGGAACCTGTTCTATTTTTCTTACTTTTTTATGTCTGCAGCTACAATAAATGTGCAGGCCAAGCACTGCATTTGATCTTTTTACACTTCCCACCTCCTCCCAACGTGGGGTGGCAGATTAGAGGAAGGGTAGATCAAGAAAAGAGGGTAGCAAGGATATTGAGCAGGAAGAGTGGAGTGAAAATAGCAAGTTCATGAAATTCAATAAAGCAGAGAGATAAAATTTTAAGCACTTTGGCAAAGATGGTATGTAATGAGCCTTCTGGGTGCTAGGGAATTTTATACCAGCCAGGCAGAGAGAAACTCCTGGAAGAAACCAATGTACCATCAAGCATCTGAACCTGGAAAAGCTAACTTAAATTTGCCTAATATAATAAAGTTCCTAAAATGTTTTAGCACAGCTTCTTTGAGCTAGTCTGTGGGTAGAACTCTTCCCCTACATCTTTTTCTTCCCCTTTATCTGTTTCAGGCTCTTTGCAGGGGGTAATTGTGTAATAACCAAATACTTGCTGAATCTTACGGACAGTAAGTGACCACTCATCTACTAGCTGGACACCAGAGCACACAAAGAATCAAAGAAACTTTTGATGGCTTCTTGGATGTTTGTTTTGGTGTTCCAGGTCATTTGTGGATTTTTATCCATATAATTATGGATTCTATGGCAAAAATGAAATCCAGTTCTTCATTGTATGGCTTGTCGTGGGAGTATTACTGGAGCCCTTGTACTATCAGAGTTCCTTTGCTTTGACCCAGCAAGGAAGCTCTGACAGTGTCTTGCAGATTCTTGTGTTCTAGGACTCTTCTGTGGATGGCCTGGGTGCCCAAATCTCCAAAGCAGGCAGTCAAGTCTGAGATCTCGGAAGAACTCCATAGGAAAACATGGAGCTTCGTGACTGCTACTGCCAATATGTGAATCCACTGCTAACTGGTATTGGAAGATGATGTTTGGCTGCCCCAAACAGAGAGGAGCTGCTGGTCAAGATAACACTGGAACAGTGGAGGACCTACAGATATAAGGACAGGTCGACCCATAAAGGAATCAGTGATTTAAAGAAGAGTGGTTTGAGGATTTCCACTAACCCATCAACGCTGCTTAGTTAGGCACAAGTTAGTAAGAAGCACAAAGTGAATAAACTCCCTGAGAGTTAATCTATTTTGTTTCAAAGAGGAWTGCTTACTGAGACCTGCTCTGCTAACTAAATTGCCTTAAGAACAGGTTATCATAGATACCAGACACTTTAGGGAGAATTAATTACAGTTATTCTAATACAACATGTCTGTAGACAAGACTTTTATTTGATAAAGGAAATGTAGTATGGAAAGGAAAATAGCTAAGGACACATCAGGATGGCCAATAATTTTAAAAGCTTTAAAGAAATTAATAAAAAATTAGCAGTTTCAAGTACAGCACTTGCATTACTGGGAGCTGTGTTGATTGTGGACCTGATAATTGCTGCTTGCTATATGTTTCAGGGAAAAAGCTTGTAATTACATCATTGATTCTTTAATTCATTACTTATGACCTGACTAGTCACTGCTACAGAAATCCAAAGTGTGTCTGGGTTTCTTTATGGAAYGTTTTGGAAAGCTTGGCTATATGGTATCTGTTTTCACTACCTGGTATCCATAAACTCTGTAGTGATTAAAAATAAGCTGCAACAAATGGTTAAAAAAACTCGTAACAAACAGTAGTTAAATGCCTTTGCTGCTGTTAAGGGGTAAAGAGAAGCAGCAAGCACAAAGGCCCTGAATTTTTACCTCCACAGAGCATCTACCACACTCCCTGATGTCACCTGAAATTCAGACTACATGCACGGGGGGCCCAAGACAGAGTGTAGATGTGCAGGCTGAAGAAGACAAGACTGAGAATATATTGGCCTGTACACTTTAGCCATGAAAGATCCTCTCAGCAGCTTTCACCRGGGTTAAAGATGGAATCCTCCTGTGAAAATCATTGACCCAACTAGATCCATTTAAGTGAGGAAAGGAGATAAGGACAAGTAGCTTTTTGATAAGTTCACCTCATTCAGTATATGGTTTTGTTGTTTAAAATTAAATTGAATAACCTTCTTACCCCACCAGTTTTGTGGAATGTTATTATTGATAATTAATGAGGCTGATTATCACTTATTCAGTACTTTTGTTTTGTAGAATTATGCTTGAATACCAAACTCAGTGCCCTGTCTGAAAATTAAGCAAGGCTTTTAATGTCACCCCACGTCTGTTCAACACCTAGTACTTAGTTAGACTGTAATTAGAAAGAAGATGTTGATACTTACATTTTGCATATTACTGCAAGAAGCAAGGCTATGGAGCATGAGGACACGCAAAGCAGAGCAAGAATCCAGGCTATGGAATTCTCCTGTTTGTTTTCTCCTGAATTTCAAGAAAAAAGAAATTATGTATATTTTTAGTGCAGATTATTTTAAACACACTTTTAGAAAAGATTTCATCAGCTGGTTTCTATGATTATATTCAAGCAATCACAATTTAACAAGCAAACTATGAACATTTCATATCTAGAATTAGAAAATAAACTTACAGCTTCAAGAATTGTTTCCATGACACTGACTTTCTGCTTTCATTAATAGATTTCTTTCATTTTAATATGAAGGAGAAAGCAAGCTCAGAAGCGTGAGGAGCCAGGCCTATGAGCACCGCTGGGATGATATGATCGGGTATGTTAACATCCTGAGGTATGCAATTCCATGCAACACACACACATCTGGTACTCAGCAAAGACACTGTTTGCTTATAATCTCAGGCACAAACAGTTTGGTTTCCATTAAACCAGTCTTCATTTCTGTTAATCCTTTATAGCCAGAAAGTGATTTGTCTGGCTTAATAAACTTGCCTGTAAAATAGACATTAAAACCACCAATTTTTCTTGTAAGTTGGTTGCTAATATTCCCTTGGAAAGAATTCCTCTAGTGCCTCTGCCTGTGAGCAGAAGCATATTTTTATCAAGGACAGTGCTGCTATTTTTAAAAGGCATGCTTAGTGACCACGAACATTATTTTGTGCCACATTATGCCATATAACAAAAACATTTACATTGAACTGCATTTTCAAAAGGTTGCTGARTCTGTGTGTGCTTATGATAACTACATGTCCTATATTTCAAGATGTCAGCACAGCCATTACCAGGTAATTGAAAGGACATAAATCGGGCAGCGGCAGGAGTGTTGGGTTTATTGGTGCTCTAGACAAAACAATATTCAATTCTGGTCAGATTTGTTTCTGTGAAATGAGGAGCTGAGCCTGCTATCTCCACTGACGGCCGYAGTTGCGCTGCAGTCACTGAGATCAATGTGCATAACGCCACGAGCAAACGATTGCATGAATCAGCTCTGGGCCTTTGTACCATCGCAGCAGTGATGCACAGTTAACCTTTCAGTTACAGATGGGTTTAGATGGTTAATATTCTTTTCAGAATTATCATTTTTCTTACAAGAAAATAAGATTTAGGATGTAACTGTCAATCCTGCCAAGTTACGTGCAGTGTAAGTCTGGAGGATCATTGGGCCAGGGTGTGGAAAACACTTAAGTCCCATAAATCAATTTTAAGCTTTCCAGCATGAAGGCTGGGAAATGTCTGTGTTTTCCAGAGCAAAAATGGAAGAGTCTTAAGTCTGTTGCATCTTTTATTGGTTGGCAGTGGCCACCGAAAAGGCATGATCAGGCAACACTAAGTCTCACTACACCCGATATATAGGTGTGGGACAGAAAGCAATTAGAGGCTCTGCTATTGCTAGGTGGATTTGTCCAGTGAGCTCCTCCTAGGGCTTCTCTGCAGGACGTGCCGGGAGTTACCAGCCCAGCACAGTGCGCTGTTGCGAATAAGCACATGCAAATGCATAGCGAGAGACTTCCATGTAATACGCTAAACAGCCGAGACAGGCAATCAGAGGGAAGAGATGAACTTGCTCAGAGTCACCGAGCAAGCTAACAGCAAAGAAAATCAGATGGGCAGAAGTACATACTGAAATCCAGCAACTTGCACTGTAACCTGTACTGTGTCAGTGAACTGTAACCAGCCTTTAAAAATATCTCTTCGTAAGTAGGAAAAAGTTAAGATTTGTAAAACTAAAGTAATTAGACTTGTCCTTGGATATTTTTGACATTTTAGTAAATTTTCTKGGAAGACTATCATCTTCCTTTTTATTTTTATCATCAAAATGAATTTTCCATATTTGCCATTTGCTGTGCATTAGTAGTGGAGTCCATAAGGAAGATGTTTCCAGGTTCCTCAGCCCCTGTCACACTCCACAACAAAGAAAGCTCCAAAAGCGCTTCCTCTGACATAAAGGTTTCCTCAACTGCTTCAGCTTTGCTGAGAAAGCAGAATCAGGACAACATGGATGTGCTGTGACGTAYTTCTCAGCCCCAGACTTGGCTTATGGATTTTCTAAACTGTGAACCATGGCAGCAGCTATCCACACATATCTACTTTTTCACAGATTTGATTTCTGTTAGTGTCTTGCATAGTTAATGGACATGGCCAGTCTACTTGGCCCTAGCAATGATTTTTTATCTAGTTTTGTTTGACTGTAATGCTTACAACTTGCCGTACAACTTACTAGAGAAAGGTAGCATCAAGGTGCATTTTTATAATGCCTTTTTTTGGCGGTATACGGCTACATTTCACAGGGTTTAATCACCACAGCCCAAAGAAAGGAATCAGAATTGTGCTTCAATTTTTAATGAAGTTRGAGGATTGCTACTACAGGATGGACAATCTAGTCCTGTATTTTTATTCTGGATAAGGGCTCAGAAGAGGTCTGGTGGTCTTAAGACTGGACTCATCAGAATATTTCCCAGGTAGGTGCACAAGGCTAATAAACTGGTCCGGCACACTAATGAGCTGTATTTGGTCTTACAGGTAAGTACCCTCGGGTAAGTTGTTGGCCTGCTGAGCCTCCCTCCTGAGACCTAGCCTGTGCCATGAAGCCGGCTGGGAGGGTTGAGGGGATGGATTAGGGCTAAGGAGGGAAAATATAGGCAGATTTAATCACATTCACTAGCAAACAGATAGATGTAAGAGGGAAAAGTAGAGTAAACAGGAGAGAGTAATGGACTACTTTTTTTTCTAGTGAAAACCAGGAAGTGAAGAAACTCAAAAGATAAGAGCAAGGGAGGATGTCTAAGAACAAACAGTTGATAACGTGCCGTGATAAGAAAACTGTTATTTCCAGAAAAAACATGTTCGGCAAAGCAGGAAATACAGCATGAAGTGGGGCAAATCATCATGTTTCAAAGATGCTAAACCATCTTGTGTTTTCCCACACTTAGGAGTTCATATAGCTCCAGTAATGTAATACCTGACATGACCATTCATATTAACTTCCAGCACGAAMATCACAGTGTTTGCCAGGGCAACACATGTGAAAACTACAGAAATAATACAGCTAAAAAGGTGTGTTGATTTCCTCAGATATGATCTCAAGCAGAGCCATACCAACTCTTGAGTCCTTTCAGAATTTACAGGGTGAAAGAAATTGCTTCAGGCTAGGAACCAAGCAGAGCATTTTATGATAACTAGAGGTACTTTCAAAATGGCTGGGGATGTGACATCCCTCTCTCCGCATTATGCTGGAACTAATGCTTCAAAATACAGAAAATCAGAGGAAATACGAATTTCTCCACTAAGACTAATCGGTCCTTCAGAAGGACTCGCTTTCCTTTGGTTTATAGTTCARTTAATGCTTTCTAGGCAGTTCTAAAGCTTGGATGCCTCAGTACGCATTTTCTGGGTCTTTCTTAGTAGTGTTACAGCCATAGTGATGTTTACAATAGCACATAGAARTATTTACTTTTCTTGGCTGTGCTCATTGATAATTTTGTTCTTTGAAAATATTTTTATTCTCGCTGATTTTAAAAGAACCTGAACTTAGGACTTATGTTAGTTTAAAGCAGTCTCTGAAAACATAAGCAAGTAAAAACAAAACACTGTCTCAAAAAGTACTGTRTATGTCCAAAAGTTTGTTTGGGGGCTTTTTTGTTTATTTGTAATGGAACAGAGACTCAGCTACCCTTGGCAATAACAGGTCAGTTTCCTTCCTCAAATACGTATTTTCCTGGCCTCTCTTGAAATTACTTGATTTTGTGCATGCTCAGGATTAGGCAGTATTTACTTTCCAGCAATCTATTAATATTTGTTACAAGACAGAGGCATATCATTCTTACCAAYGTAAAGAATTTCACTCCAGTCACTCCAAAATCCTCTTTTACAACATRTGTAATGATTAGCTCGTATCTGTATGGAATATCTGCAGGTAACATCAATTCTTAATCCGAAGTCATTTGATGATATTTTCAATATCTGTTAAAAAAACAATATTGTTGTGTTATAGATTGCTTAAGACTAAGAAATTCAGAAAACAAACTTTAATCATGTTTATTGGAGAGGGKTTTTTTTAAACTCCTTTACTAGATTCACAGTGAACATCAAGCCTTGTTTCATAAGTAAGGTCTTTATTTTTGTAGGTATAATTTCTTTACTAGTACACCATATTTCAGGGCAAAGTTTTTGAAAGATGTCTCATTTTCAGATGCCTCCTTAAGACACTTAATGCTGGATTTTCAGAATTGTCCATTTTCTCCAGGCTTATTCTGCTCTTATTATGAACTCAGGTGCAGTTATTCATAAAACTGARTAACTCCAATTCTTGTCCTTCTGTTTTCCTAGCTCGCTTGGGGGTGGTTTGTTGCAGACATTAAAAGGTGTCCAGAAGAAGAGGAAGAATTTGAAAATTGATGAGACTTTGTCTTTGCTGAACCCTAGTTACTAATGGGACGGAAGTTTCACTGAAGTCTATAGTTTCAAAAAGGCAGCAATAGCAGGTTTGATTTTAAATCATTTTAAATTGTGACATGTCCATGAATTTGAAGACTTTTTCACGAGGTTGCAACTTCTAGCTATATAGGACAGTCAACTCAGAGACTCAGGAACACTATGTAAAACCTAGGCATAAGAGAAGTAATTACCTGCTTGTTACCTGACTTCAAGTTGCAGAGGTAAAATTCATATTCAAAACATTCTTTAGGGAAAGAAGAAATTGGCTTCTCCCACTTGGCCAAGAGATAATTTTGCTCTAAGAATACAGTGACATTTCTGGGAACATTCACTTTTTCTACAAAACRAAAGCAGTACCAGTAAGTTATTTATAGAGCAAGGTTTAAATACTAACAATTGGAGCAATTTATAACTTATAGTGTTTCCTAGTAGGGCCTATAATGCTTCAATTTACTTGACATTTGGGGCAGAAAAGATAAGGGTTTAGGAGGAATAACTGTATTGSGGGAAATAAACAAGGGAAAACAGTTTAAAAAATCCACTTGAAAGTTTTGGAAAACTAGATTACAGAAGGGGAAAAATGTATTTTTTTAATTCTTTTTTACAAAAGCATGAAATTAATGATAGACCCAGCCAGAAAAACTTCTTTTCAGGAAAGATGGATGTAACCAGGAAAGTTACTGAAAACTAGAATAAGTGAAAAGAAATGGATCAAGAGTTAGGGGATGATTTCAAACAAGRAAGTATGTCAAATGTTTTATTTCGTTAATCAAGAAAAAAGGGAAATGCTATCTGTTTTCAAAAAGCAAAAGGTATAGAACTAATGAGGGAAAGGAAATTATTTGGGTAGATGAAATGTGATAGACAGTCATGGCTGCATACTCCCTTTTATTTTATAATCTAACACCTTTTTTTAAAGGGCATTGTTAGCCTGAAGATCATGTGTCTTTTTTTCTTTTAAAGAAAGGCCTTATACTGCATAATAAAAGGTAGTAAAAACTGTACTTCAAGGTATATGAATAAATATAGAAAAGGCATATTGGAAATAATGCTTTGGCTAACAAACATATTAAATAAGAGGTGTTTTCTAGCTCTTATTTTTGTCATTCTCTCATTGTCATTATGTCAGTTAGTTAAACTATCAACTTTTGTCTTAGTGGCTCTTCCAATCTCATTAAGACATCCATGTGAAACTAGCACATTTTCACCTGCACAAGAACCATTCAGTCTACTAATACCCTTTTACAAATCTTTTGACACTCCTGCTTGACAGTTGAAATTTAGTGCAGAAAGAAGGTTTTTTCAGTTTCCCTACAACCATTTCACTCAGGGGAAGAAAGTTATATTGACACTTTCTTTGATTTTAAAAAAATGTATTTTTACTCACCAATGGCATTTTGGTCAAATAACTGCTGAAAAGGTTTAATTGCAGCGTACTTGCTAGACCCGTTAATGTGTATTACAATGAGATCATCAACCTCTTCAGGATCAATATGCGTCCTTGAAAATCTGCACTCAATATTCCTTTTCCACTTGTCTTTGAGATAATCTTGACATTCTTCAGTGTAGGTCTTATACCTAAATTAAAATATCCATGAGACATGATGCTTCTTCAAGAAATTAATTGCTGACTAAAATAGACACTAACCTGTAAAATAGAAAGTACTCTGTATCTTCTGGTGCCCCTTTACCAGGAAACCAAGCGCAATGGAGAGAAACAGTACTATAAATGGTGATGTAAGTAACACAGGACAAATTAGTGACTGATGTCTCTGCAGCACCTATAGAGCCAAGGAATTATAAAATAGGGGGAAAGATATTATTACAAATGTCGTAAGAAATTCATGTTTCTAAAACACTTGATTATAGTCCTTGRTCCATTATTATCTATGTCTATTCTATCTAATCTTCCTCCATATCAGATAGTGCTATGAATTACAGGACTGGTGAAGATTCCCAAGCAGTGTAAGTAATGCTGTTCCACACAGCACCACTACATATGAAATATACACCTCGTGATTCCAGGCAACATCATATTTTAATATCCTAGAGTGTATGAAAGTAGGTTACCTTGGCCTTAGCAGGGAACTTTCAGAAAACCTTATAAGGGTTATCCATGTCATGCATCTCCAGATTATATTCCCAGCTCCAAAGGCCAAAAAAAGGCCCTGGACTAATTCATTTTGTAAGATCAATGTTGCAGATAGAGGGGGAAATGCCCTATTTTTTAAAGTATCAAACCTCTCTATTCATGTCTAGTCCACAGACTAGGACTGAACACAAAATTCAGCCCTGCCTTGGATTCCAACTTACCAGGCGGAGGCTTCAGCTCACCCATCACCCAGTCGCTTTTCATCTGAAGGTCATCAAAGAGAAGTAACGTCCGAATGCGTGCAGAGAAGCCATTGTGAAGTACAGCTGTTCGGAAACTGTGAGTCTTCTTTGTATCATACTTGAAATTAAAAAAAAAACAATCAAATAAGATTAAGAGTTCTGCAGAGACTGATCTACTAAGGATAGGCTTTAAGCTAAATGTCTCACCGTATGGTTACTTGAAACCTTGAAGGCTGTGTACACCACCTACTATTAATCTAATTTGCCCAAGCGATGCACAGCCATCCTGTGCTTCCAAAGAGGGAGTCCCACAGACAGTGATTCTGAGCAAAATCTTAAATTAAGTGCTTTAAGCAGCCCATGAGAGCACACCAGCTGTCTCCACTGTCTGCRTAAGGAGCAGAGGCAAACCAGCCAGGTAGCTTAGCTGGTTATATTAAGTGTCTGAAGTTAGACAGCACAAATAATTTGCACAAGAAGTGCTTAGGGTTTGTTAGTTAAGACAGCAGGATCCTTATCTTATGAAAAATGTATAGTGTATAATTGTGATGAAACATGGTGCAACATTTTACTGATACCCTGGCATTAATCTGAATTAAATGCACTGACCTGAACAGGGAGCAATATCACTTAATACCAGTATCCAACTTACCCCCCAAGATGAATGTTACAGAGCCTGACAATTCCTGGGGCTAACCCCTGTTCCAGCAGAGCTGTACCCATAAACATAGGTGAAAGTGAATCTTTCCAGTGCTTAACATATTTGGTTGTGATAAAAAAGAATAAATAATTTGACTATGCCAATGTTACCCCCTTTTTTGGTGCAGTTTATTTAACAGAAATTTAACCTTCCTAGAATATTGGCTTTATTTTAGACTTACCCCTTCAGACACAGGAGTTATGATTTCCACATCATATCTAATAGTGTAGTTTTTTTGTTCTTGATTAGAATTTGGTTTCCAGTGTAAAAATACTTCTGCTAATGCAGAGACCGTAAGGGTGAAATTAACGGGTGGGAAAACTTTAACTGAAAGAGAGAAAATAAAAACACTGATAATATACTAATCTATTTCACTTTTATTAGTGAATTGTTCACAGCAATAGCTACTTACAAGTAATGAGCAGCACAAGAAAACCATCACAAATTTCATTTCAATAATATATTCTTTCATAGCTTCTTATAAAATGCTTCTAATCTTGAAGAATATTTTTAAAATAGCAACCAGAACTTCATCAAATAAGAATTTACTTAAAATTTAGCTTAAAAGAATTTTTTTACAACAAGTTCAACTTGAAAATCACAATGAGGTATTACATTTGGCTTGTTAAAAAAATCAGGTTCAGGTCTTTCAACTCAATCCTCATAGTCACTGATATCACTGGGCATCTGTATTGATAAGRAGTTGATGAACTGATCAGCCATATGATCACTTTGCATCCACAGACCCTTGCAGGGAGCATGATATGGGGGCTTCTAAGTGGCTTTCTAAGTGGCTTTTCTTCCTCGTGGCTGACAGCCACTAGAACTCATATGTGAGAGAAACAGAAATATGATGAACAGAGGAATTAAGCGCAAATAGAAGAAAACGTAGAAGGATGGGAATGATAACTTAAAATGACAGGGTAAGAGGGATTCCTGGAGCCCATATGGAAATGAAGAAGTTATCATGCTGGGGAAAAGATGTTAGCATATAAATAGCAAGGCAATGAAATAATCAGTCTACTTCCTTTCATTTCCAAAGTTCTTCAGAGCCCTTCCTCCCTTATTTGCCATCTCTCAGGCAGCTATGGGAAGTCAGTCCCCACTTCTTTCTCCCATAATTTCAACCTTAAATGCCCACTTGCTCAGTTTTCAAGCAAGTATCTCACATTAGGAAAACTGCCTCATGAACAGTCAGAAAACCCTGACGTAAACCACCTTGAACTCCTTTCTGTGAAATGTTCATTGTTGAGATGCTTACAAGAAAATGTCAAGATTAAGGTTCTTGATAAACCAGGATTGCTGCAATCCACGCTTTGTGTCTTTGTGTTTCTGCAACTAACTGTAGTTTTGTTCCTGGAACTTCAATTACAAGCTTGCTGGAACGATAACTTTGCTCTGGCTAGATCTATGTTGTTAAATAAATTGGGTGAGGAACCATTTTCTGGCCCAGAGGTCAAGCGGTACAGCACAGCTTGCATCTAGACACCTCATATTTCTTCCCCCTCGAGGCAAGGTGCCATGTCCGACCTGCCTTCTGGGAACAGTCCTCCAGCATCTGCTGCGAGAAATCTGCCTGATACAGGGTAAAACTGTCCCAGGAAGTGTGTTAACACAGTATGGTCATTTGTGGTCCTGTGCTCATTTTATGGCTCTCTCTTATTTTTGGGTAGAATAGCCCATTTGAGTAACACATAGAGGGGTCTTGGTCACCCACTAAAGCAACACATTGGTCGGAAAGAAGATGCCTTACCTCCTTCAGCTTGAAATATGTTTGGCTGAACCATGTTCGTTATCCAAAGGAGGATCAGAAAAACTCCCATCGTGTTGTCCATAATCTTTAGATAGTAAATGAGAAAGGCCCTATATCAGCATATATGCCATGTCATCATTTTAACCAAGTAACAGGAYGCAGGCTGACAGCTGAAAATGAGTACAACCCCAAGCATAAGCACACAGACCAGGGAGCATAGTACAGGTATATCCACGTTATCGAAGGAATGAAACTGCCGCTCTGCAGAGCACAGCCCCTTCTCCTTCCCTTGCAGCAAAATACATGTTGGCATAGCTAAATTTAATATGAGGACCATTGGCCACATTTCATTTTGCTCCCTTTGCTTTTGGCAAACCCACTTAAAAAAGCTACTGTTTTCAATACTGTCGTGTCTTCGGAGCAGCAGTCGTGGACTTACAGCATCTCTTCAGGGCGAAGAGCCGGTGGGGTTCAGGTATATTTGCTTTCAGGAGAGCCCCATTTGCTCCTAGAAAAGAAGTATTCATATTTTTAGCTGCCCTGTAAAATGGCTACTTGCCAGAATTTACTTTCCAGTTTCAATTTCAATAAAGCTTGCTAAAGAAGCAATCTCAGTGCTTACCTCAAGGCTAATTCTCCAGTGTTAATTATAGGGTATAAGAGAAACTAATTTGTTTGTTTCTAATTTAAATAAGCGACTATTTTTAATGCTTTAAACCAGCATGTTCTTATGCTTCCTACAGATTGTTTCATGAAGTACTGGGGAAAAAAAATCTGTGTGTTATCATTCATGTATAACCTAACATAAACAACATAGATATACTGAACAGCAGCTTTCCAAAATGTTCTTACAAAAGAGAAATACACCCTCCCAGCCCAATCACACTACTTCCCTAGGGCATCTACAGCAATTGCTTGTATGGAAAAATAATATTTTCAGTTGGTAATGAGTAGAGAAAACATCTTTAGCCCATCCGTTCTCCCTGAACCCCCAATAAATAACCCAAGGACTGGAAACAATCCAATTGATCACAGTTGGGGTACTTCATACTGTAGAGTAACTATTTTTAAAAATGGTGTATGAATGCTGAGTTCATTCAAATGAGGCATAATCTACAATACAGCCTGTGTTTCTCAGTGTCCGAGTCCACTCATTATCTATATGCATATTCTGTATGTATCTAGTATTCTGCTAGCCAAAACGTGTATGAGGCTGACTGAACCTCTGGAGTTTTCTAACTGATTATTCCTAGGAGGTCAGGGTTTGTCTCTGCGTATGCTGGGATATTGGAAGACATTTTGGTCAGACATCTATGGCTTTTCCAAAATGTATTTGAATCACAATCAGGTAACTATTGTTCACAGCATACGTTTATGCCTACACAATGCCTCCGGGAGTATTTATTTCTTATTGCATTACTATTCATGAAAAGTTTGTTCTTCTAGATTTCATCACTTGAATACCATACAGACCTCTGCTTCACAAAATGATGATGATATTCTGGAGGACATTATGTAGACTGAACACAGTTTTAAAATGGCACCTGAAAACTGTGCTGATCTCTGACCACCTCTGCCACACCTATGCTGCCTAGCCTGTGGTACTGCCATTTTATACCAATTCTCTATTATTACTAAGACTTTATCTGATAAAAAATTTCATAAATAAAACTGCTAGAATGTGGCCCRTATTTCTGGTAAAATCTGATAAAAAATCTGATAAAAAATGTAATAAATAAAAACTGCTAGAATGTGGCCCGTATTTCCAAAATGCTTTTGTACAATTTATTGGCATCAGAGTTTTTTCTTCCTTTAAAAAACATCACATAGTTCATTTACCTGATGAAACTATTAAATTCATTGGTAAGTTTTTTATTTTTCCATTTAAAAGTAAAAATATATAAACTTCGTGTCACTGAAAATAAAAACTAGCTTTTTTTAAGCTAGCAATAACCCTAGTACACCTCTGGCAAGAACACAACTGTAAACTTTGYAGATGTGTCCGCATGTGTCTTTATGCATGCACACACCTCTGTATTCCTATCTGTCTACTAACGTTATCCATCATGTTCATTGCAGCTCTCCCACTGGCCACCTGCAACCAGAATCAGCAGCTGAGAAGCAGTTTCAAGTATAGTAAGTTCTTCTAACGTGAACTAGGAGCTGGATAAAAAAAATGAGAACCCACCAAAGAGCGGCTGACATAAGCTTTCCACTCGCATAGGAGAGGGAATGTTGTGACTCCCCCGCTGCGGTCACAGCTTTAATCAAGTAAAACATCAGGTACAGCTACAACACTTTGGGAAATAAGCTTCATTAGTTCTATTTCTAAAAGGGTTTCCTTTTTTAAGTAATCATTTCAGTACCTTTTTCAAAAAAAATCTCTAAAAAGCTCTCCTGTTTTACAGCTGCTTAGGAGTCGCATCTTTCACTAACTCAAGTAATCTCAGTGCATTGGTTTCAGGATGGCTCTGACGTTTATCACAGCTATAAAGCTGTCTCTCTCCCTGGTTTCCTTACAGAGGGTTCAGGTACCTATAACTTTTTAACTTTGCCCTCAAAAAATAAAGGTTCTGATTCTTCCTGGCCACATTCTTTTCCCCGGACCTTTGAAAAGATCCTAAGGATCAGCTTTTCAAAGGTACTTTTGCCAGTTGAAAACATGCAAATACACAGGTGAAACATTTCCTGAGCAGTAGTTTACTTGTTTGTAATCGGGTATAAACTGTAATGCAGTTTAGTTTTCAGTTATTATCTGTGTTCTTACTACCAGTTTATGTTCTCCTTCCTTGTTTTCAAAAACATTACTTTTCTTTTTATTGCTATCAACCTAAGATTGAAAATTTGGCTTTTGGAAGAGAAAATTCCATAGCTGTGCTAGCAGTGAGGTATTTCCACAGCTACAAACTAAAAGAACACCTGTAGTCTGTGATACCTTGTTGATTTTGCGTGATAAAATACTAAAACCAGAATCAAAATAAGTGTATTTAACTAGAAATGCTAACTAGAAATCTACTGCAGCATTAAGCTCCTCTGCAACAATTGGTATAGTAAGTCCTCAGGATGAAATAAAAGCCTCGATTATGTTTTGGTTATATATGGTAAGAAGTTAAGGAAGAGCAGAAAGGCTATACTCCTTCTTAAAGGACAACAGAAATCCAAACCATAGAAAATAGCCTCTAAACGGTAATGATTTTCTTATTTAAAGCTGACAGGTTCCCCTGTCTCAGAGTCAACTGGTCAGAAGTGGACTCCAGATGCGTTTCCCAGTGCAATGCAAAGATGACTTTGGAAAGTGGGACCTTTGCAGTTTCCAAACCAAACAAAACAAGATAAAAACAAACACAACACCTATCCCAGGAGCTCACCCGCAGATTCTCAAAAGTCCCGCGAAGAGTCTGCGCTGTTTGTTAAAACGTCCTCTGGGTCATCTCCCTGTGGGTTTCTTTACAACCGCTGTCTTTTAAGTACAAGTGTGGTAGGTACTTCAGAAATGATGGCAGATGATAAGTTAGACAAGCATGCACTGAAAAAGGGAACTACAGATTTAACCACAGGATGGAAGGCTCCATTCTAAAACTTAGTTTAGCCTAGAAATAATTGTACTTTACTTATTGAGGGTTAAATACATACCATAGTCTGGTGATTCCCTAATAACTTTGCTTACAGAAATATGACACTGGTGTGGTTTTCCTTTTTGTGGGAGAATTCTCTACACGATTCTGCAAAGCAAAGAATCCTATTAGAAAGTCAAAAGAATAGGAAATTACTAAGGAATAAGAAAACATCTTTTCTGATATGTGACCAAGGCATCTATGATATGTCAGGCGATCGGGATAATCAGTATGAATCTGCAGTATACTGACCAACTGTCATATAGCGCAATTTGACCAGGATTAGTATTGCAACCAAAGGAGGATTAGAGCTCAGGTAGTCGTAAGGATTTTAGAAAACTGCCACTTCATATCCAGAAGAAACAGGGAGACAAATTTTTGTGTTCGTAAGAGGGGCTTCACGTGCAGTTGAAGACGACCGCAATACACACAATGGTTTTGGGCTACCTTGACTCTGGATCATGGCAAATTGGGATTGGGGTCTTGAACGTCTCAGGTACTGAGGGCTTTGCAGGCCTTACTTGATTGCCTTACTGCAATCTCACTGTTTGCTTCTCTTAGAAGATCTGGATCACAAGCAAGACGAGCAACAGAAACCTTTGGGCTAGGACTAAAAATGATAGGTAGTGACATGTAAAATTCAGGTTAGATATCAGGGAACACTTCCAGTGCTAGGGATAGTGAAGCRGTGGAACAGATTGCCTGAGAACTTAAAGAAACTCCAGCACTGGATGTCTTTAGACAAGCAACCAGGAATGACAGAGACATAATCAATCCAGCCATGGGGCACAGGAATAAATTAGGTAATCTGTTAAGGTCTTGCCAGCCCTCTTTTATATACCTGTATGTCTCTGAATAAATAGCTAATTTATAGACAGAGCTCTAACATCAACACTGGAATGTTTTTGTAGAAAAGGAATTCATTCTAAAGGGTTTTTAATAAGAAACAGTAGTCACACAGAAAAGAAGGTAAGAAAAGGTTATGTTCTTACCTTTTCACACAGGCCTGACTATGTGTTATTACAGATCTGAGATGTTTTTTGGAATAGGTCATTCTCAAAAAAACCTTTTGTACTTGCAAGCATTCCTTCTCCTTTGCACAGTAAGGTGCTGATTTGTTAGTTACTTAAAAGCTGCGGGAAAGGCTGGGTGGCTTCTGTGCAGCATTTCTTTTCAGTTCTGAAGAAACATGTAGCACTCTGTCTGCTGAGACAGAAATTTGCTTAGGCTTGGAACTTCAAAGGGAACTAATCTCCCAATTTAACTGGAATTTGGATGAGGCTCTGCTCTTTCAAAATCGTCAGGTTTTGTGAGTTACCTTTTCCACAGGAATAGGGAGGTGCCATGAGAGCTGGTCTCCTAGGCCCTGAGGAGCGTGCAGTAGAYGAAATTAGTCAGCAATGAAATTACACTTGTGAAGAAGGAAGGACTGACACCYTGAACTGTACCAAATCCCCAGGACTCCCATGTCAGCTCTTCTTGCCTGTCTACCTCCACACATTAAAGAAAATGTAAATCAGTCCAGGCCAACAAACTTAAACCAGATATTTAAACTACACTGAGATGCTGTTGGACACAGTTCACCATCTGTCAAGTTTAACAGTGGAGATGGCTCTATTTCAGTGATTATTGAAGTGATCTCTGCTGATCACTGGCTATATAAACCCTTTTGAAGTAGTTAGCTCATTTCCTTTGCCATGGTTGGATCACTACTGAAATACGGCTTAATGTTTTCCTTTTGTAATCCTCCTTTTGCTAAAGTGAAATCAAGTCATGGCAGTTCTTTTCTGTTTTGTATTGCTTGTTTTGTAATTATTTTCCAATATTGCAGCTATGTCCCTTCTTTTGTGCTTTATTTCTTGGCAGGACAAATAATCACCTGCTTTCCACTATGTTCAGGGCCACCTTGCACTCCTAAGTACAAGTAGTGTTACCAGCCCTGCTCTCCTTAAGAGAGCTCGGGTGCTTCATTTGCCAGAAATCAGAACATTTTCAATCTGATGGCTCACGGAAAGAAAAACAGGAGCAAACATTAGATGCAAACTGCTCTGATGGTGTTCTTCACTGTAGTCTAAAACAGAGGATGAACAAACATTAGGATCCTCCTCAGTTAATTGCAGCTTAATGATAAAACTTGTTGGTGGACCAGTAAAGATTTCACCACGTTATGATGTCACCTGTGAATCCTCAGCAGTTAAGTGTGCAAAGTACTTCCAGTACTGGAATATACAAAACTCGTGTTCCCAACACCAGCTCAGTATAAGGCATGCCCGGATTATCCAGCTACCATCGTGATTTCAGAGGAAGGCAGAAAGACCCATAACATACCTGGACAAGCTTTCTGACCCTGGGCTGGCCTTAAGTATCAAATTTAATAGTTTCTAGCTTCCTCTGAGAAGCTACATATTATTTTCTTGTTACAAAATTAGTCACTCAGTATATTAAGCTATCCACAGGTTACCATGCCCCGACCTTCCACAGAAATGAATCCAGCTCGCCAACTAAATCCCTTGTGAAGAAATATTTTGTTTTGTTTTTTTAATGCCCTGGCCGTTCATTTTCAGTGACCTGTGGTTCCCGAGCTCAAAGTGAGTAATACGCTGCAAAATTACATGCTAATGTGAGACTCCAGCTGCAACGTGAGATAATGAATCTGGGAATTCGTATGCCCTGAACAGAAAAGGCCAGTTCGGGATATTATTTAGTAAGAAGTATTTCTTTTATTAGAACCAGAATTAGCTCTTTATATAGCTTTCAAAAATCTTTATATAGTTTCAAAGCTTTTTCCACTGTCAAAGGCAGCCCAGAGCCTCCTTTCCCCCCGTGCCAGCGCTGCCCGGGCCTTCCCACCCCGCTCGGCGAGGCCTCCGGCCCGGGGCGGCCTGCGTGCGGGCGCTTCTCCCCG